>NW_012114466.1:495975-539077 GCF_000951035.1 Colobus angolensis palliatus | reverse complement strand
GCTTCCCAAAGTGTTGTTTTTACATACAGTGAGAAATGAGAAATTGAAATTGAATGAACAATACAATTTGTAATAGCATGAAAACGTGAAATATTTAGGGAAAACGCTGTGATAAAATATGTAATAGGCCCGTACACTGAAAACTACAAAACAATGCAGAGAGAAATTAAAGATGACCTAATCACGTTCAGAGGTCAGAAGACTCAAGAGTATTAAATGTCAGCTCTCACCAAACTGATCACACATTGTACTCAGTTGCAATCAAGATCCCAACATGCTTTTCTATAGAAATTGACAAGCTGATTTTTAAATTCATACGGAAATACAAAGTCCTTAGGATGCCTAAAACAACACAAAGATGAACAAAGTTGAAGGACTTTGTTCACTGTTTTTTTTTGTTCACATTAGCCGATTTCAAGAATTAAAAAGCTTCAGTAATCAAGACAGCGTGGTGCTGCCATTGAGATAGACAAAGAGATCAATGGAATAGAAGACAGTGCTGAGAAATGGAACCGTGCATATGTGCACAATTATTTCCAAAAAGGTACAAAAGAAATTCAGTGGCAAAGCATTTATTTGTTATGCATATAATTGTTACATATGTTGGGCAAATGAAGAAGTTCCAATTGAAAATTCACGTTGGAGGAAGAAGTTTGAATTCATATTTTGTGCCACGTTAAAAACTTACCTCAAAATGAATCAGAGACCTATGTTTTTTTAGTTTTTTAAATTTCTTTTTATTTATTTAACTTTTTATTTCTCTTTTTTTTTTTTAAGACAGAGTCTTGCTCTGTCACCCAGGCTGGAGCGCAGTGGCGCAATCTCGGCTCACTGCAAGCTCTGCCTCCTGGGTTCATTCCATTCTCCTGCCTCAGCCTCCTGAGCAGCTGGGACTACAGGCGCCCGCCACTGCGCCTGGCTAAGTTTTTTTTTTTTTTTTTGTATTTTTAGTAGAGATGGGGTTTCACTGTGGTCTCGATCTCCTGACCTTGTGATCCGCCCGCCTTGGCCTCCCAAAGTGCTGGGATTACAGGCGTGAATTAACTTTTTATTTCTATAGGTTTTTGGCGAACGGGTGGTATTTGGTTACATGAGTAAGTTCTTTAGTGGTGATTGGTGAGATTTTGGTGCACCCATCTCCCGAGCAGTATATACTGAACCCAATTCGTGGTCATTTATCCCTCACCAGCTTCCCACCCTTTTCTCCTGAGTCCCCAACGTCCATTGTGTTGTCGTTATGCCTTTGAATCCCATGGCTTATCCTGGTGGGGGTGGGAGACTAGTCTTCTAAGTGAAGTAACTCAGAGACCTATGTTTGAAACCTAAAGCTGTAAAACTTCTGCAAGGAAACACAGAGCGTCTTTGTGTGACCTCAAGCTAGGCACACAAGATTTCTGGGAATAATGGCTAAACTCTCAGACATTAAAGACAGCTTGGACAAATAAATCAGACTTTACCAAAATTAGAATCTGCTCTTCAGATGATGCTGCTCTGTTAATATAATGAAAAGACAAGCTAAAGACTGGGCAAGCCTTCCAGAAGTGCGGGTTGTGACAGAGCCTAGGGCCAGGCCCGCCTTCTGGACTCTCCCTGTCTTGTCCAGCCCACTCCTCTTCCCTGGGCAGCTGTCGAACTGCGGGTTCCCTGGCCATGGAGTGTAGTCAGGGCCCCTGGAGCTTCAGGCACCCTGGGAAGTGGCTTTGTCGTTTGCATTTTAAAAGGAAGTAAATCAAGACTTTTTGTTGCCTCCTCCTAAGAAAATGACCCTGTTTTGGAGGGGTTTGCTGTGTAGCTCACGAGCACATCTGTGAAGTGAAAATGATTTAATACCTCGTTGCTTCAATTCCATGTAGCTCTAGAAGAAGTTGTATTTTAGATTATGTTACTGTCAAAAAAATAGACCTCAATACCTCTCTAGAGATGAAAAGATTGCGTGTTGTGGTGTCAGATAAACACCATTTCTTTACAGCCTGCCAGGAGGCTTTATTTCATTCTGCGCTCATGTTTGCTGAGGTTCTGAGAATGAGTGGTCACATTCCTGTCGCTCGGTCCCTGTTCCTCACGGCCCAGAAATGAACCTGGTGTGACCTCTTTCTGGGGTTGTGCTGGTAGCCACTTCGGTCTCGCCTGCCTGTGCATGCTTAGCTGTGTCTTGGGTCTGACCTGTCTTCAGCCCCGTCCTTGTGTTGAGAGTGTGAGAAGACAGTTGTGTGGCATGACCTTGACATTAAATTGAATGGTGGAGAAGTTATCTTGAGGGAATGTGTTTGCAGTTTGGCCTCTGCCTTGCAGTCTGGTTGGATCTCAGCCCTCAGGGCCATTTGGTGATGGTGGGAGTATTCTGTTTGTCCCCAAATGTGGGACACCACCGCACGATTCTGACACTAACGTCCCAGAGTTGGTGTCAGACTCTACAAGCTAAGGGCTCAGTCCTCAACAAGACCACCCTCGCTTCAGATGCCAGCCGCACCTCAGTGGTCCCCAGGCCACCTGCACCTCTGCCCAACTGGCTGTAAATTCAGTGGTATCCATGACTTGCTCAGGTTTGATTATTCATTAGAATGGCTCATGGGACTCAAGAAAGCCAGTGATTATGATTCCAGTTTTATGTACAGGTTGGGAGGACCAGCCAAATGTGGAGAAGCATGGGACGAAATCTGCAAGAGTCCCAGGACACAGCGCTTCCATACCCCTCCCCATGGGGCCAGGGGACGCAGCGCTCCCATACCCCTCCCCATGGGGCCAGGGGACGCAGCGCTCCCATACCCCTCGCCATGGGGCCAGGGGACGCAGCACTTCCATACCCCTCCCCACGGGGCCAGGGGACGCAGAGTTCCCATACCCCTCCCCACGGGGCCAGGGGACGCAGAGTTCCCATACCCCTCCCCACGGGGCCAGGGGACGCAGCGCTTCCATACCCCTCCCCACGGGGCGAGGGTGCTTACTCTCCTGCCATAGCCATATGTTCGCCAACAAGAAAGCCCCTCAGAGCTTGGTTCATTGCAGTTCATTGCATTGGCCAGATGACTGAACGGTGCCAAGCTCAGTGCCCAAGCTCCCTCCTCTTCCTCCCTTCCCCTCACCCAGGCTCACCTAACTCTATAACCTGAGGCCTTAATGTGCTCACTGGTGTCCAGCCCAGACTCGGCTGCTGCCCAGAGGAGCAGCTTGTTTGCCTGTAGGGATTTGCCTGTAGGGATTTGCCAGTAGGGATTTGCTTGTTTGCCTGTAGGGATTTGCCAGTGAGTGTCCCGTGCTGGGAAAGTGGAGTTGTGGGTCCGTGATTCTGCTGCTCTTCC
Organism: Colobus angolensis palliatus; assembly: GCF_000951035.1. Classification (NCBI taxonomy): domain Eukaryota; kingdom Metazoa; phylum Chordata; class Mammalia; order Primates; family Cercopithecidae; genus Colobus; species Colobus angolensis. The sequence goes on along the minus strand of NW_012114466.1, from coordinate 535,778 downwards.
TCGAGCCCCATCTCTCTCCCCTGTTCCCTTCCAGCTCAGGCCTGCTGTCCCGTCGGAGGCCTTGGTGAGCGGCCACAGTGCTCTGTCTTGAGCTGTCAGCCCCAGACTGCTTCCCCCACAGAGTGGGCTGGGCCGGGGCTGCTGCTCATCCTTGGTCTGAACCCTTCCCTCCTTCTGCCCCCCTTTGGCAGTGAGCGGCTCTTGGTGTTCTGGCTGGTGAGCGTGACTGGACCCTGCTTGTTGGTGACCTGGCTTTTCCAGCTGTCCGCGACGTCAACCAAATGCAAATGAGAAAGGAGGTGGACTCAGAGCGAGGGGCCTCTTGGCATGGAGGGGCCCTGCTCACTGTCAGTGGCTCTTGCTTTTGTTCTTTTTTATCTTTTTAACTGATTAGAGAATTGAAGTCTTCCCCCAAAATCAAAGCCTATTCATGGCTGTCCCAGCCAAAGCGTGAGGTATTTGTGTCTGTTTTCGGCTTTGCGCAGGGGGTTGAAAGATTTTCTTTGTCAGGTGTCTAAGTGTGAGCAATTGTGCTGCTCTTTGGGCCATAAATCTGCGTAGTGTCTGGTCCTGCATAAACAGTATGTTTTTCATGCCAAGTCAATGGGATACATGTTTTTTCCTTTTTAGCATAAATCCTGGGACACAATGTGTTTGCATAATTTATTTTTATTTTTAATCAAGAAGACAAGATGTTTCAGCAGAATTTTCGGTCTGTGGATCTGCTGTTTCAAGTGCTGAGAAAAGTGTTCAACAAATATTGTGGTTGTTTCTCCAGCTTGGCAATATGACACATCTCTTCCTGGTGACTTTACAACATTGCCTTGCCCTGCCACATAAGGGCTTTCTGGAAAAACCTTTTCAGCCTGAAATATGACAATAATTACACCTGCCTGCTCATTCATTGTAGGTATACTCTTATTTCCAGTGAAATGGAAATTTCAAATTCAGAATTATTGCCAACCAAATTACCTTTATCAGTGAAAGAGCATCTGCTTGCAATTACTTATAAAATAAGAAAAATGAATCCTTTCGGCCTGTGCATTTGCAGCTTTGATGTGTATAAATTGGAAGTAATGCCTGGAGTTTAGCAGCCCATCCTTCACTGTGCCCAGACGGGAGGAGGCTCGCCTGCTGGGGATACACGTCCAGGGTGTGAGGCCCTGGCTGGCTGCGCCCGCCCCCTTCATGACCCGCTGCCAGAGAAGCCACGGAATCGTGGTAGGTGACCACTTCCGTGTGAAGAAGGATGCTGCCTGGTACTTTTGGGTTGGATGTCCCGTGGGCTTCAGAATCAAGCCGGCTTAGCCAGGCTGTGTTGGGTGACCCAGCGTAGCACTCGCCACGGCGTCCCTCGCTGTGGCCCCCATGGCCTCGTGCTGTATCTGCCGTCACCTCCGGGTGGGCGTGGATTTTGCCTTTTCGCTCCTTTCAGGAGTTCGAGGTCCTGTGTCAGGCCGAAGGCACTCAGGACTCACAGGGCTTGTGATTTGATGCAGTGTACAGCTTGGCGCCTGAAGGCTGGATTGCCTTTTCTGTTCGCTACACGCTGCTGAGTCCCCGGCGGGCAGAAACAGGCCTTATCGTCCCTGTAGCTTTTCTTTCAGAGGCAGCCCTGGGAAGTGGAGGCCCCTGGTAAATCTTTCCTTAAGGAACCAATGAAAGAGGAGCCTCTCGTCCTGGAATGGCCTTGCCTGTGCTCTTGTGAGGTTAACACTGTCCAGTTTTCTGGTTAATTCCTCGTGACTGGGTGTTCTTGCAGATGTCCGGAGCTTTGCCCTGAGGAGGGTGGGTGACTGTGCCCAGGGCACAGGTGCCCAGAGACGCAAGGGTGGGTCCATGCTTTGCTCCGGCGGGGTCATTTCGAGGGGACCGAGCGGGACAATCCTCAGGCCCATTTTGGCTCAGCTGTCTCCTTGTGTGCACCTTCGGACAGGTCCCCTCACCTGCCTCACCTCACAGGTGCGGGACCAGGGTCCCCAGGGTCAGGGTGTGAGACGCGTGGCCCCCTTCAGGAGCTATGCAGTGGGAGTTCCGGGCGGGTCAGCTGGCCGTTGTGCTCTGGCTGGAATGGGCTCCTTCTCCTCAAGTCAGCCTCCCTCAGGGAGGGGCTGAGGTCTTGGTGGTCTCTGTGCTTTCCACCCCGCAGTCCCTGCAAGTGGTTTAATTTGTACTCCGTTTAGTTACCACAGTGACAGGTGTTCCAGAAATATTGATATGTGTTTAAACTTTCAAGTCTGTTTCTTGCCAGTTTGTGTTGGAAAGGCGTCGCCTGCCTCCCAGGCCCATGGTATAGCTGTCTGTTTTCCCAGGTGGGGACGTGCGGAGTCCCGGCGCAGGTGGGCTACCGCTGCTCTAGGCAGATCACAGACCAGCCGGTGAGCCGCGGCTCCTCTTCTGTGTGTGACTCTGTGGTGCGTACCGTCCCCAGCAGTCACCTCGTCCTCATCCATGGCAGAGGCCGCTCTGGGTGCCAGGCTGCCCGGTTAACAAACGTGTGCCATGCACACATCACACGTGATGGGCCATGGCCTGCCTTGGTGCTGGTCTGTGAGCCCAGACAAAGTCCCTGCCCTCGAGGAAGTCACAGTCTAGAGGATAAGACCCTCTGGCAAGTCCCACCCACACCAGGTCCCCGAGGCTGGGTCCAGGGCCTGGCCCAGGGAGTACTTGGTTGAGAGCCCTCATCATACACTGGGCTTGGTTCTCACTGTATTCGTGCCTGGAGTGAGAGGAGAGACAGAGTGGATGCGAACACACACCCGAAGGGAAGAACGCCCGGGCTCTGTAGAGCCCTGTCTAAAGTTACCTGAAGCCTCCTGTGTAAAATGTGGGCTCAGCACTTGTGTCCTGGTGATTAGCCTGTGACTGTCCCACTGCTGCCTTGGTACATTGGGGCCCTGCCCTGGCAGCATTGGAGAACCTTCAGAACAGTGGCCAGACAGGGATGCGCAGTGTGGCCGTGTGTCCCAGGAGGCCCCAGGCTGCTGACTTCAGCTCATCTCTACGGCAGAACTTCATTCACGCTGGTGCAAGGTGGCACCCACTTGCTGCAGCCCAGATGTCCACACGGAGCTGTGGACTGGGAGTGGCCAGCGAAACCAGGTGCCACCTGCCAGGCCAGTTGCCTGCCCTGGAGCGTTCCTTTCACACTGCCATGCCAGGCCACCCTGTGTGTCCCCTCCTTCCTCAGGCGCTGTGTTTTGGGCAGTGATTTTCCTTTGGAGCTGTCGCTGTTGTCCCGGCTGCTCTTCCCCAGGTGGTCAGCTTCATGGAAGCTCATTGAAGAATGACCTTTGTTGAGTAAAAAAATGTGCAGAAGAGCCTTGTTGAGTAAATGGAGTCATTTTCTAAACACCTGGTTTTACGTGTTCATCAGACTGGAATTCCACGTGTCAGCGGGGCAGCAGAGGCTGGTAGCAGCCCGGGCAGACTTCCGCCCTCCGAGGGGCACTGGCAGAGGTCAGGCCTGGCTGGTGGAGCCCCCTCAGGGCTTCGTAGAACTTTCTATTGGTTTAGTTTTGTAGCTGCAGATGAACTTCAGGTTAGAAATGATTCTGTAAGTTCTTTGAAAAGAACGTCATGTTCTAGGGTGTGGCTGGAAAACTCTTCACTGTTGCTGTGTTGAGAAATAGAAGTAAAAGAGGAGGACGGCCAGGCTGGGAATGTGTCCGTCTTCCAGTTACCAGTCTGCTCTCTGTACTCATTCGTTCATCACAGGCACCTGACAGACACAGACACTCAGTTGTGTGTACTGGGGGCCAAGGAAACAAAGGCGACACAGACCTGGACCCACACCTGACCAGCTCACACCCCAGAGTGGGCAGGCGCCCTTAGCGCTTATGCCCCTTTCATGATAAATGCTTCCATAGAGGTGTGTATAGAACCAAGAAGAAGGGAAGACTCACAGCGTGGGGTGTTTCTGGAAGCATCTAGGAGTTTTGACATCCAGGTAGCCTCGCACTGGGCAGAGACAGGTGCCCTGGTGGAAGGCTGCCATGAGGGTGAGCCCGGGACACGGGGAAGCCTGCATGGTGGCGTGGGTGTTGTTGGTTACCTGGTGCCACTGCAGGAGGCACGGCGTTGCAGGGGAGGGCAGCGGTGAAGGCCGAGGAGGGAGTGGGGGTCTGGTGCCTTTCTTAGGCACTCTAACTTCATTCTGGGGACCAGTGTCTCTTCATCTGTGAGCTATTTGTGGGGACCCTGAGACACCTCCTGGCACCCCCTTTGGTCTCTCCGTCCCCCGATGAGCAGCCGTGAGGTTAAATTCTGCTGGGGCTGCGGCCTCAGGGGCCCCCAGGCCTCACTGCTTTGTTCCCTTTGCTTATGAGACTGTGCCCTTTACTTATGAGACTGTGGGAACCATTTCTTGGTAGTGAAATTAGTTTTATTTTAAAAATAAATGTCTTAAAAAAAAATAAAAAAAAAAAATAAATGTCTTTAATAAAGCACCAGCGGATTAGAAGGAAGCTGTTAAGCGAGCAACATGCTGGCGCCGCCTCTGGACCTGCACTGCAGCCCTCCCCTCCCTCGGTGTGGAGCTCCTGGAGCGGGTGTCCTGCCTGAGCCACTGGGACCCATCCTTCCTGTCTCTGGGAGCCTGCATGGTGCCGCGTCCTTGTGTGACCTGCCCTCTGAGGCGTTCCCAGTGCAGAGGTGTCACTGGCACGTCAGCGTCTTCTCCAGAGTCTCTGACATCCCACCTGGAAGACTCTGATTGAGAGAGTCGAGATGAGAATCTGTATTTTCACAGCTCCTGTGGTGATGAGGATGAAGAGGAGGGGGAGGAGGAAGATGAAGACACGATGATGTCCAGCCCTATTTGGGAATCCCTGAGGTCACTGCCAAGCCCACTGCACCCTGGCGTCAGGCCCTCCTCGCCCCCAAAGCAGGCCCATGCGTGTCCCTCGGCTGCTCTGGGCCTGGCTCCTCAAACGTTTCTAGCCCAACACCTTTCAGAAGTGCTCCACGGCACGGGAGGCAATCCCTGACCTACGTGCTGGGGACTTTGGACGATGGAGCTCGAACGGGCCCAGTGCAGAGATGAAATTTCATTGAAATCGCGATTTTATCCTAACAACTCATGGTGATAATTGACTTTATGGCATATTATGCATTGGTTTTGGTTTCAATACACAAATAACATTTTCAGTCGCTCAGAGTAAACTGTCCTTGCTGCTTGCGGGTGACCCTCTTTGCTTGCAGCCGACTGTGTCGCTGATGCGTCAGGCTCCCTGAGTCATCAGGCACCTGCGTTCTCAGCCACTCATCCACCCAAATGTTCCACCTCTGAAGCTCTCATGGGGGCAGGGGAGACAGGTGGGCTTGCTAATGAAGAAGTGTGGGCGTCTATGGCTAAGTGTGTGTGGTGTGCGCCAGACCTCTTCATAAAGCGAAAAGCAGACCAACCCCCCGCTGTAGCAACTGAGTATCTGAGCAGATGCCATCTGGAGGAGCCATCCTGCGGGCTGCTCTGCTGCCAGGGACCCCCACCCCCGCCTGCCTCCTGGTCCTGCCTGGCCTGCTTGTACCTGCTCTCTGCAGGCCTGGAGCCCTGGGTGCTCAAGTTTGTTACTGCAGAGGCAGCACACAGTGGTGGGTGTGTGCGTGGGTGCCTCTGGGTCCAGGCAGCCTCCTGGAGGGCATTCCCTTGGGCCGTGGGCAAGGCAGTCCAGTCTCCCTGGTGACCTCCCCCCAGGCTGGTCCCTGGGGCTCAGAAGGGAGCCTTTGCTGTTCTGCTCCGCCAAGTTGTGCAGTTTCCACAATTAATTATTCATGTCGTGTTGGAATGAAAGGGAAGCCCAATAGCTCACACGACAGTCCGTTCTCTTTTCTTTTCTTTTATGGGGGAAAAACACAGGGTCTCCGTCTCTCGTCCAGGATGGAGTGCAGTGGCGTAATCTTGGCTCACTGCAGCCTCGAACTCCTGGACTTGAGCAATCCTCCTGCCTCAGCCTTCTGAGTAGCTGGGACTACACGTGCTCGCCACCACGTCTTTCATGTTTTTGTAGAAACAGGGTCTCACTTTGTTGCCCAGGTGGATCTCAGGGGAAACTCCTGGCTTCAAGCAGCCTTCCCACCTCAGCCTCCCAAAGAGCTGGGATTACAGCTATTGTGCCGGGCCACATTCTCTTATCTTTCCACAGGAAAATAATTTCCATAATGAAATCCAAATATGATGTCCTAGATCCTCCTCATCCCCTAGATTCTAGGCCTATATAAAATAAATCAAATCCTACTTCCAAAAAATAGTTTTTAAATATCTGAAAATAACTATAATCGCAAGTCTCTTTTAACCAAGCAAAATAATTAATTATTCCCTGTCATGTTGGAATGGAGTGTGTGTTGCTGTGTCTACCCCACAGTGTGAACCAAAGCCTCGTCCTGCAGGCGTCCCCGACACCCAGCCCTACAGGAGCCCTGCCCCAGCACGTTTGCTGTGGTCAGCTGAGGACAGCAGTGGTTTAGGGGAGGAGGGCGACAGTGAGGACAGAGACAGCAAAGGGACCAGCTGCCCTCACAGCAGGGTCCCATCATGGGACCAGAGCTGCCCATGCTTTTCCAGGGCCAGCCTAGTGGCGCCTGCTTGGAAACCAGCCCCTCTCCTTAGGTGAGGGCAGCTCCCGGTCCTGTGGCCCTGAAGTTCAGGCCGGCACTCGCATGTCCTGGCAGAGCTCCTGGTCCGTCAGGTGGAGGGCATTGCAGGATGGACCCTCCTGTTCCTCTTCCCCCTGTTTCTCGCTTGTTGCTGAAATACTGCAAGTTACCAGGGGCTTGAGTAAAACAAACCAGTAAACAGAACAGTAGCTTTTCTCTGGCATTTGTTTATATGCCATTTCTAGAACTTTCTTTGAGGGAATGGCGATCCCTGTGAAGTGTTTCCCGGTCGTTTCTCAGGACAAACCAGGGTCAGGTAAGCGTGGAGAGAAAGAAGCTGTAACTTGGAAGCAGGGTAAGGAAGTGAGCTGCAGAAAGAAGGCTCTCAGCTGCCCTCGGGTGCACCCACCTTTTAAAAACCAAGGATCCACTGTCTGGCTCAGTTGGGCAATAATTAGTAATGATTATTTGTTTTTATAAAGCAGCGACCATTCTTCTAGGCCCTTTAGAGTAGGACTTCATGGACAGAACGTTGGAAAGAGGAGCATAGACACCATGATTACCGGGATTTTGCCTCCAGGAGTGACACCTCCAGGACTCAGCAGGGGATGAGGCAGGGAGCACAGGGTCTGAGCTCAGGCTGCAAATCTGCCGCCCACTGCAGCTTGATGAGAGGGGAGCTCATGTTTCTGGTGCGGGCGTGTGCTTCTGGGAGCAATGCTTGGTAAAGCCTGCCTCTTTCCAGAGGCCCAGCTGTCTTCAGGGGTGTCCCCATGCAGGCCTCATGTCCCACTTGCTCACTCAACAGTTGGGTCCAGGTCTAGGTGGAGCATTTCCCTGGACAAGATTGGGCCCCTCTTGAGGAGCTGGCAAGCTCATCTCCTCTCTCTCTTTAAGCCCCCCCGGGACACCAGCCTGGGTCTGTGGAGCTTGTGTGGGGCGGGGAAAGAGCATCTATCTGTGGAGCCCCACGGTGTGGGTGTCGACCCAAGCCCCCTCCTCCCATCTTCCCGGTGTTAGGGCGTGACGCGCCCGGACGTGGCCATGATTATAATCATCACATCAGCAGCACCATCAGCTTTCGCTTTCCTGTAGGAAGAGAGAGCTGTAGTCTCCCGTTAATAGAATTAGTTCTTTGCTCCTTAGGAGTTGTTGCTTGGGATTCCCTGTTGGAGTGGGGTTTTGGGGCGGGCGCAGGGCCTTGGGGGCACAAGTGACCTGGCTGCCAGTGCCTCCAGAGGGCTCTCCTGACAGCCTTGGGGCCTGTGTTTGTTTTGTGCAGAGCAAGTGCACCGGCACCTGGACCAGCACGAGGTGAGATACCTGCAGTTTGCCTTCCGCTGGATGAACAACCTGCTGATGAGGGAGGTGCCCCTGCGCTGCACCATCCGCCTGTGGGACACCTACCAGGTGAGCTCTCCTTTGCGCCCTCCGCCACGGGGGTGCCAGGAGCCGGGCCGCTTCCTCTCGCCTTGTGCCCTGGGCCTGTGTGCTGCGTTCGATTTTGCTCTCAAAACGCTCTCTCCATTGAAATGTGGTCTTTAAAAAGTATACTCCTGGCCGGGCACGGTGGCTCACGCCTGTAATCTTAGCACTTTGGGAGGCCGAGGTGGGTGGATTGCCTGAGCTCAGGAGTTCAAGACCAATCATGGGCAACATGGCGAAACCCCATCTCTACTAAAAACATAAAAAATTAGCTGGGCGTGGTGGCACACGCCTGTATTCTTAGCTACTCAGAGGCTGAGGCATGAGAATTGTTTGAACCTGGGAGGCGGATGTTGCAGGGAACCGAGATTACACCACTACACTCCAAGCCTGGGTGGCAGAGTGAGACTCCATCTGAAAAAATAAATAAATAAAAATAAAAAGTATATTCCTGGCATGCTTTTTATCTGAGGAGATGTAAAACAGGGAAAAGAACTTCAGGCCGTTCTCTTTGTGGCTGAGTTTCATTCTGCCTGCATGGTGACAGCAGCCTTGAGCGCGCTGGGAAGTTACATTCTGAGCAGTGTGCTAGGAGGACGCCAGCGATGCCGGTGACTCTGCTGTGAGTTTGAGCTGCATCTGCCAAAAAACTCACGCTCGGGACTCACACCTTGTCTATATTTTGAGTTACATATAATAAAGATTTTTTAAAAATCACAGATTCGGTGTGGTATGAAATTTTCTGCTCTTCACCAGTTCTGATGAAATTCAGTTCTTCAGGAGATTGAGTTTTCTGGAACAAGCCACTTCTGTTCCCTTGAGTGTCCCATCACTTATTCTAGCACCTTTTCATTTTGTTTGAGATGTTTGCTGAAGCAGAGGCGGTGCTGTGGGGGGTTTCTGCGCCAGCCTTTCATCCTCAGTTACAAATAGCAGGCACCATTATGTGGGATTGGGAATCAAATCTCCACAGAGTGCTAAAGAAAGACGCGTATGGCTGGTTTTCATCCCGGCACCTCAAGAGCTGGGCTTTCTTTCTACTGCAGTGAGCACAGCCCTTCATCGGCTGTGTGTTCGGGCTTTGCAGGGGGGCAGCGGCCCTTGGAGGTTGATGCTGGGCGTTTCCGGAAAGGGGAGCTCTAGGCGGGAGGCTTTTTCTGAGGCTGCTTCGGTCCCAGGCACTGCTTTGGATCCCAACATTGGTGCCTTGCCCATGGCTGGGGGTCCCAGAGCTGCTAGGAAGGGCCTGGGGGTCTTTCTGACCAGCTCCTCCCCACAGGGCCTCGGGCTAGATGCATTCTTCCCACAGAACGGGGTGCCTGCTGGGCCTCCATGCTGTCCAGTCTCTTATTCTGAGCCTGTTTTTTTATGAGTCCTCTACAACGATGCCCCAAAGCTTTGTTCCTGACATCGGTTGCTGGTCAGGGTGCCCCTTGGTGGGTGTGAGTGTTTCGTGACTCTGAAGTCCTGTATTTTGACTTTGCTTTTCCTTTGTGCCCCTTGTCTGGTCTAATGATCTCACTACGGAAATTACCACCAGTCAGCAGACTGTCGTTCGTGTCTGCGACTTGGGTTTTGCTCTTCGAAGTGTTGGGCAGCGACAGAATTTCTGGCCAGCAGAATTTGCTGGGACATAAAGCCTTACCTTGGGCTGTTTGGTTAAAGTAGCTATCAGTCTAGTGCTATTGATCAGCTCTCTGTCATATTACAGGAAACAAAACTTAATATCCTGTAAATTGCAAATGCTCTCCATTTTTGTGATTGGTTAGGTTGTTTGTGACCCTAGACCTCCCTCATTAAACACAGAGTTCCTTGTAATACTGTCCCCATTATGAATAAATTAGTTATTAAGTCAGTCGCATTTTTGAGGAGCCAGGAAATGGATCGGCTTGCCCACGGTTCTGCACCACCTCCCTAAAACTCCTAATAGGTATTAAAACTTTAAGCACAATTGTAGCATCTTTATTGAGTTAATTTTCTTGAGATTAAATTTTGTCGTGAATTGACTCATTTGTACCAGGGACTCATTCTTGAACTGACAGTACCCTGATTATAAACCTCTTCATATCTTAAAAATTGGGGATATTTCTATTTTACAGGGCCAAGTAACCATGAAATTGTATTGCATCTTTTGGCAATGAAAATACATAGTAATCATAGGAAAGCAATCGGGTGATTACTCTCCCCTAAAGTGGGGTGTTTATTAGCTGAGCCATTACAGGTTTCAGTTACTCTTTAACCCCTTACAAGGTAGCTTAAAATCCTCTTGGGACATGTGTCAATAAAACGTTGTTTATAAGCACCTATACTGTCCCAGGCCCTGAAATAGTTTATAAAAACGAATGAGGGGCATTGTTGTGAGGGTGACAAAAGGCATGGAAGAAGAGCCGATGATGCAGAGAGAGCCCAGATGAAAGAGAATGGCCCTGCTCTCCCAGGGGCCGCGTGCTCCCTCGTGGATGCGTGCAGTGGCCGTGGGGAAGCCACGGGTGGGCGAGGCAGTCCCAGCTCCTGGAAGAACCCCAGCCCGTGAGAGCCAGTTTTGGGGTCCTTTGTAAAACACGGATGCCACTTTCCCTTTTGCCCCCATTTTTGGACAGCAGAAAAGACATACCGCGCCCTCTAGAACCAGACCCTACTCAGCAGATCTCTGGATCTCTGTTGCCTTCAGCAACTCAGCTGAGTAGGCTCCCCCGGGCAGCCGTGGCCCTACCAGGGAATGGGGTTCTGGGAAGGTGGAGCCGTGAGTCATTTGTGCAGAGACGGCAGCTCCCACCTCCCATCAGCAAGGAGAATTGCAGGGGCCTCAGCGTGTGGTTGTATTAGTCTGCTCTTGCACTGCTGTAAAGAAACACCTGGCCGGGCCTGGGGGCTCATGCCGTAATCCTAGCGCTTTGGGAGGCTGAGGCGTGTGGATCATGAGGTCAGGAGATCGAGATCATCCTAGCTAACATGGTGAAACTGCATCTCTACTAAAAAATAGAAAAAAAATTAGCCGGGCATGGTGACGGGTGCTTGTAATCCCAGCTACTCGGGAGGCTGAGGCAGGAGAAGGGTGTGAACCCAGGAGGCGGAGCTTGCAGTGAGCCGAGATGGCACCACTGCACTCTACCCTGGGCGACAGAGCGAGACTCTGACTCAAAAAAAACCACAAACAAACAAAAAAAAAAAAAAACACCTGAGGCTGGGTCATTTGTAAAGAAGAGGTTAAACTGGCACATGGTTCCAGAGAGGCTGTGGAGGAGGCATGGTGCTGGCATCTGCTCAGCTTCTGAGGAGGCCTCAGGAAACTTGCAATCATGGCAGAAGGTGAAGAGGAAGCAGGTGTGGCTTCCATGGCTGGAGCAGGAACAAGGCGTGAGGGAGGTGCCAGGGACTTTTAAACAACCCGCTCTCAGGCGAGCTCACTCACTAGCACGGGAACGGCGCCGAGGAGGGTGGTGTTAAACCACTCAGGAGAGTCTGACCGCCTCATCGCCGCCTCCAGCATTGGGGATTACAATTCAACGTGAGATTTGCTGGGGACACAGATCCAAACGCTATGTCAGCAGTGGTCATCGATGGCTGAGAGCAGGTGCGTGGGGGTGCGTGGAGCTGAATTCAGCCAGGATGAGGGGGGCATCAAGCAGGTGGGGTCAGAGGGCATTGGTAAGTCTGAGAAGTATGGCTCTAACGGGGAGAGGGGAGCTCAGATGGGGGTGGGTGGAACCTGGGGAGGGCGATCCCGCAGTGGGCGATCCCTGTGTAGCGGGACCAGCCGCAGACAAAACTCCTCAGACACCGAGTTAAAGCAGGAAGGGGTTTATTCGGCCGGGGGCATCGGCAAGACTCCTGTCTCAAGAGCCGAGCTCCCCGAGTGAGCAGTTCCTGTCCTTTTAACGGCTCATAGCTCTAAGGGGGTGCGTGTGAGGGGGTCGTGATGGATAAGCAGGAGGTACGTGACTGGGGGCTGCAGGCACCAGTAATTAGATCGGAACAAAACAGGATAGGGATTTTCACAGTGCATTTCTATACAATGTAATCTATAGATAACAGAACTAGTTAGGTTAGGGGTCGATCTTTAACTACCAGGCCCAGGGTGCAGTGCCGGGCTGTCTGCCTGTGGATTTCGTTTCTGCCTTTTAGTTTTTACTTCTTTCCTTGGAGGCAGAAATTGGGCATAAGACGATATGAGGGGCGGTCTCCTCCTTTACCTGGGTGCGTGAGGCTGCTGAGGAGGTGAGGATGCCGGGCGGCGGCTGACTTGATGGGGTACCCTGTGCGAGGTTACCCCGTGCGGGGTGTGACTCAGCAGCAGAGGAGCAGCTGGGGTAGGCCGTGGAATGAAAAAGAACAGGTTCTGACAGGACATGCAAAGCCAGGTTCTCTTCTCTAAATTCCAGTGACTTCTTCCTCTTGGGGAGCACGCAGGGCTCTGGGTACAGTCTCCCTGGCCTCTGTGGATCGGTGAGTGAGCAGCAGCGCAGCTGGCCTCCTGGGCCTGGGAATTTTCATTTCCAGTTTGGTGAAGGCCCCCTCTCGTTTGAGATGCTCTTTGCCTTCAGGGCCCTGTGTACACCTGAAGCAGGTACTTATGCTGCTTTAGAATAGCTCCTCACACATATCTTGTGCGGGTGGGGAGGGGACTCCCTGGTAAATGGGCGAACATCTCCACACTTTACGTTTCCTATTCCCTAGTGATTTGATGCTTTTTTTTCCCTAAGAAAAGGGAACATTTATTTTTGCCAGGTAAGTATTGCAAGATGACTTCATTTGGCTTAAGGCATTTATTAAATTCCTTTCTAGTGACATCCAAAAGGCCACTTGAATTTTAATCATTGCACTTCCACCACCCATATCCCAAAGTGTATCTTTAATCATCGGTGCCTGCGCTCCTCACACAGGGCTGGCTGTAAATTGCAGGGGATGAAAGATGATGCTTGTCTCCCTAAGCTTTGGATCTGGTCATTCCTCTACCATTTGCCTCCTTTCCTGAGGGTCAGAGCCGCCTCAAACCGCACTCGGTGGACCCCTGCTGAGGGCACATCCTCCCACTTCACGCCCAAGGGCAGGTGCTGCAGAGGGGACTGGAGTGTGAGAATCTGTGGCCAGGACACTTCTATACATGGAGGCTCCAAATTGCCTACTGTTCACCAGACAGATCTGGTTCCATTCAGGAAAAGGTTTATTTGAGTATTTCACAAAGCCCTGGTGGGTCCATGTTCTGTGCGGCGTCCTGGGCTCGGACGGAGGGCGTTTCTGTCCTAGTTCAGTGCTTACCTGCATATCCTTGGGCAAGCTGAGTTCCCGATCTTCGCCTCGAGGGGCTGCTGCGAGGACCGAGGAAGGTTTTTCCAGTGAGGCTTGGCAGACGTTTCCTGTAAAGGGCTAGATAGTAAATATTTTCAGGCTTGCGGGCCATATGGACTTTTTCACAACTTCTCTGCTGTTGTAGCACAGAAGCAGCCACAGACGTGGACAGCGAGCGTGGCCGTGTCTCCGTGAGACTTGCCTACCGAGGCACCAGCGAGCCGTGGTTGCTCGCCCGCCCTGACCTATAGCAAGTGCCTGGCCCTGCACCAAGCACAGAGTAGGCGTCAGGCAAGATTGTTTCCCCACAACCCTTATCACTGGTGTTTTGTCAGCTGTGGTGCTGTATACATTCTGGGCTTTATTGCCAGTCTATCATTGTTCTCCAGTTTTTATAGAAGATGGAACTGGGAGTCTAGGAGCGTGAGCACCTTGCCCAGGGTCCCTCCCTTTCATCCTGTGTCACAGTGGCTTATATTCTGCCCCACGTGAGGTACTTTGGGCTCCAGGGCCCTGCTGAGGCACCATGCAAATGGGGTTCTGGTCTCTCGGTTACCAGGCCATGCATGGCTGGAGCAGAGGCCAGGAGCCAGGGCTGCCACTGCCAGTCCACATCTCTGTCCTGGCCAGAGACCCCATCAGTGCACTGTGGCAGTGGGGGCGTGGCATGGCTCCTGGCCTGTGGAACTGGTACCTTGCCAGACTGTATGAGAGAGAGAGAGAGAGAGAGAGAGAGAGAGAAGAGAGAGAGAGAGAGAAAATGTGAATGAATGAGAATGAAAATGATGTGCCTTTCACCGTTGGTCCTCATAACAGCCCAGGCAGCTGGGCACTGGGGTTGGAAGGGCATCTCTGAGGCTGTGCTGCCTGGCACTCAGCTCACCCACATTCCATCAGGGCAGAGTAGGGGGCCAATCGCTGTGTCTGTCTCAGGCCCTGCACTTTCCTGCACCCTTCTGCTCTATGCCTCTGTCCGGTGCTGCACTATCCTGAGAGCCTCCCTCTGGCCCCTGTTGCTAGGGATTTTTGCTGGATGTAAACGGTTTACTGGTTGGTCACTCACTTCCTCCACCATCTGGGTGTCCTCAGTCCTGCGTTTCCCCAGGAATCCTTTGGACCTGCTGTCCTGGCTCCTTTGAAAGGCTGCCTTGGGTCTTCACTTGCCCTTGCCAAGCCTGGGTGAGGGTGGACTGAGTGCTCCAAGTACCACACCTGCTGGGTCCTCTGCCCTGTGTGCCAGGCAATAGCCCTTGGGGCTCTCTGAATGTCCCAGGTGCCACAGCATGGATTCTGTGGATCAGGTGGCAGTGAAACTGATGATCGGGTTAACCTGTTGAAGCAGGAGGAGCTGGTCTCCGTACATCGGACTTTCTCATGAGCCCGTTAAGATTTGAGGTCCTAAGCTTTCCATGCCTGCCCGCCCACAGGAAGTAGGCATAGATCACTGTCAGCTGGGGAGGGATTTTGACATGAGAATATTCAGCAGGATGTGGCTCGCTGCTGCTATGTTTGCAGGGAGGAGCTGGAAGAGAGATGTATCTACTCCTTCAGAGTGGCAGTAAAGTTGGTGTCCTGGGGATTTAGAGCTGTATTTAAAGATGTGTCTGGAAAGTCCTTAGCGACTTTAAGCTTGCTTTCTCCATGCATCAATCACGTTGTGTTTTATCAGAGCATATTTGGGGCTCGAGGGCTGTGCAGGAGATGGTTTCTTCCCCCTGCAGGCCTGGCGTGCTCCAGCACCTTTGGATAGGCATGTGAAGGCCCTGAGGTCTGGTCTGGGCGCCTCCAGGAAAGACTGAGTCTCCAGGTGGGTGCTCGGGACCCCTGTCAACCTCCACGGCCCTTCGCATGGGATGGTCTGTCCTCTCTTTGTGGACAAAATACAGAGCTGTGCTTGGAGCAAGAAAAGTGGTTTGTATAATGTTTTTGGCCCTGATCTGTACATTTATGATAGGTAAGATCTTTGTTCTTTCTGAAAAGTTACCTGATGAGGATTGTGAACTGCGGCTGCATGGCACCCGGCTGCACATGCGGCTCTGTGGTCACCATCCTCTTGGACTCTGCGGGAAAGCGTGACGCAGAGCCACAGACCCGGCTACGCTCCTCCATGCTTTGAAAGTCCCATTAATGCGACTTCTCTCTGAGAAGTCAATCTGGGCCTCCCCCCTCTGCAGACGTCCAGCTCCCTCCCGGAAGCGGTCGTGCAGAAGTGTCAGGCGGCACTGTGGTCATCGATAGTGGGTGACCAATCTGAATAAATTTCCTTGTACTTGCTCCAAAGTAGACAAGAGTCCTTAGCCAGCTCCAGAGTTTGAATGGAATGGTAATGACATTTCTTAGGGAGACATTAAAGAGTTCTTTTTTAATAGTAAAAACAGGCAGCAAAATGGGCTCTGTTGTTAGCAGGTTAGCGTTCTGATGACTCTCTTCTCCCATTGTGTTCATTTCTTGCTCTCCAGTCCCTTACTGAGGCCCCACTGTGTGCTAGGCCTTGCATCAGAATGTTAAATAAAACAGAAACTGCCCACCATGTGGGGGACCTGCTGGGATCTCCAACCACAGCAGCCTGTGAGCAGGCCAGTGACTCCTGTTCCCCTGGGAAGCTGCTGCTCTGCAGATTGGAGCGGGACTTGGTTTTGGTCCCAGAGTCCGTGCTCTTTCTGGTGGCTGCACCTTGTCTCCACGTCCTCCCCACACTCAGCACTGCACCCCCACAGCACCCCCAGCCTCTGATTTTCGGAGGTGAGTGAAGAAAGCAGCAGGTCTTAGTGGGGACGGCCCTGGGCGGAGGTGGAGGTGAGAAGACCTGGGCCAAGGAGGTTCCCAGCTGTGGGCCCTGGTGATGGGGAGACAGGGCCAAGGTCCCTCAGATGGACTGGCTGACACTCCCTGGGCCTCGGGAGGACGTGAGGTGTGATCCGCCTTTGGATGTCTGTGTGTGTGGGTACACAAGGCCTTGCCCCCAAGGAGGGTGTCCAAGTCCAAGTACCTTACAGGTTGCCAGGAGGGCCCCTGAGTGGGACAGCGGACTGTTTCTGACAGGTCCTGGCTCAGGGGACGGATTGGACTGTCCCTGCACCCCACTGTGCAGACTTCCCTCTGAGACGTGCTGCTTTACCCTCGTGGGGGCATCTATACGTCACGGGCCTGTGGGGTCCCTGGCAGTCTAGGAACACTTTGGGCTCCCGAGTCCCTGTACCTCCCTTAGCAACTGGTCAGGATTTGTGCTGGGGGAGCGCCCAGGGGGACACCCGTTGAGTGAGGGTGTGGTAGAGGCCAGCTGGGGAGGGATGCTCGCACCTGGCCCTGTGATGGTGTGGCCACGGGAGAGAAGCCAGGGACACAGTGCCACTCACATTTGAGAGCTGGGCCCTGGCATGGGCATTGGACTTGGTCTTGGTGGGACTCAGATCTGTGGGTAGAAAGAACAGGGCTGAACGTGAAACGTACCTTTCTGTCAGAGCTGCTGCAGTGATGGCGCGTGGGCCCCCTGAAGCAGTGCCTGCTCCCTGCACTTCTCCAGATTTTAACTGAGGAGGAGTCAGAGAGCCGTTGATGTCTCAGTTGATAATCTCCAGGGGCCCCTCTATCTCAGAGCCCTGGATCCCCTCAGATCCCAGACCAAGGCTGCAGGAAGAGCCGTGTCCAGGTGCAGGGCCCGTGCAGGGAGCCTGGGGGCTTGTTCCCCAGGAGGGTAAGAAAGGCTGGCGGGGCTGCCGCACTCCAGGCCACGAAGAGTTCACTTTCTGGGGGGCATTTTTGCTAAGCTTTGAGATGATGTATTCATTGATATTTTATCTGCAGTGTGACCTTAAGCATATTGTCTAACTGCTTTAGGCCCCTTGTGGGACGAAGCCCCAGAGGAGGGCTTGACTTCGCTTGCTGTGAGGATTTGTGTTTCTCCTGATCTTAGCCTGTTCTTAGTGCGAGGGTGTGGCGGAGGAGGGCTCGGGGACCTTCCCTCCCTGCTTGGAGCAATTCTGTGGTATACCAAGGCCAGCCCTACCTCTCGCTAGAAATGCGTGGCCTGGGAAGATTTCTGACATGATTAGAAAGAAAGGAATACACAAAGCCTGTTAATGAAGGCTGCATTTTTTTTTTTTTTTTTTTTTTTGAGACGGAGTCTCGCTCTGTCGCCCATGCTGGAGTGCAGTGGCCGGATCTCAGCTCACTGCAAGCTCCTCCTCCCGGGTTCACGCCATTCTCCTGCCTCAGCCTCCTGAGTAGTTGGGACTACAGGCGCCGCCACCTCGCCCGGCTAATTTTTTTGTATTTTTAGTAGAGACGGGGTTTCACCCAGTTAGCCAGGATGGTCTCGATCTCCTGACCTCATGATCCACCCGCCTCGGCCTCCCAAAGTGCTGGGGTTACAGGCGTGAGCCACTGCGCCCGGCCGAAGGCTGCATATTAAATACGAATCATACATTTTTAGGAAAATTCTTGACTTGTATCTTTGTGGCCGGTGATTGAAATCACAGTCCTAAAGAGTTGAGAGGATCTCCTGCGCAGGGCAGCGTGCTGGGCGCTGAAGGAGGGGGGTACAGAGGAGAAGTTCTTGCCTTCAAGGAACCAAACCCTCAGCACAGCTAGTTGCTGGGAATGGGTGGAGACAGCCCGGGGTGGGGCGGCGAAGGAGAGGACCCAGAGAGGAGTAGTCCTGGGGCTGTCCCAATCCCGGGCAAGTGGCCGGGGCTTACTGCCCCAGGTTGGAGCCACCAGTGACGGTGACCAAGAGGTCAGGCCTGCAGTTTGATGGGACTTTGAGAATGAACACTCAGTGGACCTCATCCTTGATGGTGGAAGAAGCTTGTCCTGTCCTGTGTGCAGGATTCAGAGCTGGGGTCTTCAGAGCCTCTCGGGTGCCCTGGAGGCTGTGCGTTCTCCAGGCTCCTGCCGTCTGCCCCCACTCCTCGCCTTTGCACGAGCTGTGCCCTGTTTTCCGCTGCAGACTCTGCTCCCATCTCGTTGTTGGGTTGCCCACGGGACTTCTGCAAAGCACGGAGTTGACCCCAAACCGGAAGCTAAGGGCAGCCCCTCAGTCTTTCCACACGGCCCCTCCCCAGACCATGTGGCTGGGTGTCCTCTTTGCAAGTTGGTGTTCCTTAAATGAAAGGAATAAGAAAAAAGCCAGAACAGGGTCCCAGTGGAGGCCGAGGTGCCTTCCAGTCCATCCCGGGCTGCCCCGGCTCTGCTGCTCTTGCTGCATTTGCGGTTCCTGGGACTCGGCTCTCTGGGTGTAGTTGAGAGAGGAGCCGAAGCCTGGGCCCTGCTGCTGAGAGGTGTGTGTGGACCCGTCTTCTTTGTGAGGTGCGGTTTCAGGGTTTCACAGTGCGGGAAGGCTCCCCGCAGAGCACCCTGTTAGCACTTACTGGGTCAGCCCAAGCCCAGGGTCACCCACGGTTGCTGTCTGGTAGGGAAAGGGTGGCATCCAGCCTGAGGTCAGGAGGTAGAGGATGTGTCACTTTCCAGGACAGGGTGATCAGGCCCCAGCACATCCAGTTCCTATGTCACTTGCCGAGATGGTGCTCAGGAGTCTCTGGCCAGGGTTCCTGGTTACAGAGGTCTCCTTGGCAGGCAGAGGACAAGGAGTAAAGGATGAAGGGCACAGCAGCCTTGCCTTCCAGATGTTCATAGTGGCTGCCACTGGGCCTGAGGAGCATGGGGCAGACAGAGCCATGGGAAGCACTTACAGCTCCCTGAGGCTGGGCCTCCCTGGCCAGCTCCTGTCCCTCTCTCCCTCCCTCTGCAGTCCCCTGTGCAGGCCCCTCCTCCAGTGCTTCTCCTGGTGAACGGAGCTTGCTGTGTTCCTGTGCAGGGTGGGACGGGGAAGGGCTGACTTACTGTTGCCCAGCTCTGGGGGGAGGTGCCATAATCAGGAACAGTGTGGGGGTGAGGGACCCTGCACGGGGCCCTTTGGACATCGCAGCCCCCATGCAAGGGCACCCCTGCCTGCCCGCGTGCACCCTGGATTTATAGGTTCTTCTTCTAAGGTCTGGTGTAGCCTGGTAATTAGCTTCATTTTTATGTGTGCTGGAAGAAATCCAAAAAGGAAACGTTAACCTAAGAATCGCTTTCAGGAGCTTGGCCTTGTGTGTCCCCAGCCTGGAGAGTATTCTCCAGGTTTCCAGTCCAATTTTCTGTGACCTTTCATTAATGGCCGGGAAGAGGAGGCCGGTGCTCTGCCTGGGTCCCCAGTGTGGCACTCACAGCTCTGCCGGGCACACGTTGGGCTCTTCCTTTCCAGGCCCTACACGACCAGGCTTGTGATATTAGGACAGTGTCCGGGGCCAACCTTTGGCTTTGCGCCACTGCTGCGGTATTGACATTTCCCAGTATTCACCTCCAGCTCCTGGGCGAACCTCTTGGTACTTAATTGTCGAGCACGCAGAAGTGTGGGAAAGAAGAACGGGCACAGGGTCTGGGTTCATGTCCACATCAAGGTCCCCCGGGCAGCGGGACCTTGCGCAGATGGCGCTGCTCTGCGTAAACCTGCAGAAGCGACGCACTTCTTAGCTGGCCTCCTTCACTGTCTGTTTTCTAAAGTGTTAATTTTTAAAGTTTCATCATGAGAGTACACGTATATTGCTGAAACTTTGAATATATCCAGCCCAACTTAAATGGCCCCCAGTGGAGCAGGTGTTAGTGTCTCTTTTCCATCCTTTTCTACGAGTTTTTTGTAAAACATAACACAAATCAAATAGTACATACATTTCTCTCTGCCTCTGTCACACTGCCCAGTCAGAACGTTTTCTGTGTGTGTTTGGAGTTTTTATAGCTAATGTTTACATAATATTCTGGCCTGTGGATAGATTATAGTCTACTTAAATGTGGTGGGTGATTTTTCAGTGTAATTATGACTGAGAGATGATATGTTTGTGCTTAAAGCTTTTCCTGTATTTAGAAATCGTCCCATAAGAGAGATGTTCAGGAGAGGGGCTGCAGGGTGAACGGGTCCCCCCATGTTTGAGGAACTTGGTGCACACGGCCAGGTGACCCTGGGGCCCACTGAGTTGGTTTGCCGGGCAGCCAGCAATTTTGTGAGAGGGGGCATTTCTTTTTTGAGAGAAGTCTCACCCTTGTCCCCCAGGCTTGAGTGCAATGGCTCGATCTTGACTCACTGTAACCTCTGCCTCCCGGGTTCAAATGATTGTCCTGCCTCTGCCTCCCAAGTAGCTGGGATTAAGGCTTCTGCCACCATGCCCAGCTAATTTTTCTATTTTTTAGTAGAGATAGGGTTTCACCATGTTGGCCAGGCTGGTCTCGAACTCCTGACCTCAGGTTATCCGCCCGCCTTGGCCTCCCAAAGTGCTGGGATTACAGGTGTGAGCCACCGCACCCAGCCGAGAGGGGGCATTTCTTTTCCCTCACGATCACTGGGCATTTCCTTCCTCATTTGGTTAAGCAGTAGACAGAAACACCCTGATTCTATTTTTATTTCCATGGCTGCTATTTAATTTCAAAAGTTTCCCATGTTTTTAGCAGCTGGCTGTGCTCTGTTTTTTAGGTAACCTTTTATTTCATCTGTGGTGTCTTGGTGGGACATTTTAAGCTTGAGAGATTCCACTCAGTGTGTTCGCTGCAGCCAGCATTTGCTTGGGACCGCGCGTGAGGCATCTCCAGGCACCTCTTGGGCCTGACTCTAGGAGCTTGCCTTCTGCACAAAATACAGAGTGGCCACAGACCGCTTCAAAGAGTAGCCAGAGATGGGTGGGGCCTGCAGTCAGATTGCAGGCCATGTAGGGGACTCAGGAAGGGCCTCGTGAGGGCAGAACCTTGGGGTGGGTGGAATGAGGGTGAGGTGGGGGGTGGTGAGGACAGCCTGGGAGGAGCCTGTGGTCTGTCTGCCGTGCCGTGGGCAGGTGGACTGGGTTCCACTCTGACCCTGGGTGGCAGCTGCTGGTCACAATGTCGCTGGATGAGGAGGACGGACATACCAATGCAGTGGAGGGAGCAGGGGGCGGCAGGGCAGCCGCAGGGACCTTTGCAAGCCGCCTGGGGATAGCAGCGCTCTCTTTGCTAAGGAGACCCTGCCTGGGGCGGGGACTCTGGGGCTTCCCCAGGGGGTTCCGTGGGTTCTGCCCTGTGGCCTGGCAGGTCATGTAGGAGGCTGGGTCAGTGCAGGGACCTCTCCTCCCTCAGGGCTGGAGATTGTAGCAAAGGAGCTGAGGGAGGGGGAGCAGGGAGGAGTTCCCACCTCAGCTTCAGCAGAACATTCCAGTAATCTTGTTGTCTCTAAATACATAAACCCTCCAGTTTCCAGACTGGAGCAAATTTCCCTATAATTCTATTTATCAGAGAAGGTACCTGGTTATAGATAATTAACTACAATTTAACCTTAAAATCTTTGTAAGATTTTTTTTTATACTCCGGAATGCACACATTTGGAAAATACTGTCTTTCCAACCTTAAAGAACGGTCTAATTCCGGAATTATGGTCTTCAGCTGTGTGCTGTGGCTCCTCCTGGACTTGCTTTGATGCCGACCCTGGGTGCTGCAGGGGTGGCTTAGGGAGCTGGGAGCTAGTACATCCTTTGATCTCAAAACGCTCTTCCCGTGGAGGCCCTGGTGATTCTCCTGCAGGGCTGGGCCAGCCGTGCTTTTCAGGTCCCCTCAAGGGGCCGGGCCCCTGCCAGGCTGTGGAGCTCTGTTGGAGGAGACCCTCTGTGGCAGGAGCAGGTGGGCCAACCTGGGCAGTGAACCGTGGCCGCTCGCCCGCGGTAGGGACAGCTGGCCCCTACCGACAGCCCCGGGACTGCTCCTCTCCTGCTCCTCTCCCTCCTCCTTTCCTTCCTCTCGCGCTCCGCTGCTCCCGCTGTGTTCTGTCCTGAGTGGGGAAGAGTCCTTCTTTGCTTTGTATTCTGGAAGTTAGTTTGTTTCAGCAGTGCTCTCCCGGCCCCCTGCTGTTCCGGAATCTTGCCCTGAAAGGCGATCGCCGTGCGGAGGTGAACAGAAGCAGGGTGCATTGCCACCAGCGCAGCTCACAGTGCTTGCTTTCTCGGCCTCCGGGGAATCTGCGAGTGTGGACAGAAAGCACAGAGCGGGCGGGATGCCTCCTCCTCAGCGGGAAGGCAGGGTGGGGCAGGCTGTCACTGGGCCTCCTGCCCCTAGCAAGGTGTCCACAGGTTCCCCCCGTCACTCTGAACATGGGCTCATTTGGAGAGCAGCAGACAGTGCAGGGAAGCCAGTTGTGGAGTTAGAGTGGGATGTTTTTATGAGCACGTATTTAGAGCGGTTTGTATTCATTTTGAATACTTGAGTCCATCAGGAAATACTGAATAATTCCGTGGTCCAGAGGCCGGGCCAGCGCCCTCCTGATGAAGGTGCCCGTCGGCCATGCGGCCTGTGTGGGCTCCTGGTAGCAGCCCTGGGAGGGGCAGGAACAGCGGACAAGCCCAGGGATGTCTGGGAGGGACCCTCCAGGTGAGGAGCGGGGAGGCTGGGAAGGAAGATGGACTTGATCCGTTTAGAAGGAGACGGCCTGATGGATGGGACCCCTGGGGTGCATTGTGTACAGAGAGAGGACCCTGAGACCCTCCCACAGTGGGGAGGGGACTCTCCTGGGGCCACGCAGCACGGTGTACCCAGGCCATTGCCTGCCAGCGTTGCACCAAGCTTCTCTGTGGGGACGGCCCTGTGCTTGCGGCGGCCACATCACGGCCCTCCTGTTCAGAGGGCAGCGGCCAGAGGCTCTGCCTGTCCTGAGCAGGACTCCTATTGGCCTCACACAGCGCTGTGCAGGCTCTGCCGGGGCAGCCGGGACTGCGGGAGGATGACCTCCCACAGTCCCCCTGGGCGTCTTCCTGTCCCTCCAGGCCGCTGCTCCCCAATCAGTGACAACAAGCCCACCACATGGTGGTGCCCCTCTGTGTTGGCACATCGCTGCCACATGGCTGGCCCTCTGTGGGACCCGGTGCCCCCCTGTTGATGGTCTTGGGGTCTTGGTCTAAATCTTGGTTGCCATGCAGCTGTGACATTCTGGGCTGCTGGGTGGGCCTCCTCACACCTGCACACTGGCCTCCCTCTTCTTTGCCTGTGTGGTCTCTGTCACATCCCTGTCATTTGACTTGGGCACCTTCAATGTGTCTGAATGCTTCCCTAGGCATTGTGCCCACCACCAGCCCAGGGCCTCACTGCCTCGTGCCCACCACCCCAGCCCAGGGCCTCACTGCCTCGTGCCCACCACCCCCGCCCAGGACCTCACTGCCTCGTGCCCACCACCAGCCCAGGACCTCACTGCTTCCTGTATGTCCCCTCTGGCCTGGGGGACTCCTGTCACTTTCTGCTTCCTCCCGTTCTGCTCCCTTCCTTGCCTCTGTGGATGGGGTGCACATGTCTTTGTTTCTCACCTCCGCAGTGGAGAAGGTGAGGGGTCGCCGGGGCCCCTCCTGAGAGGCAGAGCCTAGGAGCTTTGCTGTCCCAGCCCCCCTTGGTAGGGCACCCCCTCCTCTGGAGACCACAGTTACCTGCAGGACCAGCAAGCAGGGTGGCCTGTCCCAGGGCCGCCTCATCAGGCGCACCCAGAGGCCTCAGGAGTGCTGCTCCCCAGTGCCCTCGAGGGAGGGGAAGGCGCTTCTCTCCCAGTTGGGGCAGGAGTTCGCCAGGCCTGTGAGGATCAGGAGAGCAGAAAGGCCAAGCCGCCAGACACGCCACCAGACACGCCGCCGGCGACGAGGGAGGCCTCTCGCTGGGGTTGGCTGAGCCCTTCTGCGCGCCAGGCGCTGGTCTGGTCTGGATTCCTGCATGCTGCCTTGTGGACTCACACGTCTACCAGTGCATTTAATCTTCCAGGAACAATAAGAGGAGGTTCTGGGAGCCGCAACCCCAGCCTCAACCCCAGTAGGAAATGGAGTTGAACCAAGAACACGGGAATGCTCCCAAAGTGGCAGCTGTTACCGTGGGGCTATCACTTCTCCGTTGTACAGAAGAGGAAGCAGGCTGAGAGAGGCCCTGACTCATCGGTCATCCGGCTTCGAAGGGACAGACCCGGTGTGAGAGCTGCAGTTCCCTCCCTGAGCAATGGCCAGTGCTGCTCAGAGCCTCTGGGTAGCAGCCAGTACCCAGGCTCTGGGCACGGATCCCTGACTCAAGAGCCCCCAGCGCCCGTGGCTGCTGGGAGAGGAGGAAGGATGCGCAGGGACCCACGATGCAGAAAAAGAAGGATGTTGTTTCAGGAGAAAAGCAAGATATTGGTGACAGCACGTGGCGGGTCCCGAAGTCTCTCTTGGCCAAGTTAGAAACGAGTGGACTTGTCACTGCTCATGTTGGAAAAGCTGGTGGAGACAATGAGCAGCCACGCTTGGGCTTCGTTTTCTTCTTCCTTGTGGTACCACTCGAGTTGAGGGGTGCTGGTTTCGCCTGGCCGTTCCTCCCCATCGTCTGTGTCCACTCCCGGCCCACTTCCCACTCTGCCCTGCTTCCTGCCTGCGTGACTTACCCTCCGCAGAGCTGGCTCCAGCATCTGCTTGGGCCGCCATCCTGCGGCCTCGCCGTGCCCATCTGCTGGTGCGGCCGAGAGCCTTCCCAGCTGCAGCTCATTGCTATTCCGGCCGCGCGGCTCCACTTCCTTCTCAGCCCCATCGAATCCTGGGCACTCATTTCCCCCTTGCTGATGCGATAAGAGAAGAAAGGCGCTTTATTGCTGATTGAAGTCAAGTAACAGGGCTGGTGGCGGGTGCCTGGAAGGTGGCCAGTGAAGGCTGTCCCTGGGCAGGTCGGGATGATGATCGTGCACACGCAGAGGTTGTGGGGCAAGGGCGAGGGGCTCATCCAGTTCCCTCAAGTCCCCCTCCTTCCCATCGTTAGCTTGTAAACAGCAGAAATGTCGTGGTGTGTAGGGCACAGGCCATGGGGTGTTAGTGCAGGTCTGGTACTCTCACCCTTAAAGCACGGGCTGGGGCTCACAGCCCAGCTCCAGCATGGCCCTGGGTCAGAGTCCTGACCACCCCTGAGCAGGTGGGTGGCCGTGGGCAGGGGACCTGGCCTCTGAGCCTCCTCTTTCTCGCCTTGGAGGTGGAGGAGGTGAGGGAGTCTCGAGGGCACTGGCAGGAGCTGGGTATGACACTACGTGGGTGCTCGCTCCCTCCTGGGGTGTTGGGGTCTGCCCCAAAGCCCACACCTGCTGGACTGGCTCTTGTGCCCTGCTTGGAGCTCTGCCCCCACAAGTCTTTCTCTTCCTGTTGCCATTTTCTTTATCCCTGTGTGACATATGGGAGGAGAACGATGGAGTCATGTGAGTGTTTTGCTGCCAAGCCCAGAGCTAATGCTCGGGGTCGGAGCGGGTGGGTGGTTAATTGCTCCAGCACGTCTCTGGCAAACTGATGCCGGAGTGGTCAGTTGGATGGGGGGAGAGATGGATGGATGGGTGGATGGCTGGAAGAAAACTAGCCCCAGTGGTGACTGTGTCAGTATACACCCAAATCAGAGATCATAATGAGAATCTTGATTAGGCCCTTATCAGAGGTATGTACATTTGTGATATTCAGGAAAGATCTGTAAGGTAAGAACTTGGAGCCTGACCCTATGCTATTAGCTGGGGTCATGGAGGGGTGAGGTACAGCCCCTGCCCTCAGGGAATCTCAGCACTGGGTGGGTATGGGGAGGCAGAGAGATGCAGCCAGGCAAAGGAGCCACCATGGAGAGGGAGGGAGTGGGCAGGCACACCTAGGAGGCTGGGGAAGAGCTGTTCTGGCCACTTGTGGCCAGGGGGAAAAGGCCATTTAAAAGCGCCTGCCAGCTGCTGGGAGCTGGGATGAGGAGGGCATAGATATGACCCCCGCCCACATCCGGCCATAATCGGGTCTGAGCTCTTGGGCAGTGAGATACGCCATTGAGGGTCCTCGCTGTTTGGCTCCGTGGGAAGGAAGGTGCCGTCCAGGGAGCAGGACTCGCCATCGTTGGGACTGTTGGGCTGGGCAGACCCCCGTCTTCAGGCTTCATTACTTGCCTGAGATGGGGTCCCGTGCACACAGCAGTAACTGCCATTGTCTTGGGTCTGTTTGAGCGGTCTGGGTCAGGTAACGGTGGCCCGCAGGAAGTCTCTCAGGGAAAGCGTGTGTGGGAGGTGGACCGGGCAGGGTGATGCTCCACACTGCTGCCCCCCGGTTGTGGTGTCAACTCCTTCGCCTTCCTCCGTGTGACCTGGGTGCCCTTGGGGCTCCTGTGTGTCAAGCCCTGCTGGCTGTTTCAAGGAGTCTCCTCCGGCCGGGTGCTGGTCGGTGATTGACAGCATGTTTGAGTTTGAGTTGGTTTTGAAGGCACAGGCCTGCCTGTGAGCTGACGGCTGATTTGACTTCACCGTGGAGCCTTGAGCGATATCCTTCAGAATGAGCCTACACGTTTTCAGCAGATGAAGCCACCCCCCTTCCCAAGGCAGAAGCCAGAGAGAAGCGGCCATTCGTCCTGTGCCCTGTGCCATCCGTCACCAACTCCTCCCTCAGATCCCTGTCTCAGATCCCTCTCCACCCCGTCTGTGCACAGCCACCATCCTCTCTCCTTGTTGGCCTTCTCGTTGCTGCCTGAGCCGTGCAGCTAGCTGGGTCGTAGAGACACAGATGTGGCCACACTCATGTCAACCCCAGAGATTCAGAGGACCCAGGCCTTCTGTCCCAGAACACAGTCCTATGGCAGGCGACCTTCTTCCCAGACCAGCGGGAACTGTCTGAGCAGCATCTGGAGTGGATACGGCTCACTCCACCTCAGGTTTCCTCGGGTGGTGGTGCTCAGAGTGGGGTCACAGCATTTTAGCCGGGGAAGCTGCAGGGACAGACAGAGTGGAAGGGGCGTGGAGCAGAGGAGATGCAGGGGTGTCCTCCATGGGGGGTGCTGGCGGGCTGCAGTCACAGGGAGGGGTCCAGCAGCTGCCTCCTACACTGCCTTTCCCTGCCTTGCTGCCTAGGCCCAGCCACTCAGGAGAGAACCCGTGAGGCCAGCCCACCTGGCAGGTGCCTGACCCTGCCTTAGCCCTGGGTCTGTGGCATTCAGGCCTGGGAATCGGGCTGAATGTAGTGTTGTTGGATTCTGAGGCTGTTTTGATGTCAAGTTTGGTCATTTTCGGAAGTCTGTAGATGGGTTTCAGCTGGAATTGCCCCTTCCTCAGTCAGGTTGAGGCTGCTGCGAATGAGTGCTGGGCACCTGGCGAGGGTTCCCTCCCTGTTCCCCTCCCAGGCAGTCCTGACTCCTCCAACCGCAGGAGCAGAAGTTCTTGCTTCCCACCCCATGGCTGCTTAGGCCACTGTCCCGGCTTGCCCTGCACTTTGCAGCAGGACTTTTACAAAAGTTTCCTTCCAGGTGCAGGGGACCAGGGTGACTCGAACCCAGATGGAAAGTGCTACACTTTCTTTCTAGGAGACATGGGCACGTCCCTTCACTTCCTTGAGCCAAGTGGGAATGTGTATTAGTTTGTTCTCACGGTACGGCTAATAAAGACGTACCTGAGACTGGGTAATTTATACAGAAAAAGAGGTTTAATGAAGTCACAGCTCCACATGGCTAGGAAGGCCTCACAATCATGGCAGAAGGCAGAGGAGGAGCAAAAGCTCATCTTACATAGCGGCAGGCAAGAGAGTGTGTGCAGGGAGCTGCCCTTTATAAAACTATCAGATCATGAGACTTCCTCACTATCACGAGAACAGCACAGGAAAACCGTTCCTGTGATTGGATTACCTCCCACTAGGTCCCTCCCATGACACGTGGGGGTGATGGGAGCTGCAATTCAAGATGAAATTTGGGTGGGGACGCAGCCAAACCATATCAAAATGGTTACCCCGGCCCCGTGGAGGTTTACAAGGTGAAATGCACCTGCACTTGTAAAGGGACCGCCCCGCTGGGCAGTTGGCAGGTGAAGATCCTGGGCTTGTGGTCAGGCTGCGTCATTGCTACTGTGTGGCACTGGGCAGTGCCTCGACCCCCCTTGGGCTGCCCTGGGTGCGGCAAGGATTGCAGGCCAGGGGGCTGGCACAGCAAGGACTGCCCAACAGATCTGAGCTCCAGTGGCCACTGTCGTCTCAGCAAGCAACAGGCTAGCTTCACGCCACACCCTGCGTGTGGACTCTGTCTGGCCCAGCCAGCTGGAGCTCCCTGCCCTTAGTGGGTCTTTGCATCTCAAAGGTGACTCTGAGGGGCCGGCCTCCTCCTCATGCCGTGCAGGCCCGGAGCTACTTGTTACTGACTTGACTTTCTTCTCAGACTCCTACGACCCTGTCCCTCTCCCTGCCCCCCAGCTTATGATTCCACCCACCTGACAGAAGCCGCCACAGGGCCAGTGCTCAGCAGCCAGGCCAGCCCTGCAGGAATGAATTCAACCTTAGCCTCACTGTCCTTCCTCTTCCCGGCTCTTTTTGGTGGTTATGACCACCCAGTCCAGTCCAGCCTCAGAACCCTCCTTCCCCTTAGCTCTTGCCTCCCCTCCCTTGTCTGCTCTTCCCTGATCTCTCTGCCCTCTCTTCTGCCTGCTCCAGGCCACTGTCCCCTGGTTCCGAGTTACACATTCTCATGTACCTGTGATTCCCTGTTTTAGCAAGGAGGCAGGGCTCAGAGAGATGTCCGGGTGGACAGGCCAGGTCCCTGGAGAGCCACAGTGGCTCTGCCCCACCAGGCTCGCTGAGGCCCAGGCCTTGGTGGGGTTGGTTCGTTGGTCTCAATGCTCAGGACAACGTCTGACGCAGCCGTGTTGCTCTGTGACTGCTGGCTGAATAGGGTGGCATAAATGAAATGGATGACTAAGGAGCATGAATGGGGCCTGCTGGACCCCAGGTGAAGGAGACAGATCTTGAGCAGTGGCGGGGCCCTGGGGAACCTCTCCCCGTACCCCTCCCTCAATTGACGGTGAAGAAGGACCAGGTATCATCACACAAGAACTGCAGGGTGTCTGGGTCCTCCGCTGGACACTCCACACATCCCCTGTCATCCTGAGAACTGCCGTGTGCAGTAGGCGCTGTGATGGTCACCTTACAGATGAGAATATCGAGGCTTGGCCAGGGTAGGTGCTCTTGTCCAAAGCCATCCAGCTGGTAAGTAGCAAAGCGCTGGGGGACAGGCCATGCTGTGTGGGCGCCTCCACTGCCTGGCACCTGGGCTTTCTGCCAGGGTCCTGCCGGGTCTCTTGAACACACTGGTGAGGGTGTGCACGTGTCTGAGGCCCGGAGCCCTTTCTTGATGCTGTAAGAGAGCAGCGAGAACTAGAAGGTGCAGACAGCAGGGGGTTGCACTGGCAGCGTCCCCCTGCCTCTCACACCAGTACCTGCTCTTGCTTAGCTTTTCAGAAGCTGTTGCTTTGCGCCTTCTTTCCGCTGGAGTCATTTGAGCCGCATGTATAGGTTTTAAAGTTTTCTCCTGAGCACTGAATTGGGAATGTGTATGTGAGTTTCTGCCCCCACTGCGAGTGAGTCCGTGTCTATCACCCAAAGATACTTGTTTAATTGAGGGATACCTTAAATTACTGCAAGAAATAAAGAATTACGGATTTCCTGAAAGGCAGTTTTTTAAGCTCCCACCTCCAAGTGTGTAAGACTCAAAGGTCTCTCTTTCTGTCACGAGCTAATTGGCATGAAATGCAGGTGCCATTTCTGCCTGAGCTCCGACAGCATCCCTTCACTTTCAGATCTGAACCAGCACATGTTTCTGGCATTTAGACTTTACGGTAACAGGAGGGATCTTACGATTATTACTAAAGATGGTTTTGGAAGAGGAATATCTGTGACTATAAAATGCACAGTTTCAGTTGTGCACACGAGTGCTGTGGTGTTTGTGTGTTTCACAGAAGATGAGCTCCAGGCCGAGCTGTCTGCTCCGGGGTGCAGGAGGCTGCCAGAGCATCGCACAGCCACCCGATCCACAGGGAACTGCATATGACGTGGCTGTCCTCCTGTCAGAAGAGGACTCTGGGGGCTGGAGATCCTGGAGAAAAGGCCTTGTTTGGACAGGACTGTGGCAGTTTATGCCCTGATTGTTGGTGCATGTTTTATCCACTTGTCAGCTCTGTTGATCATTAAAACCAGGATGTCAGAAGCCAGTGTTCTGCGTACTTCCAGCAGGCAGATCGGGCCTCCCTTCAGCTTCTGCAACCCCTGCTAAGGGTTTCTGATCTTTTTTTTTTTTTTTTTTGAGATGTAGTTTTGCTCTGTGGCTCAGGCTGGAGTGCAATGGCACCATCTTGGCTCACTGCAACCTCCGCCTCCCGGGTTCGAGCAGCACTCCTGCCTCAGCCTCTCAAGTAGTTGGGATTATAGGTGACCACCAGCACGCCCAGCTAATTTGTTTGTTTGTTTGTTTTTTGAGATGGAGTCTCGCCCTGTAGCCCAGGCTGGAGTGTAGTGGCGCAGTCTCGGCTGACTGCAGCCTCTGCTTCCCGGGTTCAAACGATTTTCCTGCCTCAGCCTCCCGAGTAGCTGGGATTACAGATGCCTGCCACCATGCCCACCTAATTTTTTGTATTTTTAATAGAGACGGGGTTTCACTGTGTTGGTCAGGCTGGTCTTGAACTCCTGACCTCAGGTCATCCGACCGCCTCAAACTTTCTTTTTGGGAAAAGTTGGCAATGGTTCGGCGGACAAATAATTGTCAAATTACGTAGGAAAATGCTGTCAGAAAGGGCACACGAGGCCGGGCGTGGTGGCTCACACCTGTAATCCCAGCACTTTGGGAGGCCGAGGCAGGCAGATTACAAGGTCAGCAGGTCGAGACCATCCTGGCTAACACAGTGAAACCCCGTCTCTACTGAAAATTACAAAAAAAATTAGCCGAGCATGGTGGTGGGCGCCTGTAGTCCCACCTCCTCAGGAGGCTGAGGCAGGAGAATGGCGTGAACCCGGGAGGCGGAGCTTGCAGTGAGCTGAAATTGCGCCACTGCACTCCAGCCTGGGAGACAGAGCCAGACTCCGTCTCAAAAAAAAAAAGAAGAAAAAAGAAAGCGCACATGATTTAGTGGAATCAGCCCAGCAGCAGGCGCCTTCGGAGGCTTTCCTGGTGTCCCATGTGTCTCAGGCCGCTTCCCTTCCATTAGCACCACGCCGCTCAGCTCCCGTCATCAGGGTGGTTGCAAAAGGCAGGTGGTCATTTATATTTTATCGTCGGGGGCCTTGTCTTTGCCCCCTTAAGATACATTTGGAGCCCCGGAATGACACTTGGGGTCATCCAAGATAACCGCCGGAACCACTCGCACGCGACCTCCTGGAAAGGTTGAGCCACACTGTCTTCCTCGGTGCCCTCACCATGGTCTTCTGTGAAGGTGCTCAGATGCTTTCCTTGGGACAGATGCAGGACCTGGCTTGCTCTCCCAGAGATGCCCAGGTGTGCAGGGCCTCTTCCTCCTCCCCTCACTCTCTCCTCTGCCTTGATCATGGTCCCTGCTTGGTTCCACGGTTCTGGGAGTCCCTCGAGAGGGGACGTCCTGTCCTGCTCATCCTCAGCCACCAGCACTTGGCGGAGCCCGCGCTCCTCCAGCAGCTGTCACAGAAGCTTCGAGCGCAGATCCCAGGGTGGCTTCCGATCCCTCACCGCAGCTTCCCCACACACTCCTAAACATACTTGCGGTGTTTTGTCTCTTCTGTAGCCTTAGACAAGCTGGGCGCCAGCATGTGCCCCTTTTCACCTGACTTCTTTCAGTCTCCACAGTCATCTTGAGATTTAGCCAGGAGTTTGCATTGTCGGTGGCTTGTGTCTTTGTGTAGTGGAGTGGTTTGTCATCGTAAAGGATTCTTTCCTTAGAAGTGTTCATCTGTTTCCTCCCTGTCTCGAGGTTAGAAAGTATGACAAGGGTGCGGTGGCTCATGCCTGTAATCCCAGCTCTCTGGGAAGCTGAGGCCAGCGGATCACTTGAGGTCCGGAGTTCGAGACCAGTCTGGCCAACATGGCAAAACCCCATCTCTACTAACAATACAAACATTAGCCGGGCGTGGTGGCACAGGCCTGTGATCCCAGCTACTCCAGAGGCTGAAGCAGGAGGATTGCTTGAAGCTGGGAGGCAGAGGTTGTGGTGAGCCCAGATCACTCCAGTGTCCTCCAGCCTGGGTGACAGAGCGAGACTCCGTCTCAAAAAGCAAACAAAGACAGTGTGACAAGATCAGTCAGAACGTGGAATGTTTTCCCAGAGTTCCGGCAGTGTGGACCCTGGACCAGCAGCCTCGGCATCACCTAGAAACTTGCTAGAAAAGCACATTCTCAGGCCCTACCCAGGCCTCCTGAGTTGGAAGCTCTGGGTGTCCTGGCAGTCGGTGTGCTCTTGGGGATTTGGACACCTGCTCGTGTCTGAGGTCTGAGGTCCACTTTCTGTGGCGCGAGGGAGGATGAGGGCTGGGCCTGCTGGCTGTATTACGGTCAGGTCAGAAGCAGCACCTGGCTGTCTGGACAAAGCCTTTGGTGTTGCTTCCTTTGTCCCGACCCAGTGTCTGTGTGTTTCTTTCTGTTTTATTCCAAAATACAGTGCATGGTGGTTCCTCTAGCAAAAGTGCCGTAGTGATTTCTATTGCTGTCACGACGTAAACTGCAGCCATAGGTGCAGCTTTGGGTGGAAGAGAGTAGGAAATGAGGACAGTCTCTGGTCGACCTTAGGACGTGGGTGAGGAGAGAAGCCACAGGGCCCACAGGCAGCACAGACCTCCCGAGTCCTAAGGGAGCCTCTTCACCTACCCTCACACCACTCCTGCTGGGTGGCCCTTAGTGACAGCCGCTAGCCCTGGCCCCCCACGCCAGACTGGTCACGCACAGCCTTGGCTGCACGTCGGAACCACCCGGGGTGGTTTTACTACCAATGCCCCATTAGATTGGGCTCTCCGGGGGCGGGATCCAAGCATCTGTGGCTGCTGAGCCCCAGCGATTCTTCAGCCAGGGCTGGGGCCCTCGGCCTAGACTCTTCCTTCTGTCTGTCCTCCACCGAGTCCTGCTGCTCCTGCACCTGGAACTGCCCGTCCTGCTTCTCCGCTGTGCCTGCCTGCAGATGGCCTCCTTCCTCTGGGGTCATCATCGTGCCACCTTCTGCCTGTTTCCGTGTTCCTGCGCTCACTGCTGTTTCTCACCTTCAGGCTTTTTCCCAGATGCAGGACCAAGCTACCTGATTGCACGTGGTGGCCTAGGGGGCTGTGGAGTGGGGTCCTGTGTGCCAGTCTTCTTCCTGTGCTTGGAATGGTTGATCTTTGCCTCCACCCACCACTCATGGATAACCTGGGCAACCCGCAGGTTCATCTGGATTAAGCAAATCACTCCAAACTTAAGGACTTAAAATCACAATGGTTTGGCTCACAGATAACGCAGTTTGTGCAGGGTTCAGTGGGGATGGCGGGACTGGGTGGCCTTCCTGGGGGCTAGAGAACCCCCAGGTTGGAAAATGGCTCATTCAGCTGTCTGGCAAGTTGGTGCTGGCTCAGCAGAGAGCTCAGCCAGGGCTGGGGACTGGAAGCCACCACTCTTCTCGATATGGGCCTCTCCAAATTGGGCTTCCTCACAGCATGGTGGCTGAATTTGAGGAGAACAGGGTGGAAGTGCTTGGCTCGTTAATGGCCTAGCCTTGGAGGTCACAGAGCATCACTTCCGCTGTGGCGGGCCACTTCCATGAAGGCCCACCCAGAAGCATGGGGGGATGTGGACTCCCCTCCTGGTGGAGCAGTGGCAAGCTTCCGGCCGAGCATGTGGGAGGAGAGGCCCAAAGCCGTGGCACCAGCAGCTCCTGCCTCGTGTGATCGTCCCTCTTCTTCACCTCTCTTCCTGTTAGCATCATCTCCTGTTCCTCCTGTTGGAATGACCTCCTGTCCCCCATCTGTACCCACTCTGAGACCAGGGAGGGTGTCCTTGGGGCCTGCACATGGCAGGACTCAGTGAGTATGCGACCGCCCCTCTGACTGCACTCACGCCCACACACCAGGGCTGCCCTTCGCGTGGCGGCGTCACACGTGGGTTCCTTTCCGGCAGTTTTCTGGCAGGCCACAGTGAAGGGTGCGGTGCCTGCAGGACCAGCACGTTGTGTCTCTTGTCCCGTCGTGGAGGTAAGGAGCCCGACTCACATGCCGAATGTCTGCGTGGAAGTGCTTTCAACCTTCCACAGATGGAACCGCCTCTCTGCCACGTCTCAGCCAGCACCCAGAGGCCCTGAGGCCCTGAAGCCTGGGATCAGAGCCAGACCATGCCCCTGCCTGTGACCAGAAGCCTGTCTGGAGCCCTTTGGGCCCCTCAGCTTTTTGGAGACAGGGCTTCTGGGAGTCAGTGTTTCTCTCCCTCTGTGGCAATACCCGAGTGTACCCGAGTGCAGGTTTCTTCCCAGAGGCTGTGACGCCGAGTGTTCCTTGGGCCTGTTTCGCCTGTGTGCTTCTTTGACAGTGGGGCTCCTTGCAGGCCAGCACTCTGCAGCCTCCCCTGAGTGCCTGCCTGTGACAGCTGGCCCCTGACCTGGGGCCGGGGGCTGTGTGAGCTGCTTTGTTCTGACCCCAGAAGGAGGAGGGTCCACACACTTCTTTCCAGTGCTCTGGCCACTGGCATCCTGTGCAGGGAGGCGGCAGGCGTGTGGTGGGAGGAGCCGCCCAACTCCGGGCTTTGCATCTGAGATTAGGGTGTCCCAGGGTCCCTTATCTGTGGGCCCAAGGGGAGCGTGTGTGGATTTACCCTGGTATCACTGAAGGGAGCATTCAAGAGAATAAGAGTAATGCTCTTTCTTAGAATGGTTTTTCAGTTAAATCGTCAGGTTGAGATGAAACAAACTTGAATTTCTTCCTGACAATTTGTGAACTTGCTCTAAGATACAGTCCCACTGGGTCCAGGATCCTGATGCATTTAATCACCCCCTCTTTTCCGGGCATTCACCCCCTTTTTCCCCCCATTCTGGGGGGCCCCAGATGAGCAGGATTTTGTCCTCATCCTCATCACATTAAACAACCTGCCCTGTCCCAGGCTGGGAAGCCTCTGTTCTGTCTCGACCAGTTTCTACTTGAGAAAGCCTTGGCAGCCGAGCAGCCTGTCAGAGTTGAGCCCCAGCCCCCCATTGGCCGGAATCGGGTGCGGGATATTGATATTGGATATCACGGTTGGCAGAAGCTTGCTCTCCAGAGCGCGTCCATTTGCTCCCACACACCAGCAAAGCAAGCGGCCTCACACAAAGGCATAGCTCAGTGTGAATTAAGTCTAAGTTATTAAAAGGGTTTCACACGTTTTTATTTCTTGAAATATTGAAAAACGGGAATACATATGCAAATGCAGTTTAATCAGCTCCGTTCTGACCTCTCAGCATTCAGCCCGGGCCTGCTTTGTGATTGGGGCGGGGAGTTCCTTCTGGGGCAGGGGACGACGCGGGGGTGCAGAACCAGGGAGGGCCTCACCCCCATCCTGCCATGTGACCTCCCGCCAGCACTGTCTTTGGTTGAGAGTGACTGCAGTGGCTGGAAGGTTCTAATTGTTCAGCTTTCTTGTCTTTGCCTTTCATGGGCCACTTTATACGTCCTTAATATGCGATTCTGTTAGGCACTAGTTAGAGGCTGTGCGGTCTCAGAAATGATGATGGCTTCCAGTTTCACTGGCTCAGACTCAGCTCCCGATGCCTCCTGTTTGCTAGCAGAAAGGCCATGGAGTGTCTGACCATGTACAGTGGGGTGATGGGGTGATGGTGGCCCCCACCCCGGAGCCAGGCTCAGCCCGTGTGGTGCAGGCGAGGGCACCCTGTGGCCCCGCGCCTCCCTAGGCCTGTGGCCTTGGTGGGTGGAGTTTCTTTCTCCAATTCTCAGGTCCCTTACTCTAAAGTAGCGCTCATGACAGTATAGGCATCTTGGGGCCAGCGTGGACCTCCAACTAGCGTTCTTCATCCTCATCTTGTCCCCTGGTGTCCTGGAGTGCAAGCTTAGC
Source organism: Colobus angolensis palliatus (assembly GCF_000951035.1). Taxonomy (NCBI): domain Eukaryota; kingdom Metazoa; phylum Chordata; class Mammalia; order Primates; family Cercopithecidae; genus Colobus; species Colobus angolensis. The sequence goes on along the minus strand of NW_012114466.1, from coordinate 499,652 downwards.
TGCTCCCTCCTTGGACTCCACACGATCTGCACCGCTCTCCTCCTGCCTCTGAGAGATCTGCCCACTGTGGGCTCACACAGCCTGTGAAACGCTTGTGCAAAGCCAGGGAGGTGGAAGTTAGGCCCGGCCATGTCCCGGAGCCCCGTGGGTGGAAGCAAGGCCTTGTCTGGGTGACGGAGAGGACAGCCTGCAGAGAGACAGCAGGGGTGTGCACCAGGGCACACTGAGCCTGGCCATTGTGGTACAAGGCCCGGGCACCACCAGCCTCGTGCCTGCTGGGAGTCCAGGAATATTTGGGGAGCACTGTGTTGAGGGTGAGCCTGGGTGCCCCTCCAGACACACCTGAGGAGGTGGAGAATGTCAGGAACGGGCTGTCACTTGCATGGAGTATCCGTGTCCTAGAGCTGCCAGGTGCCACATGCTGAGGGCTTGCAGGCCTGAGAGTTCTGGAATTGGGGTATGGGCAGGGCTGTTTCGCTCTAGAAGCTTCGAAGGAGAATCTGCCCCGTGCTTCCCCTTCCCACCCCCATGTGTTACCAGCCATCCTGGGCATTCCTGACTCGCGGCAGCCTCACTCCAGTCTCCGCCTCTGTCGCCACGTGGCCTTCTCCCGTTGTGTGGCTGTGTCCGCGTTTTCCTCTTCCCGCGAGGACACCCATCCTTGGATCAGGGCCGTTTTCCTCTTCCCGCGAGAACACCCATCGTTGGATCAGGGCCGTTTTCCTCTTCCCGCGAGAACACACACCGTTGGATCAGGGCCGTTTTCCTCTTCCCGCGAGGACACCCATGGTTGGATCAGGGCCCACCCTACTCCAGTGCAACCTCCTCTGAACTGCATCTTCACGTGCCCTGTTTTCCAGTGAGGTCACATTCACAGGAACCACCAGGACTGGGGCTTGGGGGACACAGATCCACTCACCGAGGGCTGATGCGTTGCCATTGCCGGGGAGCCGCTGCCGGCACCTGTGCTCTCTCTACCGCGGACTAGCCCTCCTCTCCCGCTCAGCAGCGGAACAGGCCAGTGCGGCTGCGCGGTTCCCGGGCAGTGGTGCCGGGCGGTCATGCTGCTCTAAGCTGGGCGGGTTTGTCCGCGGGAGGCCACTTGTGCTTCAGCAAACACCGAATTAGAAAACCAGAATCCCTGTTGTACATCTCTGCAGATTGAGCTGTTCAGCTCAGTGTGGTTAATGTCAGGGAGGATTAAATGGTTCAGTCTGATCCATTTACCCGATGGCATTTTATTTTAAGTACAGAGACGGTAGTACATTTTCAGGAAAGTTATTCCATTTCTTACTGCTGCGAGTGAACTACCATTCAACGTGGCTTTAAGGCCAAGCTGGGCCTGGCCCTGCCCAGCTGTGCTCAGCACTGCCTCCTTGTCCTCCTCAGGGCCGGCTCTGTGGTGACTGTTGCTGTCACCATAACGCAGGACCAGATGATTTAGAAGGAATCCTAGGGGCATTTAGGTATTCATAAACGCTGAGATCATCCTCGTGAGTGCCTCCTGTCTTCTATCATACTCTGGATCGCCGGCCCATTACGGTGTCAGGAATGTGCTGCTTTTAATTAAATTTCACGAAGAATAAATGTTAACTCTCCGAGTGCCTTTAATTTCTTCTCTGTAGTTGACAGTCTTTTTGAGAAATGGATTGTACACTTTAATCATTGTCATTATAAAGAGGCAGTTTCTAAAGGATGTGTCAAGCTTTTTAAAATTTTTTTATTATTTATTTTATTTTATTTATTTACTTTCTGAGACGGAGTCTCACTGTCACCCAGGCTGGCGTGCAGTGGTGTGATCTTGGCCCACTGCAACTTCCGCCCCCCAGGTTCAAGCGATTATGCTGCCTCAGCCTCCTGAGTAGCTGGGATTACAGGTGCGTGCCATCACGCCCAGCGAATTCTTTTGTATTTTTATTAGAGATGGGCTTTTACTGTGTTAGCCAGGATGGTCTTGATCTCCTGACCTGGTGCTCTGCCCACCTTGGCCTCCCAAAGTGCTGGGATTACAAGCGTGAGCCACTGCGCCTGGCCTAAGGCTTTTTTTTTTTTTTTTTTAAACAAGAGGAATCTCAATTATAAATTAAGGTTATTTTGTAGTTCTTTTTGGTTCCTCACTAACATTAGTGAAAAGCGAAGTTCCGAGAGTTGCCATCTCACAGGTGGGCTCTGTGCAGGTGGTAGCCTTTCTCCACGGGGCAGGGCTCAGGACCCTCCCACCAGCCTCCCCTGTGGCTGGACACTCCTGGGCCTGCTTCTGTTGGGGGTAGACCTGGCTCCCTGCCCGTCCCCTGCCTGCCCTTGGGGGACGGTTGAGAAACAAGTATTATTAAAGATTTTTTTTTTTTTTTTTTTTGCTGTGGGTCTCCACGGAGACTCAGGCCTCTCAGTGGGGACTGGGTTGGTTGGTTGGATTGCGGGGAGACCTGCGGGATCACATCCTCAGTTTTCCCTTCTGATTTGAGGAAGCTGCAAAGTTCTAAGGTCTAGAAACAGCTGGTTTTCAGTGTTGTGTTTTGTTTTGTTTCAAATGAGTGACTTCAGGTCCTTAGGTGAGGAGACGTGGGTTCCACGGCCACTTCGTGAATCCTGCTCTGAGTTCCTCAGCTCCCCATGTGTCCAGCTGTGCATGGGGTGGGAAGGAAGGAGGATCTGGGAGAAATGCAGTGTCCGTCTGGGAACACACTGAGAGAGTGGACCTCGGGGACACTGGTGCCCATGCCCAGCAGACAGCTGGACACGTGGATCCAGGAAAAGAGCCCTCCTCTGAGTCACGTCATCCTGTGCGTCATGTGAGATATAGAAAGACTTGTATTAAACAAGCTGGTGGAAAGAAACACATTTATCGAGGACCATTAGGGAAGGTGATTGATGTCGTCAAAACACTTTGCATTGCAACATGCCAGCAGCATTTTGGGAACTAAGCTGCTGGGGACTAGATAAACCAAGGCATATGGGTACAACTCACAGGCACTTCTTAAAAAGCTGACTTTGTTGAAAAGGAAAAACATCTTAAAATTCACACAAACAATGGCAAAGCCACCTGGTGCTCATGCAGGAGGATGTGCTGCTTTCTGAATCCCGAAGTGGGCGGCACCCACGAGGGGGGGTTCCTCGGAATGCTGGTGGCGTGCTGAGATGTACGTGCGGGACTAGAGGGCATATGAGGGGATGCTCGAGTCAGGCGAGGTCGGGCCAGGCTTTGGCCGCCCAAGCGTGCACAGTATATCATGGCTCAGCCCCATGGAAGACACGCTTCTCTGGAGAGCACCTGTCCCTCTGCATCCCTTCATGAGGGAGTGAGCACGTGCAGAGGGAGGCTGGGAAGCACAGCCTGGCCATGTGTCCACTGGAAGGTATTCCCATGGAAGGCAAAGCACAGTGTTAACAGAGTGCTGGCCGGCTGTGTCCTACAGTTCCCTGTACCTTGGCACTCAGCAGCTCAGGAGACAGCGCTTGCCCAGGCAGCCAGACTCTTTGAAACTCATCTGCCTTGGGCATCAAGAAAACCCCAGGCCCCCCATGAACTGTGCTCAACCCCCTGGCATACTTGTATCTCTGCTCTCCTCCCTTGGCCCATTCCACATCTGTATTTTAATGCAGCTCTAGGGCTGGTGTCTGGATAGGTCATTGCAAATCCTGTCTTGAATGGGGTGTGCCTGTTAAAAAGGTTTGAC
>NW_012114466.1:482975-495599 GCF_000951035.1 Colobus angolensis palliatus | reverse complement strand
GACAGAGCCAGACACCATCTCAAAAAAAAAAAAAAAAAAAAAAAACTCATTTTGGCCAGACGCAGTGACTCACACCTGTAATCCCAGCACTTTGGGAGGCTGAGACGGATGGATCATTTGAGGTCAGGAGTTCGAGACCACCCTGGCCAACATGGTGAAACCCCATCTCTACTAAAAATACAAAAATTAGTAGAGTGTGGTACTATGTGCCTATAAACCCAGCTACTCAGGAGGCTGAGGCACAAGAATCACTTGAACCCGGGAGGTGGAGGTTGCAGTGAGCCGAGATGGTGCCACTGCACTCCAGCCTGGGCAACAGAGTAAGACTCTGTGTCAACAAAAGCCCCCATTTTAACCACTCTGTCTCTCCTTCCAGGCCTTTAGAGGCAGAAGAGAACCATTGTAAACTCCAGCACAAGCTCTTTCAGGCATTGTTTGTAGTTTAATAAATCCTGCCTCCTTTATTCATCCTGGTAATGAAGGGGTGACTGCTCAGGAGGAAAGCCAGGGTGCACAAAGAGATGGGCATTAGCACACGAAAGGACAGAGGTGGGCCTTCCACCCTTTGCAACGATGCTCCTTGTACATCCACAGAGAACTCCCTTCTGATCTGTGCAACAAGTAAAGGAGGCACCAGCTCCAAAGATGCCGTGCTCAGAGCGTCTGGGCGTGTCTGCCTCAGGCTGTCCCTTTGAAAGATGCCTTGCTTAAGAGCGACTGGGTGTGTCCACCACAGGCTGTCCCGTTGAAAGATGCCGTGCTCAGAGCAGCTGGGTGTGTCTGCCCCGGCTATCCTGTTGAAAGATGCCTCCTCAGAGCGGCTGGGCGTGTCTGCCCCCGGCTGTCCTGTTGTGTCGGGCTCAGCAGGGTGGGTGTGAGTGGTGTCTGGAATCAGAACAGGCAGAGATGCCAAAACCTCGGGAAGGGACCATCGTCATGTATTTAATAACTGGAAACAGATTAAGACCACGCTTGTGCGCGTACACACACACACACACACACACTTGTGCATGCATACATGAACTCACAGAACTGTGCTTTGCTCAGCACTTTCCCAGCTGAGCGGCCCTCTTCAGGTGCCTGAAGGCCTCTGGGACACACACTTGTCTGTCTGTCGACCATCTGTTCATGGACGATGCTTTGAGTGCCTCTTTGAACATTTTGACTCCATGTGTTCTAGTGCTGCATGCTGGACATAACAGACCAGTGAGCACCGTCCCCTGCTCTGGAGGAGCCTTCAATTGAGAGGGGCGGGGAGTAGACATACCTCGACCAGAGTCAGCGAAAGCGCTCGGCATGGAGAGTTAGGGAGAGGGGCTACCCTGTCTGGCCACGGGCAGTGTCTAGTCTCCTGGCTGGTGTTCACCTTTGGCAGGCCAGCAGCAGAGATGTTGTGGGCAGAAGTCTGGGTGCCCATGTGGGTGCCAGACTCCCCACTCTGGCCAGACCCTTCACTGGCGTAGCCACCCATCCATGGCACCACCGTCAGGGGAGAGGAGCCATTGCCCCCAGTGCCCTCCCTCCCTGTCTGCCAGCATCATTGGGTCGAAAGCAGGCGTCCTTGACGCTGTTGGCCATCAGGAGAGCCGGTGTCACCGAAGGCCATCAGGAGAGCCGGTGTCACTGAAGGCCATCAGGAGAGCCGGTGTCACTGAAGGCCATCAGGAGAGCTGGTGTCACCGAAGGCCATCAGGAGAGCCGGTGTCACCGAAGGAAGTCATGTTTCTTTCTCTGAAGTCCATGTGGCAGTCCCACAGGATGTGAGATGTCAGAAGATGAAGGCAGCTCTTCTGGTGTGGACTTTAATGTTGCGACTTGCAGCACCATAGAGCACCTGCTTTTCATATAAGATCTTTCTGTGGACCTGAAATAATCCAGATTCATCTCATCAAGTGGAATATGCCATATAGTATTTAAATACCTGTAATTTCTCTAAAACCCTGGGGCCAGAAACTCTAGTGGTTGCTCTATTCATGGATTCATGTTGCAGTAAAATGTGATAATTGATGAATATCTGTGGAAATGGATATGATTGTGTCCTTTTAAATGAGCTAACAATTTCATGCTGAAATCTCAGCAGTGCTATTGTTTAGAATAAAAGGAGACATGCAAATGAGGCCAGGGTGCAGATTGTGGTAGAACAATGCTGGCAGCCTCTTTATTGGACCCATTAATTAATTCCCCATCAGCCAGTTTCCCTGGGAATGAACTGGAAAAATAATTAAAATGATACATGAGGTAAAGAGTTTAGAAATTCAAAAGGTGAAGGCGAGAATTAGTTTAATACGTAATTAGACATATTATTTGTGACTCTACATTTTTTTAAATGTGGTTCACTGAGGCAATAGGTTCCTATTTTTAGTCCTGGATAGTTAATAAATATCATTTGGGACTATTTTTCAACCACAATGGCTCATAAATTTTCTTAATAACATTAAGTGGCTAATTATATTGTACATTGTTAAAATAACTTCTATTGCAAAATCTAATAATACAACAAAAGTTTGCAAAAGCAAGTTTTTAGAGGAATTCATTTGACTAAATTTCCAAGTGAGATCTGGCATACATAGACCAAACTGAAAGAGTATCAGCAAAGGGTCTGCAGGTTCACGTATATTTTTGTTGCAAACATGATCCAGACAATCTCAAAAACCAACTTCGTTTTAGTGTGAGCGGTGCAGATGGAAAGTCGTCCCTCCCAGAGTTCAGACTGAGTGCTGGCTCCATGGCTCTCCGGAGCAGCGGAATCTTAATGGAACGTGCTTCCATTGCCGTGTCCTCTCAGTCAGGCCTTGGCTGTAGCCTCCGTGTTGCACATGTCAAGATGGACGAACGTGAGTCTTGGCGTGGTGCAAGTGCATCTGAATTGCACCTCCCTGTCATTGCTGGAGCAAAACCCTGTTGTCTGGATGGAGCGGAGCTGACCTGACAGTTCCAGGCTGTTCCCCATTGTTGGGTTGGAGCGGAGCCGACCCGGTGGTTCCAGGCTGTTCCCTGTTGTTCGGTTGGAGCGGAGCTGACCTGGTGGTTCCAGGCTGTTCCTGTAAGTTGTTTCTGTTTCCCTGTTATTTTGAGTATACTTAGATGGCCCAGTAATTCCATTTCTGCGAACCTAAGAGTATAAACATTTCATAAGATTATTGAAGTTAAAGTGATAGGCCTAGCTGGAAATATTTTACCCCATACCTGTGCTTATTTATTTTTAGTGAGCAACTGAAAAGTAATTTTAGTAACCAACCTCCCATACCACTGGAGAAAAAATACAACCACAGTAATTTCCACGTATTAAGAGCCCACGTGCGCCCATCACTGTCATCCACAGTCCACACCTGTTAGCTTGTTTCACCCTCCCAGGAGCTTACGCAGAGCATGGCCAGATATCCACCTTACAGCCTGTGCTGCTGTGGCCAAGAAAAAGACGTTTTGTGCTTGGGAGGCGTGCAGACGGGTCAGCAGTCAGACCCTCCAGCGGGAGTGACTCTCAGCTGCTCCCTGCCTGTCCTCAGTTGCTTTTTGGTGGAAGTGCAGGCCCCTGTCTCCCCACTCTGCCCTCCCAGCCACCCGAGCCACTGAGCCTCTACAGCACCACAAGCCCTTTCAGTCTTCCCAAGTCATCCCTGCTCTGGGGTGGGCGCCGGCTTTTAGGCTCTTTGCTTTTACAGTCAAGGTTAAAATGGGAAACCCTTCCCTCGGGCCGGCGGGAGAGGATCCAGCCCTGCCACTTCCATTCTTTCCTTTTAAATGAGACTCTGTCCATTAATCATCCTGTAGTTTGATCTGTCAATCCAGAAACACTTGCTAATGCTTTATGGCTGTGGTTTGTCGCGGTTCTGGGAAAGAGGAAAAGAAATGAGCCAGTCCTAATAAATAAAAGTTATTTCCTCATTTGAATTTCTGAGTCCTGAGAGTCAATATGATGCAGACATCAATCTTGTTATTCTTGGAGTAGAGAGACAGTTTCTCATTGTGCATCACCCTGGGTTGTGATGATAAAACATGTGGTGTGTTTGGCTGGGCTCAGTCATGGCCTCTCCTGAGACCCGCTGCCTTTTTATATTGCAGATTACACACTTGGCTTGATGTTGGAAGCAGGCCTGTGTTCCCTTGGTCTTTTCAAGCATTATTATAGAAAACTTCATGTTTCTAAGGTGGTTTCGTTTGTCATGAATACTCAGAGATGCAGTTTTCTCTAGCAGCCCTCCGAGTGTGCTCAGAAAGGTGAGGCCCCCGAGGCAGAGGCACGGCCAGGACACTGGTGGGCTTCTCTGGGAATTAGGAGGAAAAAGAGGAGCGGGACAGAGCCTGAAGAGGCTGCCCTCCTGCGGGCCAGTGGAGGGTGTGGAGCTGCCCAGCTGGCAGGTGGCAGAATTGGGACTGAAGCTCAGTCCCCACTCATCCAGGCCACTTCTCTTTTGGGGCCACTCTGCCTCATTCACCGTCTCTCCAGCAGCAAGCAGTTGTGTGATTCTTACAATGTGCCTGGCGTGCTTCTGGTCGCAGCCCTCTTGGCTTTGCAGCATTGCGGTGCCTGGGCCTGCACTGGTGGAAGTGGAGTGTTCCCAGTCTCATCCGTGGAGTGGCCTTCCCCTGAGAGCTTGCCTGGTATGTTTCAGGTGCAGGGGCTCCTGTCTCTCTGTGCCTTGTGCACTTGGCCACACCCTTGTTAGCACCCCTGCCGTTTCCCAGGGCCACTGTTGCAAGCACCCAGGGAAGTGCCAGACTTGGCTCTGCATCCCACACCCTGTACAGGGGGGCCTGGCATGCTGGCAGCCTGCTAAGAACTGGACAGGTTTGTGGTGGGCACATGGCACCCCGATCTGATTTACTTGGTGTCCTGTCAGGCATACTCGTGAATACCCACCAGGCCTGTGTGTGGGTGGAGACAGAACCTGCCCTCTGGCCATCGAGGCTGTGCCTCTTGGCCATACATGTCATGGTCTGGTTCATCAGACCTGCCCTGCCTGTCTGCTGGGAGGGCCCGCGTGGAGCCTCTTGCCCAGCTGCAGGGAAGGGTGGGTGACGGCCCCACACTCCTGTATGAAGGATGGATGGCTCTGGGCAGCTTTTTGGTTCTGGGGTCAGATTTGAATGTAAAACTGCAAAGTTCTAAATTTATTAAAGCCTTTCTTTTGGGGCTGGAATATGCAATAGATTTTCTATCCCTCTCAATTCCCTCTTAAAATTTAATACTGCCATAAAAATGATGGATAGCAAATTATTCCAGGAAAAATGATACTGAAAGACTCTTCTAACTGTTGAAGCAGAAGTACAGACTTGGCGAAGAAATAGATGTGACCCAGAAAACTCACGAGGAAAGAGGAAATCATGTACTTTGTGGAAACCGTATCCACATAATGTTGTTCCAGGCTGTAGAAAGCAACTATTTTTATTCCAGATATTGAAGCACAGAATCTATTTTGTGCCGCTGGCGGTTTTATTAACATAGTAACACCGTGCTTTTCTAGAACTGGGTGAGCAGCCTTCCCTGTTTGGAACACTGCGGAGGGTGACTGAACCCTGCCATTGATATCAGAAGGTTCCGTGTGGATGCCTCTTCAGGGTGCCTTCCACAGAGCTCTGCCAGCGTGCTGAGGCTGCGGGGAAAAACCATGAAACCTCATAAATATATACAGTGATTGTGCGTGCCCATAAACATTCGAAATAAAAATAAAAAAAAACACATAAAACCACAAGGGCTCCGATTGCAGGGTCTAGGACTTCCCCACTCCGACAGTGATGGTAGCAGAAACAAGGCCCGACAGCCAGACCCCAGGGCAGGCAGCAGGGAGGAAAACAGATTTAAAAATCAGACCGGATGCTCGTTTTCTACAGAAGTCTGCGTGTAGTTAATACACGGGCAGACAGCCCTTTATTCCTTAGTAGGCCTTGAAGACGCCACCCCAGGGGAGCTTTTGAAAAAAGATAGTATTAAAAGACTGATTCAGGCTGGGCACAGTAGCACACACCTGTAATCTCAGCGCTTTGGAAGGTGGAGGAGGGCAGATCACTTGAGTCTAGGAGTTTGAGGCCAGCCTGGGCAACATAGCAAGACCTGGTCTCTACAAAAATTAGCAGAGTGTGGTGGCATACACCGCTGATCTCAGCTACTCGGGAGGCTGAGGTGGGAGGATCACTTGGGCCCCGGAGGTTGAGGCTGCAGTGAGCTGTGATCACGCCACTGTACTCTAGCCTGGGCGACAGCGAGACCCAGTCTCAAAAACAAAACAGAAAAACACCCCACAAAGTATATGATTCAGACTTAACATCCTGACTGTTGTTCTTACTCCAAGGCAATGAAGCAATGATGTGGACGATGCGTGTCCTAGTCCGGAGCACCTCCCAGGCTAGGAATCCAGGCCAGGTTATGGCTTAAATGGAGACCGATGGAGCTGCTAGCTGAGATCGTCTGCATCGGCCTTTGCAGACTCCCTTGTTTTTCCTAATGTGTGTCAGCACATCTATTCGGAGAACCAAGGGGAAAGGACTGCTCGGTATCAATGATTTCCACTTGGAAATGTCACCATGACAACCCAGGAGGTGCTGGAAGCAGGCGTTTTGTTAATTCTGAGTCTTAACCCTTCCCAGGCAACTTCAAAACCTTTTCTCTGGAGAGAAACAGGCTTGTTTAGGAAAGGCATCTCATTGATCCTCAGCTACATCCACTCAAGTGAATAATGTCCTTCTTTGTGCAGGTTTGGAAAAGTAGATGCATACAATCTAATATCCCTTCTTTGTACATTTTCACGTGAGATCTTTTGGAGTGCTTTTTGATAGCCAACTCCTCAGGGACCTGGAAGTGGCGCTGTCTGAATTCTGTTCTGTCGGTTCTGGGAGGGACAGAAGCTCCGTGTCATCTCGAGAGCCGTCCTACCGCCTTCCTGCCCAGTCGTCTTCGCTGGCACCTCCATTGGCCATCAGATCAAGTCTGCACACCACAGCCTGGCTGTGAGGGTCCTTTTCATTCAGCCTCATTCGTCAGTGTTCTTGTGAGCATCTACTCTGGGTTAGGCCCAGACCTCCTGGGTTAATCAGATTGAGCAAAGGGGCGTAATAGAGAACCAAGGGGCCGGGCGCGGTGGCTCACGCCTGTAATCCCAGCAACTCAGGAGGCTGAAGGGGTAGGATCGCTTGAGGCAGGAGTTCAAGACCATCCTGGGCATATAGCGAAATCCCATCTCTCAATGTTAAAGGGTGACCACTAAATGAGTAGAAATAGAACATGCAACTTCTAAATTAGTAGAGGGAAAAATGGAGAGGAAGAAAACCTTGATGGATACAATAGAAGACATAAAAGGAGAAGAAATATTTTTAAAAAGCAGTAAAAGTAAAAATCCTGAATAAGAGATTTTAAATAAATATTGAGATAGTTATTTAAATAAATGTAAATGGCCTAAATTTGCCAGTTAAAAGACAGTGATTTTTGAAAACTAAAATCCAGCTATGTGGTATTCATGATTGACACATACATATATAAGGACACAGAAAGTTTTGAATTTTGTAAATGGAAAGAAATACAATAGGAAAATCATGACTAAAGAAAGTTGCATAGCTACACTGATATCAGACAAAATAGATTTTAAGCCAAAAAGTATTAGTGTTAGGAGATCTTGACATGATGCTAAAATAAATAAGTCACTAGGGATATATGGCAGTTCTGAACGTATATGCACCTAAGAAGCTTAGCCTTACAGTATGTTAAGTAAATGTTGCCAGAATTACAAGGATAGATTGGCAAATCCATAATCATTGTGGTAGATTTTATCTTTCCTTTCTCATTAGTTGATAAGCCAACAAACATAAAGTGAGAAGGCATAGAAGATTACAACAGTACAAAAACAAGCTTAATTGAATGGTTGTATGTAGAAGTCTGCACCTGAAAACAGAGAATAACATGAAGCATTTGTAAAAATTGAGCACATGGAAGGCCATAGTAAATCTCAACAAATTCTTCCAGCAAATTGGGACTGAGATATCTATATCTATATCCATATATATATATGGGTATAGATATAGATATATAGATATAGATATATAGATATAGATATATAGATATAGATATATAGATATATAGATAGATATAGATCAAGATATGTTTTACCACGGTGCATTTAAAATATAGAAACCAGTAATGCAAAGAGAACAGCAATACCAAATCCCCTGCATTTGGAAATTTTAAAATGCACTTTTTAAATAATTGAACAGTGTTTTGGTAGGCGATTAGGTATTTATTAAAGAGATCTGGCAGATTGGAGTCTTGCAGGCCAGGGAAACTCTGTGAGGACTGGTTTGTCTCCTGCGTTTCCTTCCACTAGTTCTTCATCCCATTTTTCATGTTCATTCTCCTCCCTGACCTCTATTACTGGTCTCCCCATTTGTGTTAGTTCAATTTGCTTTGACTGCTTGTAACAGGTGGGGGAAAATAACAACAACAACAAAAACAAGTTAAAACAGAATATCATCTCCCTGTCACAGAGTAGAGTGTAGACGTAGGCATCTATGGCACTGTAAGATCATTGGTGGCACACATCTTGATGCTCTGATCTTCTTACTGTGCTACCTCATAGTCCATAAGGGCAGCTTGAGTTCCAGCCATCATGTCAGTATCCCAGCTAGCAGGAAAGAGGAAGTGGTAAAGAAGGGCATCATGCCTCCTTCACTGAAGGATGCCTCCTGAATATTGCCTGTACTTCTGCCTACGTACTATTGACTAAAACGTAATCACATGACTGGACTTAGCTGAAAAGGAGACTGGGCACATGACCACCTTGTTCCTGGTGCCAATGGCCCAGCTAAACATTGTGGAATCTCTTATTGAAGAAGGGGAGAATGAGTATTTGAGTTGGAAGCTGGCGCACTTGGCCACATCATTCCACTGGCCATTCCCCCAACTCTCTGTGTGCTTTCATTACTTTTGTACATACTATCTCTTCTGCCTAGACATCTTTTCCTCTTTCCCTGGTGAGTGTGGACTCTTTCTGGTGACTCAGTCTTCACCAGTATGTGAGTTCCAGGCTGGGATGTGAGTTACTTGTGGCTAAGGGCAGTTTGTCCCTTTAACCTGTGATCCAGGTTGCTGTGGCTTGAGTTGTCTGCAGTGCTTACCTTTCCCCAAGGCCTGGCAGCAAAGCCCTCCCACCTATTGGAAGTGGTTTCTTATTGCTTCTGTTCCGCTGGGGGGTCTGAAAGGTCTTTGTTCAAGTTTTTGTGAAAGCCTGGCGATCTTTAGTTACACATTGAGTATTTATGGTGCTCTTTTTACGTGTCTGGAGCTGTTGTAAGTAAGGAGCCCAGCAATGAGGTGCTCACACCCCAGTGAGCAGTGAGACAAGTAAAGAGGCAGTTACACTGCAGGGCACTGAAGGCTGTGGTGGCAGAAGGACGGGGACCGTGGGAGCAGGTGGCAGGGCCATTTGGCTTAGTGTAGGAGGTCAGAGAAGGCTTTCTGGGATAAAGCTCGTTTTGTGGCTTCTTTTCCTGAACTTGTGTCTTCATTTTTAAAATGGGGTAGGAGCCGGGTGCGGTGGCTCACGCCTGTAAACCCAGCACTCTGGGAGGCCGAGGCAGGCGAATCACAAGGTCAGGAGATCGAGACCATGGTGAAAGCCCCTCTCTACTAAAAATACAAAAAATTAGCCGGGTGTGGTGGTGGGTGCCTGTAGTTCCAGCTACTCGGGAGGCTGAGGCAGGAGAATGGCGTGAACCTGGGAGGCGGAGCTTGCAGTGAGCCGAGATCCGGCCACTGCACTCCAGCCTGGGGGACAGAGCGAGACTCCGTCTCAAAAAAAAAAAAAAAAAAAAAAGGAATAGGAATGCCTGTGCGTCCTAATTTGTAAAGGTTAAAAGAATTTGTACAGAACTTGGACCACAGTATGTAGTCAGTACCTCACAGTTTTCTTTTTCTGCCTCTCCTAATTTTGCACTCTTTCCTGGAATGATTGTCTCAGTATTGCCTTGCCTTGCCCAGCAGCATCTTGTCTTTAGCACTTGAAATTTACAGAACAGTAAAAGAACGTGGTCATACATGCCCATCTGTTACAGCAGTGCTCTGGATCTCCATGCCAGGCCCATCCACGGAGTTGTTCTCTTTGATCCCCCCGGACAGCCTCGAGGGAGTAGAAGGTGTGATTTCCGGTTTTGTGGATGAGCGGGCTATCACTTGGTAAAAGTATGTGGCAGTGCTATAGAGAGAAACAGGGAGAAGCCTGCTCTCCTGGCTGTGAGCTTGCTCCTCTTCCCTCTGCCCTTGGTCTTGGTGTCACCTCTCTCCCTGGATGGACGTGAGTATGTTTCAATCTATACTGTAAGAGTTTTGCTTTTAAAATAAATACAGAAAAGGGGTGGGAATTGCAACCATGTATGCTAGTGTGGCCCCCTCCCTGGAGAGCTGAGGCAGGTGAGAATGGCTGGCATGGAACAGCTCTGTGCCCCCGCTCCCTTACCTGTAAGGCATTGCTGGTGGTAGGATCCACTTCATGAGACCATTTTAAGGAGTAAACCAAACGGAATAGTGAATGTCAAGTGCTTAGCACAGTTGTGGCACACAGTACCGTGTCACAGGTCAGAGCCGTAGCGTGTAGTTGCTCTTAGTGTGATTCTTACCACTGAGGTCTAGGGAACGTACCACCCCCTATGCAGTCTGTTTGCTGCACCCCTTTTTGATGATCATCCAGCATCTGCTGCATTACTTGTGGGGACAGTGAACCCACTACTCACAAGGCAGCCTCTTCCATTATTAATTGGTTCTAGTTAAGAAGGCTTTCCTTACATTCATCTAAAGTCTGTCATATGGTAGGAATGCTTCCATGGGTTTTGGTTTTCTCCTCATGAGCTGCTGTAGTAGGATAGAGTATTGGGGTGGAAAGGCTCACAGAAGGACATGGACCGATTCCATCAGTTTACAGAGCTGTCAGCTACAGTGTCCTCAACTGTGCAGAGCTTCTCTCTTTGCCCTCTCTAAACACTCTGTATATATACAAACAAGAGAGCACTACTTTACATGGCTTGGAGCTTGTTACCATTGAGTCGGTAAGTGAGAGTGTAGGGCAGACATCTTTTTTTTTTTTTTTTTTTTGGAGACAAGGTCTTACTCTGTTGCCCAGGCTGGAGTGCAGTGGCATGGTCTCGGCTCACTGCAACCTCTGTCTCCTGGGTTCAAGCAAATTCTGCTACCTCAGCCTCCCTAGTAACTGGGATTACAGGCACCTGCCACCACACCCAGCTAAGTTTTGTATTTTAATAGAGACGGGGTTTCACCATGTTGGCCAGGCTCATCTTGAACTCTTGACCTCAGGTGATTCACCTGCCTTGGCTTCCCAAAGTGCTGGGATTACAGACTTGAGCCACTGCATCCTGCTGGGACAGACATCTTGATAAAGAAAAATTGAAGTTTCATTTCTAGTAGGTTGGTGAAATAGCCACCTTCCCATGGAAAAGAAATAAAAATGCTAGAAAATAGCATTTATAATAGCACAGGGAAGGGGTAAATGGAAGCAAACTCTTGTAAGGTTCTTATATTTAAGTGGTGCAAAATAATTGAAGATAAATTCAGATGAGGTAAGGATGTATTCTATAAGCCCTAGAGCAACCGCTAGCAAAATAAAACATAGGTATAAAATCCTAGTAGACAAGATAAAATGGAGTACTGCAAGATATTTGATTGATCCAAAAGAGGACTGGAAGTGTAGGAAAAAAGAGGAGCACAGAAGAGAACATCAAAAGCAATAGCAAGATAGTAGACTTAACAATTAAGCATATCAACAGTTATGTTAGATGTAAATGGATTAAATACTTGAATTGAAAGACTGAGATTGTAAGAGTGAATAGACAAGCAAGATCCAACTATATGCCATTTGCAGATGAAGCACTTCAAATATAATGACACAGATAGGAAAAATGATTTTAAAAAAATATATCATGCAAATACCAGTCAGTAGAAGGCTGGCTACATTAATGTCGGATTAGGGAGACTGCAAGACATACTTTGGCATACTACCACAGCTAGAGAAGGACTTTTTTCTTTTCAGTAAAAGGTCTGTTAATGAAAAATGTATAAACTACCCTAAATGTGTTAACAGGACTTAAAATTACATGAAGCACAAATGGACAGACTTGAAGGGAGTAGATAAACTAGTTATAACCAGAGACTTTGACTTTTGTTTCTCAGTTATTGATGGCATAAATAGACTAAAAATCAGTAAAAAGTATATTTGGTTTAAATAAAATTATGAAGTAACCTGCTTGATCTCACTGACATTTATAGAATACTACTCTCAACAATGGCAGATACCCAGTGACATTCTTTGCAAGTACTCAGTAATGAGTCACCATGATTTACTGGGCCATAAGACAAGTCTGAAGGTTTTAAAGGATTGAAGTTATATGGAGTATGTTATCTAACTCTAATAGAATTAAGTTAGAAATTAACGAGAAAGATAAAAATCTCAAAATTTTTGAAAATTAAGCAGCATGCTTTTAAATAATCCTTAATTTAAAGAAGTCAAAGAGAGAAGAGAATTTTTTTTAACTGAATGGAGTATGAAAATGTAACCTTTGAATTTGTGGGTTATAGCTAAAGCAGTGCTTGGGGAGCTAGCCATATACCTGTAAAAAAAAGTATATACATAT
>NW_012114466.1:461269-482680 GCF_000951035.1 Colobus angolensis palliatus | reverse complement strand
AGGTTTTCTAAACAATAATAATTATATATATATATGAGAGAATGAAAAGAAGAAGGACTCAAAATCAGGAATTTTGGTTTTCACCTTCAGAAGCTGGTAAAAGAAGGGGAAATTAAACCCAAAGGAAGTAGGGGGAAGGAAATGAAAATGAAAAGAGCAGAGATCAATGAAATAGAAAATGGGCAAGCAATAGAGGAGATCAACAAAATCAAAAAATCAATAACATTGAAACATCTCCAGCTACTCTAGTCAATGAAGAGACAGAAAAAAAAAATTACAAATATCATGAATAAAAGAAGGGACATCACTACAGATCCTACAGAGATTTAAAAGATAAAATTATATTAGCAATTTTATAACACTGATCTTCACCTAAAGTGGACAAATTCCATGAAGTATACAAATAACCAAGCGTTGTGCAAGCATAACTCAGCTACGAAGATGAGACAAAGACATTAGAAGAAAATTAGAAACCACTGTCTTTCACGAACATATCTCAATAACATGGATGCAAAAATCCTTGGCAAAGTGTTAGCAAATTAAATCAAGTAACATACAAAAATGACAGTGCATCATCCCTAAGTAGTATTTGTCCCAGGCTTGCAAGGTTGCTTTACCCTTCCAAAATTTCAACCAGTGTGACTGACCACATTAACAGAATAAAGGGGAAAACCATTTGACCGTGTCAGTAGATGCGGAAATGACATTTGTCAAAATTCAGCACCCACCACGTGCATAAACTAGAAGTAGAAGGACACTTCCTCAGTGTTCATAAGACATTCATAGAGGCTCACATCTCACATCAGAATTAGTGGTGAAGTTATCAAGTGCTTTCCCCCTAAGGTGAGAACAAGGCAAGAATTCTGCTCTCACCACTTGCATCCAGTATTGTGCCAGGGAGTGTAGCCGGGGAAATAAAAGACATGAGGATTGACAGGGAAAAAGCTCAATTGTCCTTTGGATTATATAGATAGAAAACATTTAAGAATCTACCAGAAAACGTGGATGCAGGTGACAAGGTTAATACAGAAAACTCAAATGTATTTCTGTATATTAGCAATAAACAATTGGAAAATAAAATTTAGAAACTGGTATCATTTATAACAACATTAAAAATCCTAAAAATATTTAGCGATGAATTTAAAACTACTATCTTTAGTGTAAAAGATCTTTACACTAAAAACTGCAAGACAGTGCTGAGAGAAATAGAAAAAGATCTAAACATATGGTGAGATGTATCATGTTTTATGAATACAAAGACTTAACACTGTTAAAATATTAATTGCCAGCCGGGCATGGTCGCTCATACTTGTAATCCCAGCACTTTGGGAGGCCGAGGTGGGTGGATCACCTGAGGTCAGGAATTCAAGACCAGCCTGACCAAGATAGTGAAACCCTGTGTCTACTAAAAATACAAAAATTAGCCAGGCATTGTGGCGCATGCCTGTGGTCCCAGCTACTCAGGAGGCTGAGGCAGAAGAATCACTTGAACTCAGGAGGCGGAGATTGCGGTGAGCCGAGATGGTGCCACTGCACTCCAGCCTGGGTGACAGAGTGAGACTCCCTCTCAAAAAATAAAAAAAAATTTAATTGTCCTCAAATTGATTTTTAAAGTCAGCGAAATCCTAATCAAATTCCTACTAACCTTTATTATAGACACAAATCAGTGTATTCTAAAATTTATGTGGAAATGCAAAGGATTCAAGTTAATAAAATTTACAAAGTTTTTTAAAAGAGCAACTAAGTTTGAGAACTTCTTGATTTTAGTACTTCCTACAGAGCTGCAGTAATCAGGACAGTGTGGCACTGACATAAGAATGGATAATAGAATAATGGAATCGAGTAGAGCTCTGAATAGTCAAAGGACAGACAGGGAGGATGTATTTATAATACATACATCTGACAAAGTACCCATATCCAGGATATATGAAAACTCCTGTAGCTTAACATTACAAATAGCCCAATTTAAAAGTGGACAGAAGGTTCAGATAGACACTGCACAGCAGAAGATATTCTAACGGCCAACAAACATTTGAAAAAATACTCAACATTATTAGTTATCAAGGAAATTCAAATTAAAGCCACAAACGAGATACTACTACAAGCCTACCAGAATGGCTGAAAATAAGAGCTGACAACACTAAATGGTGGCAAGTATGTGGCTCAGCCAGAAGCCCCAGGCACAGTGGACGGGAATGTTAAGTGGTACCACCACTTTGGAAAACTGGCACGTTCTTATTAAACTAAACATGTACCTACTCTGTGATTCAGCAAACTCCATTCCTAGGTATGCGCATGAGAACTGAACATTTATGTCCACAAAAAAGTACTTGCACCAGAATGTTCATAGCAGCTTTATTCCTACCAGCCCAAACCTGGAAACAATGCAAGTATCTGTCAGCAAGGGAAGCAAGGGAATGGATAAACAAATTCATACTGAGCAGTGCTGTTCAGTGACAATATGGATGAATCTCAAAACATGTTAACCAGCAAGAGAGAACATACCACCTGATTTCACTTACACGAAGTTCTAGAACTGACGAAAACCGATCAATAGTAATAGAAATCAAAACAGTGGTTTCCTCTGGTGAGCACAGGGCAGTGCAGGATTGCTGGCAGAAGGACATGTTATATATCTTGATCGGGGGAGTTGAGGAGGTGCATTCTCTGTGAGCCAGGTATTCCACGCTTAGGTCATATGCAGTCAGAGCTGCACTGTCTAGAATGGTGGCCACTAGCCACATGCGGTTGTTTAAATGAATTATTGAAACATGACATTTCTCAGTCACACTCGTCACAGTCCAGATGCTGCAGACCCATCTGTGGCTGGCGGCTACAGTATTGGGCAGCACGGACGTAGACATTCCCATCATTGCAGAATTCTTTTTTTTTTTTTTTGAGATGGAGTCTCGCTCTCTCACCCAGGCTGGGGTGTAGTGACCGGATCTCAGCTCACTGCAAGCTCCGCCTCCCGGGTTTACGCCATTCTCCTGCCTCAGTCTCCCGAGTAGCTGGGACTACGGGCGCCCGCCACCTCGCCCGGCTAGTTTTTTGTATTTTTTAGTAGAGACGGGGTTTCACCGTATTAGCCAGGATGGTCTCGATCTCCTGACCTGGTGATCCGCCCGTCTCAGCCTCCCAAAGTGCTGGGATTACAGACTTGAACCACCGCGCCCGGCCATCATTGCAGAATTCTTTCCAGGGTGCTGCTTGAGAGCACTGATCCTCCAGGGGTGGTCACGGGACCAACAACATCCGCGTCGGCAGGATACTGTTAGGTGCATCAACAGGATGCGGCATGTCTATTAGAAATGCAGAGTCATGGGTCTCGTTCCTTAATAATCTGCCAAGTCAGAGATGCAGGAGGCGGGGCCCAGCAGGCTGTGCTTAACGAGCCCTCCAGGTGGTTCTGGAGCACACAGCAGTTGAGAGCTACTGCTCTAGAGGGACTCTTGAAAATGTGCACGCGAATTCCTGCAGTCCTGATTTTTAATAGCAAGAAAGGAGCAGAACCTAAATATTCAACAACGGAATGGATAAACTGTGGAGTATTGTTAGGGAAATGAAAGTTAGTAATGGTCTGCAGCTACACAAAATAGTGTGAATGTATGAAAAGTCCCTGATGAATACCTAGTTTATGCTTATCTTCATCTAAAATTCAAAACCAGAAGAAAACAACGATGGTAAAAAGAGAAAAGGGAAGAAATGATAAATGCCCTATTTAGGACAGTGTTGTCTTGAAAGGATTAGAATCTCATGGAAATGGCCGGCTTCAGGTGAAGTCACCAGTCCAGAGGTTCATTTTCTCCTTAAACAATAGATGGTAACTCTGAGGGTTCTTGATCTATTGGCATTCTTTTACTTTCATATTTAAAAAATATTTGGAGGCCAGGCACAGTGGCTCACACCTGTAATCCCAGCACTTTGGGAGGCTGAGGCAGGCGGATCACCTGAGGTCAGGAATTTGAGATGAGCCTGGCTAACATGATGAAACTCTGTCTCTACTAAAAACACAAACATTAGCCAGGTATGGTGGCATGTGCCTCTGATTCCAGCCACACAGAGGCTGAGGCTTGAGAATTGCTTGAACCCAGGAGGCATTGGTTGCAGTCAGCCAAGATTGTGCCACTGCACTCCAGCCTGGGTGATAGAGCAAGACTCTGTCTCATAAATAAATTGATACTAACTCAATATTTAAATCATTTAAAACTATAAAAATATCAGAGTTTTTGGTTGAATCATGAATTTTTTCCAGAAAGTGACATAGAGCACCAAAAATATTCTTTTATCTATGGATTAGATAAATATTTTATTCATGTAATCTTAGAGTTGCCAATTTTTGCTTGAACTTTCCATTTATTCTTAGGCATGGAAGGATTAGAAATAAAATGCTGGGAAGGGCTCTCCCAATCAAACTTGAGCTACAGGCAAAATAGGAGTTATAGTATTCAGATTAAAAAAAGACTCAGGAAAATTGCATTAAGTTAATTACATAGAGCCATTTTATTGTAGTAAAGCAGTATTAAATATATATGTCAGAAGTCATCAAGATAAGAAAACAGAAAGCCAAAATGTGATAGAAAGATTACAGTTGTAAGAGAGACCTTTAATTCTTTCTTATCAGTGTGTGAGTTATCCAATAGAAAAAAAAGGGCCAAGGATTCAAATAATATGGTTTTATGGTCAAATTAATATTTGTTCACTGGGAATCCAGAGATGGGAGAATAGCTAGACTTTTTAGAAGAAATCACACTGCCATCTAGATTCATGCATACAGATGCACCTGCTGTCTACCCACACGTATGTGTGCACTGATGAATGTGCAGTGCAAACCAGATTAAATTGTGATGTAAACAGTTAGGTTAAAACCATGTGCCTAGATTAAGCATTTGAAGCATGCCAGTGCCCACCAGAATCAAGAATTTAGTACAGTGTGTGAAATGTCAGTTGACTGTGGCATCAGGACGTGTCCATTGGGCACTGTAGCCCAATGGTCTTCTGGGAGCGTTGTGGTTCCCATGTGCACCATTTTCTACTGTAAATTAAAACTGTCGCCATGGCCAGGTGCAGTGACTCATGCCCGTAATACGAACACTTTGGGAGGCCGAGGCGGGCGGATCATCTGAGGTCGGGAGTTTGAGAGCAGCCTGAAGAAACCCCGGCTCTACTAAAAACAAAAAATTAGCTGGCGTGGTGGTGGACGCCTGTAATTCCAGCAACTTGGAAGGCTGAGGCAGGAGAATCGCTTGAACCCGGGAGGCGGAGGTTGTGGTGAGCCGAGATCATGCCATTGCACTCCAACCTGGGTGACAAGAGTGAAACCCCGTCTCAAAAAACAAACAAAACCCTCCAAAAACAACTGTAGGCTTCATCTGGGTAAAGGGTCCAGGGGCCATTGCTTTGTGTTGTTTCTTACAACTACATATGAAGCTGCTATTATTTCAGGATAAAAAGTTTAATAAAGAAAGTATTCTCCTCTCCCTATATACTAACAGCGTGTACACGATAGTATTTTATCACAGGTAATATTATCTAATGCCCAACAGCAGAGAGCCCTCAGCCCATGGTGACTTTCCTCGTATGGTGAGAGGAAAGGAGGGTAGACAGCTGGGAGGGGAGCACAGTGCGGCAGCAGGGCAGACGCAGGGACGCAGCAAGAATGAGCACAGATGGGTGGTTCACACTCTCTAGCAAGTAGCATATGCCTGGACAACTGTTGGCCCAGGAGCCATCCAAAAGATTCGTTGGAGAAAATGAAAAATGCCGTATCTACAGGCCTGTTTGTCATAGCACTGTTTGCAACACCAAAAGACGGATATCCATCAATGTGGAATGGACTGAATGAGCTGTTCTACACCTGCCACTCTGCAGCTGGAGTTCTGCGTGGGCCTGAAAGGAATGTGGGTGCTCTGTCTGCCGCTGGTGAACTTTTGGTTGCCTCACTGTTCACTGGAGGTGCTAGGTGCAGAACCGTGTGTCATATCCCATCACTTATCTGTTGATTGGTTGGCAGAGTACGAGTATAAACGCATACGCGCGCACACACAAACATTCCTATTTTCTTATATTAACAAACAAAATTAATGAAAGAATAAACCAGAAACCAATGAAGAAGGATTATAGTCTATATGAGGAAGATGAGATACAGTGGAAGGGTCATGTCTGAAGCCTGACTTCTCTTCTCTGAATGTACCTTATTTTATGGTTTTTTTACTTTGAATCATGTATTGCTTTACGTAATTATAAAGCCAAACTAAACCCAAATCAGAAAGCTATTCTTAAAAAGCAAGTACAAAATCAAATGAAAAGAGAACCTAAACTATATATCAAGTCAGTACTTTAATCACACAGAGAAAAATGACTTCAAATAGACTTTGAAGAAATTTGAATGTACAGCCCCGGTAGGATTTATCTTAAGCAAAAAGGAATTGCAAAAGTTTTCAAACTTCAGATTGCTGGTAATATTATTAGTGCTGTTTGAAACCCTGACTTACATACCTACTTACTGAAATGCATATTTGCGCATACATCTATTAAGACAACACAGGTAAGTAATTATGATAATGTTAGAGGAACCACAATTTCTGACATAAAAGAGAATCAAGCATAAAATCAAAGAAGTGAAACACCTGTAAGCTTAAATATGAATTGAGATTCAATGTGAACTTTTGATGGGTTCTGCCCTTTGAAAACATAACGTCTTATCTCCTGGCTCTGACCACTGAAAATCAGTGGACCCAGTTATCAACCCAGTGAAGATGAGCACCCCTGCGGAGTCCTTAAGCCATTTCCCATGAGAAGTAACCAAGGCTCCTTAGAGAAATGTTTGATGCCAGGAAATGTTTAAGATGAATCTGGAACATCTAGTTATAAAGAAAGCAAGGAACTTCCCATAGACTCTTGGGGTCATGCCAGAAGCCCAATTTAAAGGGACTCCCTCTAGCCAAAAATAGGAAAATTATGATGGCAGTTTCTTAGAACATACCAAGAATGTTAAAGTCTGTGAATTCATAATAACTTCTAAGTAAAGCCCTTACTAGTTCACCTGCAAAGGTTGCTAGGGCACCAACCGGTCAATAAAAGGAAAGAGTCAAGCAATATTCTATTTTCCTGGTAATCAAATAGGTTTCTTTTTTTTTTTTTTTTTTTTTTGGTGGGCAAGTTACTCCTTACGGAAGGACTGTGGCTGTAAATGCAGAGGCAGTGAAAGAATTGCAGTGTCACCCTAATGAAATGAGGAGTCGAGCCAGTGCTCGCCAGTAGCATTCAGAACCGTGATGGGGAGCTTGCAGGGGACTTGGTGATGGATGGATCTGCCTGGTAACACCTGGACCTGCCAATCATCACAGCATCACCAGGAAGGAGACCCCAGACGTTCCATGCCTTCTGATGCGGTGAAATGTGAAGGCCACAGCTCCAACAGTGAAGCATGCATGCACACACACAGACCCCACCTGCATCGGATCCAGCCTTTAGACCTCAGTCCCGCTTGCAGGGAGTACCAGGGAAGGGGGAAACGGATAGAACTCACCAGGGGAATAAACTAGCCAGAACTAGAGTGTGAAACATCCCACATGGCCGTGAGCAGATTGCTTCCACAAAAGCACGACAGAGAAGCAAGAAAGAGGGAGGAGGGAATCCGAGATTTTAAGTGGGTGAGAGAGTTGGCTCTCAGATGCATTGTGTATGTGTCATTTGGAGCCTGATTAGAACAAAGTGACAGCAGAAAGACACATGATCAGGAGGCACGCAGGATCACATTAAGGAATCATGGTTAATTGTTTCGATGTAATAATAGGCTTGTGATTATGTGTCTAAGTTGTTTCTAAGTTGTTATCTCTGAGAGAAGCTGTTTACGGCTAAAATGTGATGTCTGGGATTTGCTTTCGAATAACCAAGCAGCATGTGGGCAGAGCGGGGGTCAGTAATAAATGAAATGGCATTGGCCAAATATTGATCATTGTGAATCCTGAGTGATGGATGCAGGGGTGTCTTTCTACTATGCTTTTTACTTTGGGGAATTTCTTGAAAAGTCTTATTTGAAAATGGTTTTACACATCACGCCTCATGTAGACATACACACAGTCCATGCACACACACATGCACGCAAAGGCGGAAAGCCTGGCCTGGGTGAGCTCGTGTGAGAGGAGTGAGTCCGGCAGGATGGGAGCTGCCACAATAGTCACCAGAGTGGGAAGCTGGAGGTGACAAGGGGACAGTTTGACTGTCTTAAAGATCCTGTCTTGTTTCTTACTGTTGTGCAGAACCTATGTAATTTTCCTTGTTTTAGCTCCTAAGAAAATCTTCTCACTATTCCATTTTCTGTTATCTCTAAGAATTCCCTGGTTAATGGTTACTAGGTGAATGTGGATTCTTTTTGTTCAAATTAGTTCAATAAAACTTTTATTCATGAGTCTTATCCACAGCCTGACTTACAAGGGGACAGGTTGAAGTGTTTGCCCAAGGTTGGTGGTGGAAGGTCCTTGTAAAAGCTCAGTCATCAGTGATAAGCAGAGGTCAGAAGAGCCCAGTGTGAAGCCTCCAGGGATGTGAACAGTCCAGAACTTTAGCCTGGCATTCGCTTGCCTGCTGGATGTCTGTATCATTTTCCCAGGCTCTGCCACGTGCAGCAGCCCGTGCTAAGTCTGTGAGGTCCCAGAGGGGTGTGTGTGGGGGGGTCCTCATCTCTAGAAGCTTATACCCCAGCAAAGTGGTTCTGCAGCTCCACCTCACCTGGGAGTCATCTCGGGAGCCTGTGAAAGATGACAATTCTGGGGCCTGCCACCCATTCTCGTGCTAGGAAAGGCTATCTCCCCCCCGGCACATGCTGAGCTGGGCAGGAATGACAAGGACATAGGCACAGGAGACGCAGTCCCAGCCCAGGGAGCACTCAGACAAACAGGGCATCTTGGAGGTGCATAGACGTTTCTGTCTGGATGTCACTCCAGGGTGGATGTGCTCGTCCCCTACTGCCGCTCAGCTCCGTGTTCCAGCAGCCGAGTAACTTCGGGAAATCCCAGTCAGTGCTGTCAGAAATCCAACATGAATGCCCTTTACTGTCCTGTTTAGAAAATGAGCAGCTGTGTCCCCTCTCCAGGTGGATGCTAGGCCTGCAGAAGCTCTCCTGGGGGTGTCCGGTGGTGGGCCCAGGTTGCCACAGCCTCTGCTTCCTCAGCGTCCCCTTCATTTGCCTGCTCCAGGTCTGGGTCATTTGCAGTTGACAGTAGCCGGAAGGGGGTGGCTGCGTGTTGATCGAGACAGGCATGAGAAGTCGTCTTCTGGGGAGTGGACTCGTTGGGCTTCTTCTCAGGTCCTGTGCACCTGGCAGGCTGTTTCAGCCTTCACAAAGCAGCGTTCTTGAACGGAGGACCCCACAGGTCTGGGTTTCAGAGGTCCTGAGACCTTTAGATTATCCAGCTTGACTCTTCCTTTTTCCAGCTGAGGAAACTGAGGTTCATTTGCACCTAAGCTGTCTGTTTTGAGGGATTTTCAGATTCGTGCTCACAATGAGACAGGTATTAACACACCGTAGGCTTCACCATTCTCTTAACCACCGGTTTTGGGTACAGAGCTCTGTGATACAGTGATACGCACTCAATGTCATCTCTAATTCTTACCATCGTCTGTACTGGAAAGTGTGCTCGTGTACTGGACGTCATGATTGCCATCTTACAGATGAGCGGTTGGAACCTGAGGCAGGGACTTCAGTTTGCCCTGCACCATACAGGGTGGGAGTTGTGGGCCAGGCCTGAGTTCAGGGCCCCTGCTCTTCCCACGAGAACAGAGCAGAGGGCACGCTGTGTCCCTGTGTCTCAGCTGTGCACTGGAGGGATGTCGCAGCAGGGCGCCTTACCCTGGCCTCAGGAGTCCCTGTGGGGAAGCGAGTACCCAGAGGGATGCACTGTGCATGGGTGTCCTGGTAGATTGCAGGGGGTAGATTGTGCAGCCCCAGAGCACAGGACAGAGCAGTGTGGAGGGAGCCTGCAGCAGCCCAGAGAGTGTCACTGAAGAGGGACAGGACTCACCGTAAGGGATGGGGCCTTGGGATGGTGGAGGCGGAAGAAGGCGCTTCCCAGGCCGGGAGAGCAGGAATGAGTTCCAGGAGAGAGTGGACGAGGATGTCCAGGAGTGGAAACTGGGGTGGAGGGGCCTGGCGGGCACTTTGCATGCATGTCCTGGGAGCAGGCTGCAGGCCACACACTCGTGTGCACAGAGGTGAGCCCGTGTGTGTGTCTGTGTGTGTGTGTGACTGATGCAGGCCTGTGAGCATCAGCCTGTGGACACGCCCACCTGCAGGCCTCACAAGTCATTGCAGGGCTGGGGACAGAACGTGGGTCGCTCACTGAGAACGGCCCCACACTTACTCCTTCTCTGACCCCTGTGCTCTTTTAGCTAAGTTCAGTCTACAGAGAGAGTTCAGGCTTTGACTTATTAACTGGCGTGATGTCATTTCTTGCTTCAAAGAAAAAATAATCAAGGCTCACAGCGGTTCTCTTCCCTTTGAATTTGCCAAGAACGTCCTTGACAAAAATTAAGAAAACAGCGAAGTTCATCAGTTTGGACAGGATAGCAAAAGTACCTTTAGAGTGGTGCTCACAGACCACGTGGTGATACAGCATTTTCCAGAAATGCTGAGTCATCAGACATGGAATGTTGAGACTTGGGAAACGGGAGGAGGAGCCTTGAGGGTGGCTGAGGTTAGCAGCAGAAAGTTAATCCTTCTTGCAACTTAGTGGTAGCTCTGGCCTCCACAGTCTTCTTGAGCTTGTATAATTCATGAAGTTTTGACAGAGCAGCATTAAAAGGATGTCTTTGATTTCATCCATAAAGGAGATAGGCGTTTGCAGGCGGTGCAGTACTTGTGATGGTAGCTTGTGAAGTGAGCCGCCTCCCTGATGGGAGTTGGCGGCCAGCGGGCCCTGTGATCCTGCACTGAGTCTCCTGTGGTCTGCTCTAAGCGCCTGCTGGTGACCTTGCATCTCTCCTCGGACCCTTGCTAAAATATGTAAATCAAGGTCATTTTTGTGTGTTTGATTCTTAACTAGTTTTTGCTGATGTGCATTTTTTCCTGTTTAAGGATTCTTGCCTCCCTGTAGGGCCAGCAGCGGCCAAGGGTGAGAGAGAGCAGGTTGGAGGAGGGGGCTGCCTTGTTCACTCTCCAGACTCTCAGTTGCCCACCAGAAAGGCTGGCTAGGCCGTTCCTCATCCATGAGCCCTAGGAGTTCCCAGGTTCTCAGTGTCTGTTGATTTTTTCGTTAATAAATTGAATATTTAAACCAGTCATCTGGTTTATGAAAGGACCTAGGAACACATCCCTGGAAAACGCCTTTCAAATTTGAACACGGGAGCGATTCCCATCACTGACCACGTCATTGATGACATATGCAGTCATCACTGTAACGGTTAATTTATGTGTCAACTTGGCTGAACCATCATTGCCAGAGATTTGGTCAAGCATTATTCTGGATGTTTCTCTGAAGGTGTTTTTTGGTTGAGGTTGTTACCGAAACACCAGGGGTTCAGTCTGGGTCCTGCTGCTCACTGCACAGAAAGCCAGTCCCCGAGACAACAATTGTTGCCAAGGAAGAAGGCTTTAATCAGGTGCTGCAGCCCAGGAGGTGGGAACTCAGTCTTAAATCCATCTCCCAGACTGACTCAGACATAGCAGGGATGAAATGTAATGATGTATGGGAAAACAGGGAGGGGTAAGGAAGCCGTCAAGATGAATGAGGGGCTTAGTTAGCATCTAGCTGTCTGGATGCTATGACCTGGTGAGTTTCAGGTCTTTGATACTTTTTGAGAGGCCTGGTATCTCATTGTCAGGATCTGCTGAGTTTCAGTCCTTTGATACTTTTTGAGAAGCCTGCAAGTCCGTTCCTGAGGAAGGAACTCGGATAAAACAAGTGTTAAGTTTTAAGCTTTAAGATCAGAAGGGTCAGTTTCTAAGTTTGTCAGAAAAATGGTCTGTGGGACTATTGGGTGGGTTTCAAGGTTGACATTTAAGTCAGGAGACTTTGCATAAAGCAAAGGGTGACCCTCCCTAATGAGCGTGGGTCTCATGCCATCTGTTGAAGGCCTTAATAGACAAAGACTGGCCTCTCCCAAGCAAGAAGGAATTCTGCCTGCTTTTGGATGGACTTAAACCGCGGCTCTTCCCTGAGTCTCTAGCCTGCCACCTACCCTACCAGATTTTGTTCTCATCAAGCCTCTACAATTGCATGGGCCAAGTCCTTAAGATAAATGCCCCCTGTCTATTTCTATACACGTATATGTACATATGTCCTTTGGGTTCTGTTTCTCTAGATAACCCTGACTGATACATCGGTATCAGTACAAATATACATTTTTATATTTATACAAAGAATAAATATCCATTAGGAATTTTTGAAATTCAGTATAGTTTATGTTTTTCTCTTATACTATATGGCTTTAAAAGGCTTCTTTCAGTTAGAGAGTGTTCATACGTTAGACCAGAATCCCAGGACCAAGGGGCAGACCCTGTAGGTCATTCCCTTCCCCCCATCAGCCCCCGAGACTGTAGAGATGAGAACCCCGTCCTGTGACTTACTGGATTTGATTGGCTGTGACCTTTGTCTTTAACCAGTTGGAACGTTCTCAGACCTGGACAGACATGTGCCAATAAGTATCTGGCAAAATAGAGCATGGGTGGCATAGAGCTACTGAATGAGTCACTGAGGCCGCCTGGATAGAGACAGGCTCATTTAGGCTTTAAGATTTGGCTGTGCCATGAAATATGATGCGCAGCTCTCACTACAGCGCATGCCCTAAACATGGGGATGTTGGCATGAATTTTAAAATGGCCGTGCCCTGCGTTATGGGCTGTTAATCGTGAAACGCAGTGGTCTGGTGATGAATATTTCAAAGGAAATCATAGCAAAGATGTTGCTTGTGCAGCTGAAGTTGGTGCACTTGAATCTTAACGAAGAATGGGAAACAATTTCTGTCATTTGAATGGCCTCAAAACCACATCTATGTAAATACGCATATGTGGGGAACTCTCCTGAGGCCAGAAGGCCATTTGTTTTTATTTTGTGCCAAAAATTATAAGGAAAATCGAATGATGCAATTAAAGGTGAAATATTGTTCCTTTTATCAGTTTCTCCATTATAAAAAACAGAAGGAAAATCATTTCTTTGCCTTAGTTCCTACATTTTAAAAAGTGTATATCATCTATAAGTAATTTGCATTTAGTTAATCTTAGTCATTTTGAACTTTCATTTTGTCGTTTTATAAGCAAAACTAAATCCACTGCAGAACCTGGGGTGCAGTGTTAGGAGAACTCATGTGGGGAGGCACCAGGATTTCCCCGTCTCCCAACTGGGAACTGAAGGAGAGGAGCAGCTCTGCTCTGTCCTGCTGTCCGTCCCTTTGAACTTCTCTCCAACACCAGGGCCCTGGCCCCTGAGGAAACTCATGGCAGTTCTTAAGGGAACAATCCTGCAGGGAGACCCTTGAGAGGGAGGTTACAGGGCTGTCAGGAGCTGCCCCGGGCCTATGCACCTTTCCCAGTGAGGGGATGCTGAGCAGGTTGAGTCTGAGTGACAGCAGAGGGGGCGGAACCAGAACCCTTTCCCAGGGCTGGGCTGGAGGCTGGCCCTGTCCTCTCCTGGCTGACCCCGAGGCTGAGTCACACGGATGAGAGGTGCCGCCACATAGATGAGTCTGTTGGTAACTAGAAAAGACCACTTCAGATTAGTCCTTGATCTGTTTGCTTTTTTTAATTATAAAAAATGTTAAATATACAGAAACGTGTAGATAATAGTCTAATGAATGCCTTTGAACTTATTGCCTAGCTTTGTCAAATCTAAAAGATTTGTTTCATTTTTAAAAAGCTTCAGATCTGTTGTTTGTTTCTTGTGTAGGAACACATTTCACATGTACTATGGAAGCCTCTTCTCTTCCTTTCCTCTCCTCGGCAGTCTGCGGTTTCCTGTAACCCATATTCTTGCCTAAACTTTGTATTCCTCATCTTTTTAGTTCTTGCCTATCTGGAAACTAGGAACTGGCCTCTCACCTGATCCACTGCGCTGCACGCCCCAGATTTTTTTTCTTGTTGATTCTTTGGAGGATTTTGAAATATAATACATTCTGGATACAAATCCTTTGTCAAGTCACACATGCACTACAAATATCTTTTTCCAGTTTGTGATTAAGTGTCTTTTGCAATACAGAAGTTTAAAATTTTGGAATAGTCAACTTCATCCATTTTTAAAATTTATCCTTTGTTGGCTGGGCACGGTGGCTCACGCCTGTAATCCCAGCACTTTGGGAGGCTGAGGGAGTCAGATCACTTGAGACCAGGAGTTCGAGACCAGCCTGGCCAACATGGCAAAACCCCGTCTCTACTAACAATACAAAAATTAGCCAGGTGTGGTGGCGCATACCTGTAATCCCGGCTACTTGGGAGTCTGAGGCAGGAGAATTGCTTGAACCTGGGAGGTGGAGGTTGCAGTAAGCTTATATTGTACTACAGCACTCCAGCCTGGGCGACAGAACAAGACTCTGCCTCAAAAAAGGAAAAAAAAAAGAAAAAAAGAATCAAATAAAATGTATCCTTTGTGCCCTGAGGTGTTGTTTTTAGGCGCTGCTTTCTCACCTACCCTCAGTTTGCTTTTGCGTGTGGTGTGCAACAGGGTCCGGTTTCATTCTTCCACGTGGATAGCCACTTGTTTTCTCTGTACCATTGATGGAACGTTCCATCCTTTGCCTTCCGGCTGGCACTGCCGCACCTGTCATGGATGATTGAGTGTCCACCTCAGTATGGGCGTGCCCCCGTGTCCTCTGTTGCACTGGTCTTTCTGTCCGGGGCCTAGGCCACGTGGCCTACATTAGTCCCACAGAATGTCTTGCTATCTGATACAGTCTTCACCTTGTCATTTTGTCTTTGGGGTTGTCATGCTATTTTTGGCCCTTTAGTCTTCAATGTCAACTTTGGAATATACTTTAATTCCACAAAAATCCTGGATAGAGGATAGGGAGTTTTTATTAGAAATGCGTTGAATTGGGGTCGGCACGGTGACTCATGCCTGTAATCCCAGCACTGTGGGAGGCCGAGGCAGGTAGATCATGAGGTCAGGAGATCGAGACCAGCCTGGCCAGCATGGTGAAACCCCATCTCTATTAAAAATACAAAAATTAGCCAGTATGGTGCTGCGCACCTGTAATCCCAGCTACTTGGGAGGCTGAGGCAGGAGAATCGTTTGAACTCGGGAGGCGGAGCTTGCAGTGAGCTGAGATTGTGCCACTGCACTCCAGCTTGGGTGACAGAGTAAGAGTCCATCTAAAAAAACCAAACAGGAAAGAAAGAGAAAAAGAAAAGAAATGCATTGAACATATCAATTAAAAGGAGATCATTGACATCTTTTCCATTTAAATCTTCTTGTATATGAACCTGGTATGTCTCTGTGTTTAATTAGCTTTTCTTTTATATCTTTCAGGTAACTTTTACATCATTTCCAAAAGTGTCTGGCATATATTTGTGTAATACATTCCTGAGTTCTTCTGTCCCTCTCACTCAGCAAAAATTCTGCAGGGGTGGGCTCCGGTGCCCAGAGGCTGCCTACCTGCCTTTGCCTTTGACTGGTCAGAATGCCCTTTCATCTTTGTACCTGGAAGTCAGAGGGGCTCTGAGCGCTAGCTATGCCCTGGAGTGGCAGGGGCCGCTGCTACCATGCCGCTGTCCTTTGGAGCAGCTCTCGTGGCATGCTGGCTTTATTAGATACAATTTACTGGCAGTAGTTAAAAAAAAGAAGAAAAAATCAGGATTGGGAGATTTCAGCTGTCTAATCCAATTGGAATAGGATCAGGACTTTCTAATGGTCATTTCCAAGGTGTGTGGGCTCTTCCATGAAATGTCTTCCCCTTAACCAAAGAGATGTATTATTTTTAAAGACGGTGTTGGCTCGAAGAAGAGTATTTCTCCTTGACCTCCAGAACCCCCTGTCCCCAGAGTCCTGCCCTTTCCCCAGGGTGAGCATTTTCAAAGGAGATTCTTCTCATGGACTTGTTTTTGACAGGGGTGATGCGGCAGCATGGGGCGTGTCCAGACACAGCCCTGACCTCACTTATGGCTGTTCTGTCTCCCTGATGCTGCCGCCCCCCAGTTGGCCTGTGCACTGTGGGGCTGCACTGCAGGAACTGGACCCTCTTCCCTGTGCACTGTGCAGCAGAAGCCATGCTCCCCCACCAATGCACCAGGCTGCCTCGGGGAAGGGCCAGGTGAGGCATCCCACCGACTCCGTGTATCAGGCTGCCCTGGGGACAGGTCAGGCGACTGGCATCACGGGTGGCTTGGAGTCTGCAGGTTCCTCCCTGTTGCCCGTTACCTTTGCTGACAGTCCTTCCCTCGTTGAGCTGAGATGGGGACCCCAGGGAGTCGTGCAGCCATTAGTGGCACAGTGTCTCTGGCAAACGGCTGTGCTCTGAGCTCCGACTGGAACCTCCTGTGAGGACAGGAGCCAGGGTCTCTGGGGAGCCTGCAGGCATAGGGTGCAGTCGGGTGCTGCCCTTGACTTAGCGAGCTTGCACACAGTAACCCCAAACCCTGACTGCAGGGGCTCCTGAAGATGAATTTCCCATTCTAGCCAGTGGGTCTGCTCCAGGGAAAACCCCTCTTTACTCAGACACTGACAGGGGTCCCAATGCCAAGGCTACTGCAGAGGTGAAAGTTCCACCTCAGAAAGCCAGGAGTCCTGAGCGCTTACTCTGTGCTGGGTGTCCCCGTGTGGCAGTGCAGACCCTGCTCTTCAGAGCCTTAGACGGCAGCTGGGAGGAAAAGCCAAAACCAGAGGGAATGGCCTGGCCGAGGCGCTGTCTGTTCTCATTACCAGATAAGACACCTGGGAGGGAGTTTGGAGGGTTTTCAGGAAGGCAAGAGAGCCTGGGGGTGGAGGAGCCAGGGAGAGTTGGGTTTAGGGGCGGTCAAGAATGGTTTGGCCTACTGGAAGGCATGAGCAGAGGCAAAGACAGTGAGCAGCCTCGTCCCTGCTTACTTGCTTGCTTTTTTCTCCCCCCCCTTTTTTTTTTTTGTTTTGTGACAGAGTTTCCCTCTTGTTGCCCAGGCTAGAGTGCAGTGGTGCTATCTCAGCTCACTGCAGCCTCCGCCTCCCAGGTTCAAGCATTTCTCCTGCCTCAGCCTCCTGAGTAGCTGGGATTACGGGCATGCGCCACCACGCCCAGCTAATTTTGTATTTTTATTAGAGATGGGGTTTCTCTATGTTGGTCAGGCTGGTCTTAAACTCCTGACCTCGGGTGGTCCACCCGCCTCAGCCTCCCCACGTGCTGGGGTTACAGGCGTGAGCCAGTGCACCCGGCCTCGTCCCTGCTTTCTAAAGTTAGAAGACATCAGGGTGGCTCTGCCAGGTCTCACGTGGCCCATTCTGCACTCCACACCACCCTCCGGGGCACCTCACCCAGGCACTCCGGCTCGCCGCTGTTTTCTCATTTATAGAGAGAGGTGCAACGTGCTGACCTTCAGAGCCCTTCCAGCCCTGGTGTTTGACATGGGCCCCAAACAGTGAGGGCCTCGAGCACCAGAGAAACGAGGTGGGGTGGCCTGGGGCTGTGTGGACTGGGCTGCAGGCCTGACAGTGGGTAGATGCTGACAGAGCCAAGATTGCAGGTCAAGGGCAGTGTTTGCAGTGAAAACTGTAGGGGCTGAAACCCAGCTGGGTGGCTTGCAGGGCCCCTGCCTGGCCCATCCCTGCAGCTGCAGGCCGGTCCTGGCTTGTTCTTAGTACTTCACACAGTGCCGCACAGGGGTGAGGGCTCAAGGCACAGGAGTGAGGTTGTGGAGTGCAAGGGTGAGGCCTCAGGACCCAGGAGTGAGGCCATGGAGTGCAAGGGTGAGGCCTCAGGACCCAGGAGTGAGGCCATGGAGTGCAAGGGTGAGGCCTGGGGAACAGGAATGAGGCCTTGGGGCGTAGGGGTAAGGCCTCAGAGCACAGGAGTAAGGCTGTGGGGTGCAGGGGTGAGGCCTGGGGAGGAGGGATGAAGCCCTGGTGCGCAGGGGTGAGGCCTCGGGGAACAGGGGTGATGGTTTGGCTCTGCCGCCACCCATATCTCATCTTGAATGCGCACGTGTTGTGGGAGGGACCTGGTGGGAGGTAATAGAATCGTGGAGGCAGATCTTTCCTGTGCTGTTCTCATGATAGTGAATAAGTCTTATGAAATCTGATGGCTTTAAAAAGAGGCATTCCCCTGCACAAGTGCTCTCATTTTTTGGCCTGCCAACGTCTACGTAAGACGCGACTTGCTTCTCTTTGCCTTCTGCCATGATTGTAAGGGCTCCCCAGCCATGTGGAACTGTAAATCCAATTAAACATATTTTTTAAAATAAATTGCACAGTGTCAGGTATGTCTTTATCAACCACGTGTGAAAACGGACTAATACAAGGGGTGAGGTGTGCCCCTCCTCCCCTTCCTGCAGGCTTCCTTCTTCAAAGCAGAGCACTACTCTGCCAATGGCAGGCCTCAGAGTGATCGCCTGGTCTCTGATTAGGCAGTTAGAGCCTCAGTTAAATTAGCTTTGGGCTTCTGTAAGACAGTCTGTGAGCTTGCCAGGATCTGCTTAAAAGAACCATATTTCTCTTCCATGGCGACGTGTGGAAACATGCCCCATTTGCATGGCACTCCCGGGAGCCCTTGGGCATTGTGCTTCACTGTGGCCCCGGCAGACTTATTGTCAAGTCGTCAATCAAAGCTGCTGTTTCCTTCATTAGTGATTAAGAGAGGGTAATATTGAAATGATCTGAAATAAAAATTGCCGAAGTGTTCTTTTGTTGTATTAATCAGAACCATATTCGTCATTCGTCAGAATCCTAAAAGAAATATTCCTGACTCACTCGTTAAATGACACCTGAGTGTTTCCTCTGCAGACTGGCAGTGTGAGGAAGACTGGAGGTGCCCCCCTGCCCCCAACCACAGAGAGGAAGCAGGGACAGGCTTGGGGCATTGCTTCACCAGGACTGCTGGACGCTGGGCCGGCCTCTAGAGCCTGTCACTGCCCTGGTCAGGCGGGGGACGGCCTTCCAGCTTCTCCGTCTCTCCAAACCTCAGCTGGGTCCGAGACCTGTGGGAGTTTCCCAGTGCAGTGCTCAGCTGCCTCACCCTTGCCTGTGGGGCAAGGAGGCCAAGGCCCCAGGAGGAAAGGAGCAGTTTCCCCAGCATCCTCTGTCCTCGGACGGGACATGCTTGGTTTCCAAAGCCAGCTGGTTCCAGGGTTTGATTGTGTGTTGGGCTTTTTCTCAAGTGCTGGGGCTATAGCAGACCGGCGCCAGCACGAACAGGCCCAGCACTGGAGTCCAATATGGAGGGGTCACAGGACAGAGTGGGGGCACCAAGTTAGGTGGATGGGACCTCAAATGCCTTGAGGGGAACTGGGGGCTTCATCTTCCTTGACGGGAGACGGGGAGCCTCCGACTGTTAGGATCCGCTCACTGACACTTCGCCCACTACGTCATACCCATTGCACCTGGCAGACAGCTGTCCTTGCTCCGGTGACGTCCAGAACTCGCCTGGTAGTTTGCTGGTGGCAGGGTAGCTGAACACCCCATCCCCAATCCAGAATATTCCACACACATGATGGTATTTCCTCATCTGGTCTTTTTGGCTTTCTGCTGGGAGAAGAAGGGAGAGCTTATGGTTTCACAGATGACCAGCTCCAGACCTTTGTTTCAAGGCAGAGGGAGGAAACCGTTTCCGTCCCCCGACCCCCACCTGCCTTTGCTGCAGAACAGTCCTGAGTATCTGCTGAAGGTTCATCACTGAGGATCCTTTCCCAGTCTCTGGCTCCCTCCCTTTACCTCCCCAAACTAGCCCAGAGCCTGCGAGGAAGGGGAGATCTTGATTTGCAGGACAGGCCTGGTGGCCTGGGGGTGGGGAATGCCAGAAGTGGCCTTGCAGGCTGCACCTCCCTGTGAGTCAGCCAGTACTGATGCAGCAGCCCCGGGGGCTTCTCCAAGTCACAGCCTCCTTCTGCTTGACCCACCCCCAGTGTATGCCTCCCAGTGAAGGGGGTGGAGCCCCAGTCCTGAGTGGGCTCAGGCCAAGGCCGAGTGCCCATGGTTGGCCTGCGGCCACTGCTCTCGCCTCCCTGTTTACCCACTGAGTGCTGGGTGATATTTATTGTCTGGATTATGCTTCATTAAAGCAGAAGCCCATTTTCCATAGATGATATGC
The DNA here is from genome assembly GCF_000951035.1 of Colobus angolensis palliatus. Taxonomy (NCBI): domain Eukaryota; kingdom Metazoa; phylum Chordata; class Mammalia; order Primates; family Cercopithecidae; genus Colobus; species Colobus angolensis. The sequence goes on along the minus strand of NW_012114466.1, from coordinate 462,481 downwards.
ATTTTTTATTTATTAAATTACTGTTTTAATGCAATTGACCAAGTCATCCAAGACAAATAATCCCCTTAAGTGATGCCGTAAAGCTCTGTTTCTCCCCAGTGCTCTGTTTCCATGAAAGCGTGGCCTCTCCTAAGTTCCGCTCCTGGGCTGGAGACATTTTATGAGCAGCAGAATTTACAGTCCAGCCTTACTAATTCCGAGTAGGAGTGGGTCCTACCACTGGCCAGAGGCTGACCTTTGCACCCCCTGGTTAAATAAAAGGCTTTTAAGCAAATTCATAGTGTAAACAGAATTCCTGGGAGAACCATCATTCTGGAATATCCCAGAGTACTCCCGGAGACCTTTTCCCTCTCAGTATTTGCAATGCTAATTACCACTCATGCATTCCTCAGGGCTGGTGTGCTCCGGGCCTTACACACCTGAAGGTTTTTGTTTGTTCAAGTCACCTAAGGTATTTAAAAGGAAAGATCCACGTTTCTTCTTCTTTTTTTCCCCCCCTAACCCTCACCCTCACCCTCACCCCAGAAAGAGGTACATTTCTCTAGGTACATTCTCAGTGCCGGGCTTCCATGCACCTGGCCTGTCCCTTTCCCCAGGCTCCTGGTAACCCACGTGGATTTGGGGGTGTGTGTAATTTCATTCAGTTTCCATTCCCACTCTTAGGCTTGGGGCTGGGATTATAATGAAGAAGGGGTCACGGAGGAAAGCTGACACACGGGACATACTGGACCGTGGTGGTGTGGCATGTGCCGCGCGGAGACATGGCCAGGGCTCCTGGGAAGAAGGAGTGGAGACAGCCCACTGCCTGGGAGAAAGGGGGAAGATCCTGAAGAGTGAAAGGGTTTATCTAGGAGAACAAACAAGGAGCATCCCCTCCTGGGGTAGCAGAGTGCCTAAAAGAGCCAAGGCTGCAGAGGGTTGGAACACCAGGTGCGGGGTGGGTAGAGACCGGATGTCCGGTCTGCTCTGGCTCACTTCTACTTTATCCTGAAGGCAATGGGTATTTAAAGATAAAATGGTGACATGATAGGAGCCCGCTGAATTAGAAAAATTAGAAAAAATGCTCATCATGACTGGCCATCAGAGAAATGCAAATCAAAACCACAATGAGATACCATCTCACACCAGTTAGAGTGGCAGTCATTAAAAAGTCAGGAAACAACAGGTGCTGGAGAGGATGTGGAGAAATAGGAACACTTTTACACTGTTGGT
>NW_012114466.1:458075-459648 GCF_000951035.1 Colobus angolensis palliatus | reverse complement strand
ATTAGATGGGCATGATGGCACAAGCCCATAATCCCAGCTACTCCGGAGGCTGAGGCAAGAGAATTGCTTGAACCCAGGAGGCGGAGGTTGCAGTGAGCTGAGATCACGCCATTGCGCTCCAGCCTGGGTGACAGAGAAAGACTCTGTTTAAAAAAAAAGAGAAAAGTTTCAATAGGAAACATTTCTTTCTATTGTCTGTAAGGGCAGCCACTATAAGACTTCAAAAGAACCTTCATCTCCACAGTCTTTTATCTTAACCTGGACATTTCCTTTCTATGATCCCAGGTCTTTAGACAAACTCAACCAATTGTCAACTAGAACATGTATAAATTTACCTATCGCCTGGGAACAACCTCCCGACCGCTGCTACTGCTGCCTTTCAGTTGTCCCGCCTTTGTGGACCAAACCAGTGTGTTTCTTAAATGTATTTGATTGATGTCTCATGCCTCCCTAAAATGTATAAAATCAAGCTGCACCCTGACCCCCTTGGGCACATGTTCTGAGAACCTCCTGAGGTCTGTGTCATCAGCCGTGGTCACTCATATTTGACTCAGAATAAATCTCTTTAAATATTTTACAGAGTTTGACTCTTTTTGTCAACAATACCATAAAAAAACTAGCACATCAAACCTATACTACAAAGCCACAGTAGTAATATATTTAAGGTTCTTGAAATGAGTGGATTTAAAAAAAAAATAATAGGGCAGAGCCTTCCCTTTCTGGTGTTGTGGTGAATGTGATGTGCAAAAGGCACTTCTTTTTGTGTGAATACACCAAATAATGCTGGTGTGTTTTTAAAAAACATAACCACAAAGGTGAGACTATCAGAGACCAGAAATCTCTAGAAAATACAAATCTAGAGAGAGAGGGGAGCAGCATCAAAGCTGGTCTTTACTCAGGGGTATCTGCCAGTTGATTTTAATGAGCCACTGGCAGGAGTCAAAACCTGGGGACTGTTTTTTTCAGAGACTAAACAGGTGCTTGTGTTTGCCTTTCTTAGCCTTGGCCAGGTTAAACGAGGAAGAAAGAACCCTCCCCCTCCTCAGAATTTCCACCTACAATCCTACATTCACATGGATTGGGAGCCCCAGTTCATGTTACTTATTTGACCTAAAAAATTGCAAGCTAAAAATTTGGTTTAATGTAGTCTGAGATAACAATGCCTTCAGGCTCTAGAGAAGCAAATACAGTCCCCCCACCCAAAAAAGAAAATCCTCAAAGAATTCCAACAGATATACATTCTAAGGAGCATAATGACAGGAGAAGTCAAGGAAGTGGGCCACCAGGAGCAAGAATCAACAGTGAAAACAGACTGCAGAAAGAGATCTACAGAGATTTTAGAATTATCTGAGATGCACTATAGAAATAAACTTGTACATTTTAAATAATACAAAGATATTGAATGAAAGAAGGAGGAGTAACTATCAATTTACAAGACAACAATCGGATATTCATGTGCGTACAGATGAACTTCCAGGCCAGTCACGGTGGCTCACGCCTGTAATCCCAGCACTTTGGGAGGCCAAGGTGGGCAGATCACCTGAGGTCAGGAGTTCGAGACCAGCCTGACCAA
>NW_012114466.1:451562-457335 GCF_000951035.1 Colobus angolensis palliatus | reverse complement strand
CAAAAATTAACTCAAAATGGAGTATAGATCTAAAGTAAAATTTAAAACTATAAACCTTCCAGAAGAAAACCTTTGTGCCCTTGAGTTAGGCAATGATTTTTTAGATAAGACACCAACAGCATGATCTGTAAAAGAACAAAGTACTAGGTTGAACCTCATCAAAATTTGAAACCCATGATCTAGCCGGGCGCGGTGGCTCATGCCTGTAATCCCAACACTTTGGGAGGCCAAAGCAGTGGATCATGGTCAGGAGATCGAGACTATCCTGGCTGACATGGTGAAACCCCATCTCTACTAAAAATACAAAAAATTATCCGGGTGTGGTGGTGGGCGCCTGTAGTCCCAGCTCTTTGGGAGGCTGAGGCAGGAGAATGGCGTGAACCTGGGAAGCAGAGGTTGCATTGAGCCAAGATCCTACCACTGCACTCCAGCCTGGGTGACAGAGCAAGACTCTGTCTCAAAAACAACAACAACAACAAAAAACCCATGATCTTCAAAAGTCACTGTTAAGAGGATGAAAAGAGAAGGCACGGGGAGAAAACATTTGCAAAGCATGTATTTGATAAAAGATTTATATCAAAACTAGTGGCAGGTTTTTCAAAAGGTAAACATACTCCTACCATATGATCCAGCTGTTCTAAGTATTTTTCCAAGCAAAATGAAAGCCTATGTCCGTTCAGAGATGAGTACACAAATGTTCATGGCATCTCTCTGCATAGTAGCTCCAAACTAGAAACAATTCAGTCCTTCAGCAGATGAATGGATGAACAAACTGTGGTATATCCATGCGGTGGGTGCTGCTCGGTGTTGATAGAAATGAGTGATTGGTACGTGCAATGTCACGGGTGAATCTAAGGTAATCACCCTATGTGGAAAAGCTAGACCAAAACCAAATGTGTATTACAGGATTCGCTTTATTTGAAAGTGTTGGAAATGTAAGCTAATGCGTAGTGACACGAGGAAGTCGGTGATTGGGACTGCGAGGGCTCGAAGGGAGGATTTACAAATGGGCACAAAGAAACCTTTGGAGCCATAGATATGTCCACTACCTTGGTTGTGATGGTGTTTACCCAGGTGTATGCATATATCAAAACATATCAAATTGTAAACTTGAAGTATGTAAAGTTTTTTTTTTGTTTTGTTTTAATGAGACGGAGTCTCACTCTGTCGCCCAGGCTGGAGTGCAGTGGCGCAATCTCGGCTCACTGCAAGCTCCGCCTCCTGGGTTCACGCCATTCTCCTGCCTCAGCCTCCCAAGTAGCTGGGACTACAGGAGCACACCACCACACCTGGCTAGTTTTTTGTATTTTTAGTAGAGTCGGGATTTCACCGTGTTAGCCAGGATGGTCTCAATCTCCTGACCTTGTGATCCACCCGCCTCGGCTTCCCAAAGTGCTGGGATTACAGGCGTGAGCGACCGCGCCCGGCCTGAAATATGTAAAATTTATTATATAACAGTTATACCTCAGGAGAGCTGTTTAAAATACATTACCCAACAAAAACTGATATGTAGTTGTAGTCAATTAGACTCCTTCCTCCCCACTAGAGACTTCAGAGCAAAAGCCCTGTGTGAGGTTAGAGGTCATAAGTATTTATACTGTTGAGTACACCAGGAAGAGAAAACAATTTTGAATTCGTATGCTCCTGATAACATAACTTCCAAACGCAGAACGCAAAGATTGGCAGAACCATAAGGAGAAAGACATAAACTCACTCTCATAATGGGAGTTTTGAAGCATACCTGTCAGTTATTGATAGATTATAAGTAGACGGGAAAAAAAAAAAAAAAACCACAGGATTTATAGGAAACGTGAACCAACGCTGTTGATGAACTTTATTTAGTGGACATATGCAGAGCACTCTATCCAAGAACTCTAGAATATGCACCCTCTTCATGTTCTCCGGTCTGGCCCCAGCTTGCTGGTCATTCCTGTGGGTGGTTTAGTCTTTGGTGTTTATTTCTGTCCCGAATCACTGGCCACTCTCTGGTCTTTTGTGTCCGTGTACCTCCCTTTCATCTCCACCTGGATCCTCAAGTATCTTAAACTTGGTAGTTCCACAGAACAACTCACGGCCTTCCCACCAAAACACTGTCGCCTACAGCCTTTTCCACAAACCTTTCCCCATCTTAGGAACTGGCAACTTCACCCTTCCAGCTGTGGAGGCTCAAATTGTCAGAGTGGCCGTTGGTTCCTTTCTCTTCTACCCCAGATCTCTCATACGCGTTGGTGTATTTTTTCTGTAAAACCTTCAAAATACATCTCGAATGGGTCTTCCCACAAGCTTCCCTGCTCCCCCTTGGCCCGAGTCACTAACCCTTCTTGAATTCTGACTACCGTGGTCCCCTAACCTGCCTCCTGGTTCTCCTGGTTCTGCCTCTCCCCACCCTGCCTCGTGCCATCCGTTGTCAGCGTGACAGTCGGAGGGATGCTTCTGAAGCCCGTGTTGTTCCCTGCTCGGAGCCCCGAGGATCTATACCCCACACGTGCCTGCCGTTGCTTGCCTTTGCTCGCCTCGCTCTGCGGTAGCTGTGCTGGTCTCCTCGCTGTTTCTGGAACGTGCCAGGCAGCCTCTAACCAAAGGGTCTCTGTGCTTCCTGTAGCTTTTACCTGGAATGTTTCTCTGTCATGTGTCTAAATGCTTTTTCTGGCCAGGGGTGGTGGCTCACACCTGTAATCCCAGCACTTTGGGAAGCTGAGGCGAGTGGATCACCTGAGATCAGGAGTTCAAGGCCAGCCTGGCCAACATGGTGAAACCCCACTACTAAAAATACAAAAATTAGTCTGGCGTGGTGGCATGCAGCTGTAATCCCAGCTATTCAGGAGGCTGAGACAGGAACATTGCTTGAACCCGGGCGGCGGAGGTTGCAGTGAGCCGAGATGATGCTACTACCCTCCAGCCTGGGCAACAGCGAAATTCCATCTCAGTGAAGAAAGTAATAATAATAATAAACGCCTTTTCTCTCTTTGAATGTTTGCTCGTCTGTCATCTTAGGTGACCATTTTACTGAAGTGGCATCCCCCCTTCACAGACAAACCCCCTTGCTATTCCTCGTCCCAGTCTTTGCCTTGTTTTCTCCATAGCACATCACCATCAAATGCACCGTGTGTTTGATTTGTTTACTTACTGAACCATTGACGGTAGTCCTACAGATGTTGCATGGGCAAGGCAGAAAAGTGAAGGTGGTACCCCAAGAACTGGAGTTTTGGGAACCCTCAGTCTTTGCAGTTGACTGTGTATGCTTGAACTAATACCACAGCCCCAAGGTGTGCAAGCCCCGAGCCTCAGTGTGGGAGGGTCTCTGGGAGCTGACAGTGGTCCGGGATGAGTAAGGGGTAGCTCCCTCAAGAAGGGGGAGTAGGGGAGGCATGTTTGAATGACAGTGAGGAGAGAGAGACATGGGTGGTGATTTGAGGGGTGTAAGCTGTGTCCTTCCACATCTGTGGCTTGCGATCAGCATCACTTCCCTGTTCGTTTCCCAGGGAGACCTGGACCAGGTTGTGGTCCTGGGCCCAGTGCCTGATCTCCGGCTTGACTGGGCCTGGCCTGGACTCAGCCTTGTTTCCTCATCTGTGGATGGGAGGAGGCCTCCCTCACATGCCGTTGTGAGGAGCAGACTCTGTGCCTGGCACGGCACCAGCGCACGTTGAATTTGTCTCTTGTGCTTTTTCGCTATTGTCTGTGCAAGAGAGGAGAGTGAACAACTGCCTCTGAGGCTGCCGGAAGCTTGGTCTGCTATTCACTTGCTGCTTATCAGCCTGCTGGTACTTAAAGAGAAAATGGTGTTTGTTTAATGAGCTGACAATTTTGAAATTAAGGCATTAAGTAAAAGTACGTCAACACAAGCTTTGGTTCTCTCTGAACCCTGACTAGATAAACCCTGACTGTCACAGATAACCTTGCAGTGATGTTCATGGATCACACTTTACAATTTCTCTCTCGGTTATTTTTTCTCTTTTAGTCTGAACCAGAGGGCTTTTCTCATTTCCACTTGTACGTGTGCGCTGCTTTTCTCGTGAGATGGAGGAAGGAAATACTAGAAGAAAAAGATTTTCAAGTAAGTAAATGCCCTTTCAAAAGAACCCGAGTTTGATTTTCTACTAGGAGAGAGGTTTATTAAATTTTAGTTCACAGGGTTATTTGTGGAAGAGTTTTGAGAAGCGCTGCCTGCGTTTCGCCGCTGACCTCCCGCTGGTTGAAAGCTCGTCTAGCTGAGAAGACGAGCCTGGCAGTGGTCATGTGGTCATGGCAGTGGAAATGCTGCCCAAGTTATGAGTTATTTGATGTGACTGTGTGACAAGCTCCCCGCAGAACCTTCCCTGGGCCAGCGTGCCGCTCAGCAGCACAACCCCTGCAGGGTGCGGCACGTGACCTCTGGTCCCTGGAACCCTCTTCACAGCACCTGGACTGTGATGCTTTAGGGACAGGGCTGGGCAAGAAATCACACAGCCTGGGGTCCCTTCCAGCCAGGCCACTGGGAATTGTATGACTGGGGACACACTGTTTAACCTCACTAAGCTGGTCCCTGGCAACTTAGTGGGAGAGCCCTCCTTGCACCCTACTCATCAGAGGCACATCCTGCTGGGCCCCGTGCTCTAGCTGTGGGATTCCCTGTGGACTAGTGTCCAGCCCCTGACCCACCCCACATGTTCCTCTGTGAGGCGTCCCGAGCCCCCTGTGGACTGTTGGCCCCTTCACGGGGTCATACCCACTGTTCTCCGAGGTGCTGACTGGGAAGTCCTTCTGCCCAGTATTCACCCAGCAGAGGGCTGTGGGTGCAGCAAGGAAGACCCCAGCAGTGGGAACCAGACAGACTCTGCACCAGCCGGCTGGGGTCAGCCACGCTTCACCACTCTGCCTTCTCGAGGCCCTCGTCTCTCAACTAAAGGGACGGTCCTAGGTCCCCAGGGCAGTGCTCTACACAGCTCGCAGCCTTTTGTTCCCCACTCTGTGCTCGTCAGTGGCTCCAAGCATCCCTGCTCCTTCCGAGGGCCTTGGGAGGAGCCAGGGAGGTCCTGCTGCCCCACTTCATCTCGGTTCCAGGAGAGACCAGACAGGTGAGGGTCGTGCTGAGGCCTGGAGCTGCCAACAGGGCCTGGCCTAGCAGATGGAACCCAGCCCAGGTGTTCGTGGATGGAGCCCTAAACCAGAACTGAGCCATGTCCTGTGCCCGTTCTGACCGGCTGGGGGTATAGTTTAAGCACCTGATGTCGGCATTACTGGGATCTTTTGCTGATTAATAAGCACAGCACTGTAAAATTAGAAAATAAGCTATCCCAGAAAATCTTCATTTATCCATTTTACCCCCCGAGTCTAAACCTCTCAGTTTGGCTTCCCAGGGGACTAGGGGTCCAACTGCCAAGCCCCCTGCAGGCCGCCCTATCCCCGCCGGCCCTCATCCTCGCCAGCTTCCCCTCCTTGGAGCCCCACTGCCCTCACCCTGGGCTTGGCTGAGAGGAGGCCGCCCACACGGGATGGACTGTGCTCTGCCAGCGTCCAGGAAGTGCCCACCAGAAGTGGGAATGCCTCGTGAGGTTGGAAACTCCACTACCCGCCAGGAGCTGGGACCGTTTTTGTTTTTAATTTTAAAGTAAGCAAGCTGCTCAGACACAGTGGGGACGGCAGTTGGCAGAGCTGTTTTTCTAAGTAGAAAAAGCAGTTAATTTTATGTGAGCAGAGCATGGCACCTCCATGAAGTCAGGAACCTTCTCTGAGGGGCCTCGGCAGCTGAGAGGTCTGTCAATGTCTCTGATCAGTGAGTGCGCCTCTGCCT
>NW_012114466.1:436922-445502 GCF_000951035.1 Colobus angolensis palliatus | reverse complement strand
TATTCTCCCAGCAAGGATCTGGCAGCGGCTGCAGGAGTGAGGAAGGCAGGACTCTCCTGGGAGCACAGGAGCCCAGCGCCAGCTTTGTCGGAAGCCTCCTTGTAGAGGCCGTGATCTGTGCACTTTCCGGTCTTTGTATTAAACTTGAATTTAAAGCTGTATAAAACATACAAAGACATTCCATGAAGCAACCATAGGAGTAAAGTTTAAGCGTATTTAGTTAGATTAAAAATAAGGTGAGGGCTGGGCGCAGTGGCTCTGGCCTGTAATCCCAACACTTTGGTAAGCCGGCCAAACCTTTGTCTCTACTGAAAATACAATTAGCCGGGCGTGCTGGTGGGTGCCCCCAGCTACTGGGGAAGCTGAGGCAAGAGAATCGCTTGAACCTCGGAGGCAGAGGTTGCGGTGAACCAAGATGGCACCACTGCATTCCAGCTGGGGCGACAGAGCGAGACTCCGTCTCATAAATCAATCAATAAATAAGGAGGATTGTGAATCTGAATGGCATAAAAAAGGAGTGGTTTAGGAGTTCTGGGTGGAATTTGTACCAACAAAGCATGCATCTGCTTTCTAAGTATTTATGGCATACTGACAAAAAGTAATCACTCAACCTAGGCCATAAACATTTCCAAAATAAGAAAACAGCAATGACATAAACTTTGTTCACTGAGCATAATCCTTTAAAATTAGATCATAATAAAGTTAAAACGACAAAACCAAGCATTTGGATGTTAAAGAACTTCCTTCAAAATAATGTGGATCAAGATGGAAATGACCCTGTAATTACAGAAGGATATTCAAAAGCACAAGGAATGTACCAGTGCTGGGCTTGCAAACAGGTTCAAAGATGCAATGCTTTCATTATTTAAAAACATTAAAACAAGTGAACTAAGCCTTTAACCAAGAAGTTAAAAATAGAAAAATAAAGACAACTTATGATAAAGACAATAAAAGAATGAATGAGTAAAAGCAAACAAATACATTAGAAGACAGGATTTTTATGTAGAATTCCTAAGTACATCTTAGAGGGGCAGTTGAAAATGCTAGTGAAATAGGCCTCCAGTAAGGAGGACCAAGATAGATGGGTGAAAACGTAGTCCTCCTCTGTGTTAGAAAAGAGGAATTCACACACACACACTTTAAAAATGCTAAATTTGCCTCAAGCTTTAAAAAAAGCCCAACCTGGCCAGGTGCAGTGGCTCATGCCTGTAATCCCAGCACTTTGGGAGGCCCAGGCAGGTGGATCACGAGGTCAGGAGATGGAGACCATCCTGGCCAACATGGTGAAACCCAGTTTCTACTAAAAATACAAAAATTAGCTGGGTGTGGTGGCGCATGCCTGTAATCCCAGCTGCTCGGGAGGCTGAGGCAGGGTAATCGCTTGAACCAGGGAGGCAGAGGTTGTAGTGAATTGAGATCATTCCACTGCACTCCAGCCTGGTGACACAGCAGGACTCCATCTCAAAAAAAAAAAAACTTGTATAGACTTATAATTTGGGAGTAAATCCAAACATCGCCAAAAGTCGTGGTTTTAAATATGGTTCTAAGGCCAGAAGATGTCTTCCTAGTGAGTTTGTTCACAGTTTCAAAAAACCTTACACTGTGTGACCTGCCCTGCTGGAGAGAAGCAGCAGGCTTGGCCCTGTGTCTCACAGAGCTGGCTGCCGGACACGTGGCTTCCAGCGCCCTGTCTCAGCTGAATCATCGGTGACTTCTGTGCAGGACCCCACATCTGCCAGTTTCTCCCTCCACATACATGGAGTGTCTTAGTCCATTCCTGCTATTATAACAAAATAGCTTAGACTGGGTAATGTATAAGCAATAGAAATGTGTTTCTCACCGTTTTGGAGACTGGAAGTTCAAAATCAAGGCATCGGCCTCTGGTGTCTGTCCAGGGCGCCTCGTTACTGCATCCTCACATGGTGGAAGGCAGGAGGGCAAGAGGGCTGGGCGCTCCCATCAGCCTCCTTCACGGCACCCATCTCATTCATGAGGCCCGCCTTCATCAATATTATAAAATAAAAAATATCCCATAAAAATACCACCGGAACATAGCCATGCTCCGGGATGCCAGCCTAGAGTTAGCCTCAGAGATCAGGCCAGTACACCTGCAACTCTGTCCGGCTTACGCTTTTAATAAAAGTATCCCATCAGTAAACCAGAGGCCCTCGATCACATCTTAAGAGATTCAGTAGCTTTTCCTAAGTTTAATGAATAGAAAACTCTACTCTTAAGTAGAACTAAAATAATACTTTATTAACATGCTAAAGAACATTTTAAATCAACCACCACCAGTACCTAGGGAAATGCTAGAGACAGCGCCACTGAGATAGGACTATTCTTTTGTTTCTGTAATGTGATGAACAAACGTTCAGCGAAGGCTCCTTGTCCTCTCCCCATACAATGTGCATGCACACACACACGCACACACAGCGTGGATATTAACAAAATGCTTTTTAACTTCATGGACTCTTCAGAGGACTAAGCCAGCCCTAGAACTAGTGTTTGTCCTGAAGGCATCTGCTGCTTTGTGCTCTGGGGCCAGCTCCCCGGTGTAAACAGCCTGGCAGGGGGCAGGGGAGAAGGCCTGGGGCTGGGGCAGGTGGATGTGAGTCAGAGACCCTTTGCCTAAGTCAGGACCCCTGAACCCAAGCAAGTGAACCAGGATGGACAGACAGAATGGCCTTCGTAGGTTCATTCTTGCCTGACGCTTAGCTCTGAAGGGAAGAGGAATAAAAGCAAGTCTCCTCTGAAAGTTCGTGGCCCCAGCCCACCTTCTCACTCATTTAGGGCTAGAATTTACATTACTTTTATGTCTGAAAAACCCAATGCTAACAAGTTAATATGGCCAGAGAGCCCCAGATGTCTAGCCCAAGAAAATGCCAGTTCACTCTAGAGTGGCCCATTGTAAGCACAGCATAGAAGTTGTAAATATCCGTGTACCAGAAACATCATAAACCAAATTCAAAGGCAGTTGACAAGGTTCTTCGTTCACAACATAGCTTATACCCTTAATAGACAAAGAACTCACACAAATAACTAATAAAAAGAAAATGTCCTCATAGAAAATGGATGAGGACAATCAGAGCAGTCAGAAACCCACACGAGAATTTATGTAGCTATCCAGAAAATGTGTTTCCTCCAATCATTAGTAAAGAATCGAAACTGGAAACAAATGCTCTCTGAAATAAGCACTACTTTTAGCGAGGGCCCTCCTGGAAGTGGATGAAGTTGGCGTAAAGCAGGCATGCTCTTTCATTCTGACGAGGGGTGTGATACAGAACCTTTCCGGAGAGCTGTTAATAATTTATATCAAGAGCCTTTCCTCGATCCAGTAATTCTCCTTGTTTATAATTATGGAAAAACAAATTGGCAGCAGCCTGCATATCCAGCGGTCGGGGTACAGTTACCTAAATTATGGTACATGACTGGTTATAATGTTTCATAACTACCAAAAATTGTATCTTCAGGTAATATTTACTGAAACGAGAAAATGTTTTCAGTGCGTTTCTATGTGGAGGAAAAGCATGACCTGAAATGATATATATTGGCACATGTGATACAGATAAAAACGATCCCAGATTTGCTTCTATTCCACGCATGGACAGAAAGACTGAACAGAAACAAACCATAGTGCTAGCCTGACTTAGTTTTCATTAGTAGAGTTATGGATATTTTATTTTCTTCTTTGAAGTTTTTTTTTTTTGTTTGTTTGTTTTTGTTTTTTTTTTTTTGTATTTTGCATGTTCTTTTCAATATGTGTCAACATGGTTTTCTCACTAGGGTTAATTCCCACGTTAAGGATGGCTGTGGGAGTTCGACCACTTTGGGAGGTTCACGGCTTGGAGCTGGTGCTCAGAAGGCTGGGCTCTGGGTTCTCTGCCTTTCTTCTAGGATGCTGCACCACCCCTGCCTCTTGGGTGTCCTGCCGTGCCTGCCCTTCAGGTGTCCCCTCAGCTCACTAACACGTACACATGCAAACATCACTCGCACAGAGCACACAGGCCCATGGCCTTCAAGGCAAGAGGCGTGCCCTGCTTGTCTGGTGGAGACTTAGTTACCATATGCTTCCCTGGTAACACATGAGGGGCACTGGGGATGAGAGTGTGAGAGGGTCCCAGGGGCTGTGGGAAGAGAGAGATGGGTGGACTCTGCAGGTCACCTCAGCTCCCAGGCTGCACAAAGTGCCGTCGAGGCTGGCTGTGCATTCCCTTTGGCTCAGCCACCATGATGAGGTTTCCTGAACTGCCCAGTCCTGCCCATAGATGACGTAAGGGCTGCATTTCATTCATGGGCCTGGGCTTCTTTCTAGGGTCCTCAGTGTCCCCATCACAGAGGAGGGGGTGGATGTGGTCATTTCTGAGTAACCTGCGAGGATCTGTGTGCACAGTGGGACCAAATTCCAGTCCATGACCTTTGAGACCCTCCGTGCTGGCCACCTGGTCCCCTGGACCCAGCCCCTACTTGGAGGTGGTCTCAGCCCATGTGTGGCCACCTGATGAGTCTGGAAGTCAGCCACTGCTACTAGGAGGCCGCCCTAAATGCTGCTGTCCTCAGACTTTATTGCTAAGGAGACAAGCAATAAAGACATCACAGGTTCTCTTGGGCGTCTGTGATTTACAAAGTAGGAAAGACAACAGCAGCAAAAGCCCTGTGCTCTGCAGAGACCCAGGCGGGCTTCACTGCGCAGAGGCAGCAGCGAGGCCTCCCTCCTCACCCGTCCCCTGGCCTCGGAAGCTGGTGCCAGGGTGTGCTCAGCCTCTCTAGCTGCAGACCCCTGGAGTCCCTTTCATTTGCTTCAAGAGAGGCCTCCAAGCAAATGCTCCTTAGCTCGAGGCTTGGCTTCTTTGGACTTTGGGGTCTCAGGGTAATTAAAGGTTACTTTAAAGATCAATGGCAGCTTTAGAATTATACCTGGAAGGAGGCGGAGAGAAGACGGGGTTTGCACATGGAGATTTATCATTTCTATTTTTTTCTTACCTGAGAGAACCACATTATTAATGACGATGAGATCTCAGCCCCTCCAGGAGGCTGAGGGGTGTTCCTATGAGATTCCGTCTGCCAAGACTTCGGGGCAGATGAGTGGAATCGCTTGGCTTTACTCCTGGCCACCCAGCCCCTCCCTTTGGCCTGGAAACAGAGAGCACCAGCTGCTTCCTGGGTGACACTTCCTCCATTCTCTCCAGGAAGGCGTAGACTCCTGCTGGAGGTCCCTCACCTGTGAAGCCCCCTTGTTGTGCTTACTGGGGGCTTCGAGCCATGGTTTTGCATCCAGCACAGCACCTGGTGCGTGGTAGGAATGGAAGGGGTGATTGCTGGCCGGCAGGATGACTTTGTACGCACCAGTCCTAACCGGCGTGCTTTTCTGCATGCTTTCATTTGGGGCTCCAGCGTCCTCCTGGGCCAGTCCATTGCTGCCTTGAGTCACTGGTAAACTCACACCCAGGACCTAGTTAATGAGTCCGTCAGGCCTCAGCCTGCCCATCGGCTCACAGAATGGCCCGTGGCAGTGAGCCATGTCTCTGTCAGATGGGACTGATCTTGCAATGGTGAGTAGCCTTCGACAGGCTTCATACAGGTTTCTCTTTCATCCTGTGCTCACTGGAAGCAGCAAATGTCATGAAATGCCAAAGTAAAGATCGTTGTCTCTGTCTCTATTGTTTCAAGACATTTTAAAGACAAAATTGAGTCAACTGAAAAGTAATCTCTTCAGTGAATTGTGCCTTTGTGTGTGGGTTGCTGCGTGTGTGAAAGTGTGGGGTTTACAGGGTCATGTGTGCTGTGAGATCAGGTTTGTGTTGCTGTGTGGAGTTTGTGTGGCCATGTGGTATTAGCTCTTTGGACCATTCTTAAACAGAAGCTCTTGGGGGCCCACACTCCGGCCTCCCATGTTCTGATGCAACAGCATGAAACTGAGGAAAAAGGACACCATTCACAACAGCTAGGCACGTGGCAGGTCCATGGTGGGTGCGCTCACTGCTGGATGAGGCCTCCCCGAAGAGGGGTCCTTGTGTGGGAGCGGCAGAGAGAGAAGGGGACTCTCGGGTCAGTGGGGGAGGGCACGCCTGAGCTGAGCATTTGCATCCCTGCTGCAGGAACCGCAGGGTAAATGCACGGAGGCTGGGGATGGGGTGGTGCTGTGCGGGGTTCAGAGGGAAGGGCGCCGTGGGAGCTGGGACCTGGGCTCAGCTGCAAGGAGGGAGCAGAGCTTTCCTTGTGGGAAAGCTGGGGAAGAGGACAGCAAACCCCTGAGTGAAGCAGGGCTGGGAGCCGCCTGGAGGACAGGCTACCCGCGCCAGGTTCTCGAGCCAGCCTAGGGGCACATGTCCTGGGAGGCATTGGGACCTTGTCTCTTCTTGACCTGGGCCTGGGATGGGCATGCAGGTGGAAGCTCTCTGGGGAGGGGACCTGCCTGTGCTTCTGTGCACGTCATTTTCGGAGCTAAAACATGCCTGATGTGGAGTTGGCGAGTTGGCAAATGAACTGGGTACGGGGTGCTGCTGTCTCAGCCACAGGTGGCACCGAGGGGCATGGAGGAGGCGAGCTGGTCCCAGAGGCAGGGCTTGCGGAGTGGGCCACAGGGTGAGGGGGATAGACAGGAGCTCCTAGCCTGGAGGAGCGGCAGGCCTTCAGGAGCAGTGAGGGGCCTGCGGGGGAAGCAGGCGATGAGTTTGGGCTCCACTGAGGTACGCCAGTCTGAGCACAGCTGGGGTGCAGGACACTGAGGCAGCAGTGCTGGCCACAGGGCCATTGGGAGGACAGGCGGGCAGAGGCCTGGAGGGGACAGAGAAGGACAAAGATGGCGCCTGCAGAGGTTGGGCCAGGCGGGAGCGGGGACACAGAGGCTGAAGGAGCGTGGGTGGGACAAGCTCTGTAAAGGAGAGAGGGGCAGGGACCTGCAGAGGGTTGTGGGGGAGGCAGCCTTCATGCTGAGGGTGAGCACGGGGACCAGGTGTGGCCAGCATAGTGACCACACTCCTGCCCCAGGCCCATGGGGCAGGGCCCTGCAGAGACCCAGGTGAGGGGTGACATCTCAGTCCCATCAAGTCCCCAGGCTCCGGCAAGGTCTGCCGCCAGCATGGCCAAACGCACCCCCACGGGTTCCTCCTCACGCTTCTGGGAAGGCGACCGTCCCCTGAGAGCCCACTGGGTTCCCAGTGTCTGCCAGAATCCTTTTGCTTGTTCCCTGGGGTGGGGCTTTCTCAGAAGCTGGCACAGCTAAGAGGCGTGCCCTGGAGACCCAGGGGAGCAGGAAGGCCTGACACACCCAGAGCATCTTCTGTTCCTAGTCCTCACACGGTGACACCAGCAGGTAACTTTTTTATACTTCAAAAAATGGGCCCTCCTTAGTAAATTATACCTCTCGTTACGATAATGCGGTAGAATTGGAAGGTTCAGGTCGTTTCTGGGTGAAGTGGGGTTTGGGCTGCAGAGTTGAATAGCTTTCTTCCTGGAGTAAATGATGAAAGGTTGGGAAGATGGAGTGTGAGTTAAGATGAAGGAACAGGATTGTTGGGAGAGACTCTGGGATGACTTGCAGGGATCTTTAACTCTAAAACAAGTAATGAGATCTTTTTCTCTGTGGCTCAATTAAGGCAAGAGAAGTTTGGGCCACTCTACAAGAACTTGCCAGCATATCTTTGATATCCCTTACTGAGGGCTCCCTACTGGCTGCTGTGGAGAGGGACCCGCACGCAGCAGGCCAACCCCAGCCTGAGCCCAGCTGGGGCTCCTGGAGCACCTGACGTCGGGCATCCCGGGATGGTTGAGTACAAGTGATTCTCCTGGTGTCCAGAGAGTCAGTTGCCAGAGGGCAGTGCCCACTCAGAGCACGTGGGAACTCAAAGGAAGGTGACGATGTTTTTTTGGTTGTTGTTTGGTTGGTGTTTTTGAGACAGAGTCTCACTCTGTCAGCCAGGCTGGAGGGCAGTGGCACAATCTCGGCTCACTGCAACCTCCACCTCCCAGGTTCAAGTGATTCTCCTGCCTCAGCCTCTCCAGTAGCTGGGATTACAGGTGTGTGCTACCATGCCCAGTTGATTTTGTAAAATATTTTTAGTAGAGATGGGGTTTTGCCATGTTGGCCAGGCTGGTCTCGAACCCCTGACCTTAGGTGATCCACCCACCTCGGCTTCCCAGAGTGCCGGGATTACAGGCATGAGCCACCACCGCACCCAGACTGGATTTCTTTTGACATAGGCCTCCTGGGCTTTCATTATTGCAGTGAGAGTCTTCATCTGAGAGGCTCTTGCCTGCACCTGCGGCCAGCTGGCTCTTCCACTGCCGTCGGGGAAGGCGGCCCCGTTCGTGTGTGGAGAAAGAACATCCGCCCCATTTTCCTTCACTGAGAGAATGTGAGTGGCAGGTGCTGAGCACTTTCCAGGTAGCAGGAGGAGCGGGGGCCACAGGGAGTGGGCATCCACGCACCAGGGCTCACGGATGTGGCGCTCTTGGTACCTGCTTTTGTGGCAAGTGCCTTGTGTTGGTTCTCTTTGGGGCAAGTGGTCTTCACCTTCTCCCCTGAACCATCCTGGCCCAGCCTTGGGGAGCCCCCCGAGGTGAGGGTTTTGGACCCCTCCC
>NW_012114466.1:424088-435437 GCF_000951035.1 Colobus angolensis palliatus | reverse complement strand
TCTGCTCCACATTTTTCCCAGCTCCTCACCTGTTCCCAGCGGGGAGCCCCATGGTGGAGAATCAGGAGTGGCTGGGGGATGGAGGAGGAGCTGGTCCTTCCGTGTTCTGTCACTGGCTTCCAGTCCCACCAGCAGGCTCCCTGAGTGGTGGTGTCCAGGGAGAGGTCTGGGCACCTTGCTGTTCCCAGGTGTGCTGTGATCATTTTTCCTTTAAGAACTTAACTCATGAAGGCACTTTCCAAAGAAGAGAAATGGAGTCCTACACAAGGCTGCAGAAAATCGATTTTTGTCCCATGACTCTGCTCACAGATTATCTATGTGTTTATTAAATCATCCCTCTCTGTGATGGATGCCACTTTCTCTGGGGAAAGAGCAGCTGGAACCCAAGCCCAGCGGCCCTGCTGGACCCAGTGGCCATGACTGTGGCTAAGCCACGGACAGTCACGTAGACTTCGGGCAAGCTCCTGGCGACGGTGTAACTGGCTCTGTGCTGTGTCCGAGGCAGGTGCGCCCCAGGTCCTCAGAATGCCCGAGTCTCCATGAGGTCACACTTGACAGCATGTGTGAGGCAGGCAAGTAACGGGCACATCAGCAGAGTGAAGAGAGCGTTCCTTTGTTTACAGCGTGTGCGTGTGGGCCTGGCTGACCGGGACGGGTGCGTGTCTGCGGTGTCCGCTCACCAGGGTGTGTAAGTCTCTCATTTTTTGCAGTTTCACCTGGTGAGTGCCGTCACCTCTTGGTGAAGACTCTTAGCCCTTCTGGAGTTGCCAAGTCTTGTCACTGATGAGCTTCAGCAGGTCTCCTAGGTCTTCCCCCTGCCCCCTGTAGGCTCCATGTGATCTGTGACTCCATGTGGGGGTGAAAATCCAGCCTCTGCCCCTGCTCCTGGAGCAAGGAGAGTAGGTGGCCTCTGCCCGTGCGATGGGGCCCTGCCGCCTGGGGAAGCAGGAGCATGTCAGGGCCATCCCTGCTGACAGTGGGGGTTGGAGCCTGGCGTTGGTTGTCTTGCCTCGCTCTGCAGCGACAGGCCCCTTCTCAGCAGAAGGGAGAGCATCTGCCCATCGGTGCACAGTGACCTCGGCTCTCTCGCAGTGACCCCTGGGGTCTGCAGCCTCCTTGAGAGCAATCCCACGTGGGAGCCAGAAGGAAGTGCACAGTCCCGGGGCGCCCGCCCTGTCTGAGCACAGCTGCGCTTGGGGCTTAGCCCAGCCTGTCTGTGGGGCCACTCGAGTTCGTGGCAGCACCTCCCAAACTCTCTGTGCGGAAGGCAAGTTTAGATTTTCTCCCAATTCATTTCGGACTGATGCTTTGCCAAAGTACTGTAACGGTAGCGTGGCAAGGGTGCAGGGTGCTGCCAGTTTCTTTGTGCCTCCCTCAGTTTCTGCACATACATCCTTGAGGGCTGTGACCAAACCAGCTGGGAGACACCGCAGCCCCCACCCCACCTTTAGGAGCTCCCATTTGGTGCCCGAAGAGATGGGGTCTGCCTGGATTCCCCTCGAGTCTTGGTCGTCAGGGCTAGCGGTTGCACCCCGTGTTCCTGAACCCTCTTCTGGCCCAGTGCCACCCCGTTCTTCTGGGAGTGTCACAGGAGCTGGCTCTGCCTGCCCCCACTCCTGCTTTCTTCTGATCCGCCTGTCAGAATGCAGCCAGAGAGAGCTTTCTAGAAGGTACGCTTGATCCGCTGATGCCTCTGCCTGCAGCCCTTCAGCGGCCAGCCCTGCGGTGGGACCGTGGGCACGTGCCTCCTGCCCCCTGGCTGCTTACCTGCCTGGCCTTTGTCCCTGCACCGCCCCGCCCTGCTCTCCCTGGCCTGCAACCAAACTGACTTGCGCCTCTGAACCCGCAGGACGTGAGCCGCCTCCTCACCTGTGTCCTGCTTCTCCCCAGCGTGAGTGGCCTTTCTTCCTCTCCCTGGCTGTGCTGGGAGTCCTGTCCCGGCTCCCGGCCTGTCATTGTCTGCCACGGTTGCTGCGCCATGTCCCGGGGGAGGCGGCGATGGCCCCACCTTGTACAGCAGGTTGGGAGGTGCAGGTTCCTGCTCCCCCGTTGCGTTGGCTTGAAGGCAGGCAGCTGGCTGGGGATGCGGGAAACCCCCAAGCGTCCGCAGAAATGGCACCTTTGAACATAACTCAAACCAAGCCATTGCACTTCAGTTCCAACCAAGGCCTTGAACTCCCTGGGGTGGACATGGAGTTCATTTGGAGATTTCAGCCTCACTGCAGGGCTTGCTGGGACGTGAGCTCAGGACAGGGCGGCCACCACCGTCTCAGGGAGCCAGGTGTGCTCTTTGGAATATGGAAAATAACGAACTCCAAAAATCGAAGTAGGCAAATGTTTAGGTGACGCCTATAAAATATAACAGCCTATGCACTTCATTAAGTGTTCAACTTTGTATTCGTGTAAAGTTGATGACCTTTGAACATAAATTGTGGCCTAGAATTTGTCACTTCTCAGCGGTTCCCAAGTGTGCACAGGGACATCTTAGAAACCACAGCCAGTTTTAAGTTAAATGAATTACTTGCAGCTGAATAATTTCGAAGCAACGCTATACAGATCTTTCCATGTTTTTATAAGGAGAAATAGACTTAGTGTGGAGTCTGGCTGCATTTTAATATGCTTGGGGTGGAGCCTCTAAACTACTGGGGACAAGGACTGAGAGGAACGTGAGGCAGCCCTGCGGAGGCGGCCCCAGCACCAGAGCGGGAGGCTGATTCCGAGGATCTGCCAGCCCCACATGGAAGTGCCGCCTATGGGTGCTGGTTTTGATTTTCACTCCCAGATGCCTTTGTGAAGTTCCGGGTGATTCCACCTGGGCAGCGGAGTTGACACACTACTTGAGATGGGACTGTGGCTTTTCGACATTGGTTTTTAGGACTGTCATCTGTCCCTTGTGGGAACTTGGCAGGTCTCTTCTGGTTGGGACTTGCCAGCGGCTCCTGGAACCTGTGCCTGGAGGTCTCACTTGCTGACTGTCAGGAAATGGGAGGGTCGTGGAGCTTCGGTGGTGACACTTGTGGTGTGGCCCCGTGCCTGCGCGAGGCAACTTTGCCATGCATCATGCCAATACTTCATTGATCCAGCAGTGGCTTCAGGCTGGCAGCATGATCAGTATGGCCCCAGCATCCTCGTGAGCTCCAAATGTCCTTCCGTGGGCTGTCTCTCTCTCCCTCTCTCCCTTTCTTCCAGAGTAGAATTTATCTCGACTGGGTGAAGATTGGCATTTCAACCTCAGGACTTAATACCCTTTCTCGTGGGCCTGAAGCAGGTCCCCTGTGTCCTCTTGTTATTTGAGAAGGTGCCCTGCCCCTGCCTCCTTCATAAGAAAGCTGCCTGCCTGTGGGGCGGAGGGCAGGGGACTTTGCTGGTGTCTCTCCCTTTGCACGTTTCTGCCTGTGAATTAGTTTTGCCATTAAAGAAAAAAAATTATACCCCCGTTCAAATCATTAATTGAAAAGCCCTTGTTATCTCATGAGTGGTGTTTGATATCTAAGGCGGATAAACTTGGAGAAGCTCATCTGCTCAGTCCCTGAAGGAATGTGATTACATCCTGGGTCCTATTAAAATGTCTCCCTCTCAGCTGTCAGGTTTCCCACTTTGCAGCCTTTTCAGGACACCTGAAAGAACCTAGTATGGAAATAAATGACGCCGGCCTGAGGGTGGGCCAGGCTGGGGCGGGAGGAAGGCGGGTTCTGCTGGAGCACTGCTGGCTGGTAGCCCACTGCCCCTCACCAGCTCCTGGCCAGGACAGGCCTCACTCAGGGCTGGACCTGCCAATGTTTACAGGCAGCGAAACTTAGAGAGACAGAGTCACTTTTGTGTGCGGCTAGGGCTGAGAGTGCCTGAGCTTTTTGTGTAAACCTTGGGTGTTAAAGGAATCAAAAAGCAACTGGCAGCCTGGGAGTGTCTTGTGGACCGCCCCCCCCACCCACAAGGCTGCATCCTGTTTTCAAACCTGGGGTCAGCCAGCTTCACTATCACACCCCTGGACTTTGTTTGCAGAAAGAATTCCTTGTGCTGTGCGGCTGCCATCCTTTCTGCTCACGTCCTGGGTTTCTGATGTGAGAACCGAGCACCCCTAAATTTAGATGGGCTTCAGCAGGGAGACAGCCTCCAGGGTCCTCTGCCTGGCAGGGCACATGGCACCACAGGGGAGGCTGATACAGAGTTTCCCTGCCCAACTGTCCTGGAGCCTTGGCTGATTCCAGCCTGGGCGGTGCCTTTGCCCCCCACCTCCATGCCCAAAGGGCTGGCCACTTGCCCGCTCCCTCAGACCTCAGCCAGCCTCATCGGGACCCCTCCTGCACCTGTGGCCAGACTCAGACCCCCAGGCCCCAGCTGGGAAGGGGACACTGGCTGTGGCTCTGCTGTTGAGTGTCTTCCTCAGGAATGAGCAGGATGGGGCCTCTTCCCTGACAAGAGTGGTGCAGAGCCCACCTGTGGACAGCTGGCCTTCCCAGAACCTCCTGGCAGGCCGGCGCAGGGCTCAGCACTGTTTCCTGTCATCCCAGTTAATCCCACGGCCCCTTAATGAGGGTCTGCGGTGGGTCCATTTCCTCCTTCGCTGATTTCTGCATTTAGTAGCCGTGTATCGAGCACGTGTCCTGGACCAGGTGACACTCTGGGCATGGAGGTCCCAGGCATTGCGGTCCTGGCAGGGAGGATGGAGTGAGAGTGAACCAGAAAATAAACAAAATAAACACGAGCACAGCCTGGGGTTCACGCAGCCTGGGGTTCATGCAATCTGGGGTTCACACAGCCTGGGGTTCACACAATCTGGGGTTCACACAGCCTGGGGTTCGCACAGCCTGGGGTTCTTGCCAGAAGGCAGTGATTGGGGTTGGGGGAGATGCGGGGTGGTCAACGCCTGACACCTTGGGCCCTGCAGAGAGTTCCACTCGGGGCACAGGTGCCAGAGCCAGGTCCCGGGTTGATGGTGGTAGTGGGGCATGGCCCAAGGCAAGGATGAGGAGCCTCGAGGCCGGGTCCCACAGGGCTGGTAGCCGTGATGAGGAGGAGTTGGGGGTGACTCTGCAGTACTTTGTCTTCTAAATTGCCCAGAGATCCTTGTGCCTAGGTTGGTACTTGTTGAAGGAGTGAGAGGTGAGAGGAAGTGACCAAAAAGCTCTAGGCAGGGCGTGTGTGGAGCGCGGTGTTCATTCGCCCAGCGCTTGTTCACTGACCACGCGCCACGTGCCAGGATCACCCGGACACACGTGGTGAGGTTGCTCTGGCTGAGGAGGTGGGCCAGGGACACCGGTGGAGGAGGCAGTGCTAGTTGCTGGGGTAGGAGTTGGCAGATTCCATGGAGAAGGCAGTGGGAAAGGAGAGGAGTGAGTGGCTGAGGTTCCCAGAACCTCACGTACGGAGGGGAAACGAGGTGCGGCGGTGTGGAAGGCCTTGGAGACGGGGGTCAGGGCCCAGGCTGTCTCTACCACATCCCCTGGGGCCTCCCAGTGCCGACTGTGGTGGGGACCCTTGCCCACTGCCTGCCCACCTGCCCTATTCAGCCTCCTAGGAGCAGTGAGGGTCCTGGCCCCCGCCCCAGGTCCCCACAGCCCCTTTGGTGGACTTGGCTACTTGGCGTTGGCCCCAGGATTCAGCTGGTCTGCCCACAACCTCGAGCTCCTGGGGCTGGCTCCCACCCACCTGGGTGGTCTCTCCTACAACAACCAGCTCCACGCTTCCACCAAAGCTGTAGGATGTTGGAAGGAGTAGGTTGATTGTCCCCAGTTTGTGTGTTGAAGAACAATGTCAAGGTGGGGTGTGAAACGCCCCAGCATCCAGCCTTGCTGGGGGAGGCTGGTTTCAGTGATGGACAGACCTGGGCAGGGGGACCGGGAGGTGAGGCTGTGGACCCAGTTCCTCGGAACCAGCCCTGGGCCATGTGGCACCAAGAGCCTGGGCAATCAGGGGTCCTGGGCTTGAGCCCCCTCATCCCTGGGAGTTCTGAGTGGCCTTTCAGCACCCACCCACCCTGAGCTTGTGCGTGCCCCGTGGGACCAGGACTGCTGAGGTGAGCAGGGGCGGTGGACATCACTGCTCGTGCCCCCAGGACACCTGTGGCCCTCAGAGCGGGAGCTGCCTCATCGGGACCCCTCTTGCACCCTGTTGCATGGGTGGGGTGATGGCAGACGTGCACTTGCCCCCTCTCCAGGGCCCCCAGACCTGTCCCGGTGTCACGTCTCATGGCAGGTTTCCTCCCAGTGGTCCCGGGGCCGTGGGTGTCGCCAGCCCGTGCTGTGCAGGTGGCGAGTGTGAGCAAACCTGGCCCTGGGCCCTGGCTACATCTTCACTTGGCGCGGGCGTAGAAAAAAGGAAAATAAGCTAAAATGGAAGAAAGTGGAAGCGCTTGAGGAGGTCTTCGTGCCGCCTTGTGATCCACTTCCAGTCCAGGAAGCCCTGGATCTGTACGGTGTGTTCATTTCGTTACCCTAATTAGTTTGAGGATTTTCAGGGCAAACATGATAGGATTTCTCAGTTCAACTTTGGGGTGTTTGTTTTTTGAGATAAAGCACACAGGAGAAGTTGCATTGATCTTTTAATTCCTCATGCAAAGAAAAAATATTTGCTCTTCTCGGATTTAGCGTGTCTGATTCTCACCGAGGCTGGAGGGGGTGGTGGGATTCAGGCAGAGTGGACACTGGAGCATGGTGACATCCTGGCCTGGCCCTGTTGTCACTGCCCCCTCACTGCACAAAGAGGGGACAGGTACTGCCCCTGAGTGAGGAGCTGAGGACCCCTTGCACTCCCTGCCCCCCTGCTTTCCTTCTCCCTTGGGGCAGCTTTCCCAGGCCTCCCTGACTTCAGGGATGCTGGATGCCTCTGCCTGAAGCCCCACATTCTGTGCCCCTTGGTGCCCTGAAGCTGCCCCTGCCCCCAGCAGCCTCTCCACCACTGTCCCTGCAGGCCTGTCTAGCCACCTTCACCAGCCACACTGGGCCACACCCAAGCCTGGCCCCTGAAGCAGGCGATATCTTCTTGGCTGCTTACCACTGGGGAAGAAGGGTGGGCGTAAGTGGGAAAATCGTCAGGAAAATGGGCCTCCCACGAGGTTGGAGTGAGGAGTGTGGGGTCCCTGCCAGTGGGGAGTGGGAAGGGAACCTTCTCAGACAGGAAGTTTGCGTCTCTGAAAGGGGCTGGCCCTGCCTTTGCCTCCCTCCTCAGGGCTCAGCATGTCCGTCTGTGTGATGTTACTGGCACCCCCTGCTCTCAGGGTTGTTGCAAATGCTGAGGAAACACAGGTGCTCTGTGGCGTGTCATCATCGGTACCACTGTCACCTAATAGGATTCCTAGTCCCCCAGGCGTCCAGAGGCTCCGGCACCCGTGGGGATACCTTGTGAGCCACAGTCCTCGTGAGATTGTCCAGGTAGCGGCACCTCACAGCTGTCTCATTGCCCATCACTTTGTTGAGGAAGAAGTGGCCAGAGCTACCGTTTATAAAAGCGACAGCATCTGTGCACCAGCCCCTTTGCAGTGTGCTCTGTGCCACCAGCTAAGGACACACAGACCCCACCCCAAGGTGCTCTCAGCCTCTGGGGGACAGGGAGGGCAGTGGACAGTGATGACCTGCAGGCTGGAGAGGGGCGAGCAGTAGGACACACAGACCCCACCCCAAGGTGCTCTCAGCCTCTGGGGGACAGGGAGGGCAGTGGACAGTATGACCTGCAGGCTGGGGAGGGGCGAGCAGCACTTCTGGAGAAGTGCAGGCACCGTGCATCTGCGGCTTCCCAGCCACCCTCCCTAGTTAACCTTGCCTCTTCCCTCCCCTGAGCTGTAGGAGGCAGGTTTTGGCAAAGGCCATCCTCGGAGAGCCCCCTGGGTGGCTCTTAGGGTATTTGCCAATTCTGCATGCTTTGCAATTGACAAGCATCTTAGTCTCTCTGGGCTGATATAACAAAATAGCATAGACGGTGGGCTTAGAAACAGTGGACATTTACTTCTCAGTTCTAGGGGCCGGGAGGCCATAATCACGGCACTGGCAGACCTGGCATCTGGTGAGGGCCTGCTTCTGGTTCATAGACAGCACGCTCTGCCATGTCCTCACACGGCGGAACCTGCTTCTGGTTCATAGACAGCACGCTCTACCATGTCCTCGCAGGGCGGAACCTGCTTCTGGTTCGTAGACAGCACGCTCTGCCATGTCCTCACACGGCGGAACGGGGAGGGGCCTCTCGGCGTCTCCTTCATAGAGGAACCAATCCTGTCCCCGAGGGCTCCCACTCGTGGCCAGTCACTTCCCAAAGACCCCACTTCCGAATACCACCACCTTGGCATGAGGATTTCAGCTGATGGAGTGGGGAAAATGCAAATGTTTGAGCTGTAGCACGTTATGTGGCAGAAACCCAGAATACCAGGAGGCCAGCTCTCGGCCTGCAGCCATCTCCCCTGGGGACCCAGCCTGGATTCAGGCCTTTCGGCTTGGCCAAAGCCCTTGTGAGTCCCACCTTGAGCCTCTGCGGGAGGGTGACGTCATGTGCTTTATTGCTTTATTTATGTGCTTCAGTCACCGTTCCGCTCCTGCAGCGACCAGTCAGGCACAGAACACAGAGGCCGCCAAAGGCAGGCCCTTGGTTCCAGTTGCCCCCACGGAACTGTGTGTCTGGGGCCCAGTTGCCGAGGAAGTACCTCACAGGACACCACTGGCACAAGCCACAGGTGCTAACGTGGCCGCACCTCCCAGGGCCCCTTAGCAGGTGCGCACCTGGAGACAAGACCAAACATGAGCCATGGAGGGCTCCCGGCTGGGTAGGCCCGGGGTCTGCGTTGTCAGGGGCTGGTTGGGGCGGCCTCAAAGGGGCTCTGGTCTCCACCCAGCTCCTGCGTTCCCTCCTGTACATTGAGCGTAGCACTTCCAGGGGGCTTTGGGTCAGCTCCCCCTCCTGTTCTCATGAGAGGCTGCTCGAGGGTGGTGGCCCACTGGGACAGGAGAGGGACCACCACTCCTGGGTGAGCCTAGGACACTCACCTTCCAAGCCTCCTGCTTCCAGCCACTTAGAAGGAGGCGCGGTATCCTGGCCGGGGAGGTTGTTAGTGTCTGCCCAGGGTGCCTGGGCTGAGCTGTGCTCGCTAAGACCCAAGTTTGTGTTCAAGAGTGGTGGCGGGAGAAGCCCCACTCTCACTGCCTCACCGTCCTGCTTATGCCTCCAGATAATCCCATTGTAATAAACTTAATTCCTGCCGGTCCGTGAGAACCAGCCTGTGGACCTGTTGTGACGTCCGTATCATGTAACTGCTCCTGTTACACTGTCAGTCTTGATTAGGGTCCCATTGTGAAATGTCAAGCTGTGGTCTTGTCTGCACTCCCTGATTCATTCATATCTTTTTATAATCATTATCAGATGACACCTCTGTCACTTTGGAGATGTGTAGCTAGGAGCAGTGGTGACACCCACAGTGAAACCCCGCAACTTTTGAAGTGATTTCTCCTCACTGGGAGCCACAGACCTAATGTTGAGCAAAAATTGAGCTGTGGGTATTTAGAAATCGATTGAAAATGTCACACTGATCAGGCTCTGAATGTGCGCACGCTGAGTCTGTCTATTCTTCTCGGTGGCCCAGGCTGCTCTGCTTATTTTAAAATACATCTCATCGGTTGTGAAAATGCTGCTGTGTGGCGCCCATTTCAGGAGACAAGCCTTGTTTATCCGGAAGCTAGCCTTGTTTGGCAGCCAGCCGGGCCTGCAGGGGATGCCTGCCCCTGCCTTCACTGTTTCTGCAGGCCCTGGAAGCCTGCAGCAGAAATGACACACAGACCCCACCCCGAAGCGCTCTCGGCCTCCAGGGGACAGGGAGGGCAGTGGACAGTGATGACCTGCAGGCTGGGGAGGGTGGCTTGGGCCTGGGGGCTGTCCCTGGGGCCCAGTTGCTGCTCTGGCTTCTGCAGCCCTGTGAGCATTCCCCGTGCTGGTGCGGCTTATCACAAAGTGCAACTTGCTGCCTACCCCAAAACAACCTGCCTCCCACAGTTGGCAGCACACAGCCCTGGGCAGGTGCTGGAGTTGGAGGGGTCTGGCATACAGACTCCAGAGCCCTGGCTTTAGGACTGCTCTGGCTTGTTAGTGTGTATATTAGTCCATTTTCGTACTGCTATAAAGAAATACCCGAGTCTGGGTAATTTATAAAGAAAAAGAGGTTTAATGGACTCACAATTCCGTATGGCTCGGGAGGCCTCACAATCATGGAGGAAGGTGAAGGAGAAGCAAAGTCACGTATTACATGGTGGCAGGCAAGAGAGCGTGTGCAGGGGAACTGCCCTTTATAAAACCATCAGATCTCGTGAGACTTACTCACTATCACGAGAATAGCACGGGAAAAACCCACCTCCGTGATTCAGTTACCTCCCACCAGGTCCCTCCCATGACACGTGGGGATTGTGGGAGCTACAATTCAAGATGAGATTTGGGTGGGGACATGGCCAAACTATTTTAGCCTACAGCCTTGATCAGGTCACTCTGGCCTTCCTCACCCAGTCCTGGAAGCAGACAGGTTCCCATCGATAGTCCTGAGAGTTGCCCCCATGCTTTTTGCCTTCCCCTTACGCACACATTTATAATCCTCGGGCTCTCCCACAGAGGGCGGTTGTCCCCAAATCAGAGATGAACCTGACTGGAACCACGCAGCTGGTATGTGGCACTGTGAGCTGAACTCAGGGCAGCCGACTCCACGCCTGGACTCTCGGCTTCGTCCGCTGCCGTGATTTTCTTCCGTGCCTTCGGGAAGGCCCTCCCAGCCACCTCACTCTGAAGCAGGCACCATGATTCTGTAAAGAAATGGAATTTGAGCCACATGCCGGTTTGTGCCACGTACCTGCTCTTTCCTACATTGCTTGTAGTGTTTTCCTAGAAAGGAGGGAAGAAGGAAGAAGGGAAGGGAGAGAAGGAGGGAGAGAATAAGGAAGGAAATGACTTGGCTAATACCTTAAATGCTACAGTTTTTTTTTATATCAAATTCCACTGGTTCCAAAATAGAGCTTAGCTGGATAATATTCTGAGTTGTGGCTGAAATTTCTGTTCTACCAAATGGTTATCTGGCGTGAAATGTGTTTGGATTTTTATGGATCAATTTTATCAGTACTGGTGCTAATTGAACATAAACAACATCAGCCTCCTGTGTGCTGGGCCCACCAGTAGGCACTGAGAATTCTTCCCACATCTGCCACAGCTCTGGCCCCTGTGACTTTTTGCCAAGGTCAGCTCCTCATAGGACTAGCTCCCTCCATGTTCCCAGTAGGAAGATGGGAACTGTGGAGCCTACTTTCAAGCCCACCCTAGAAGCTGTTTACTTTCCCATCCATCCCCGCACACACACCCCCACCCACCCACCTACCCATTCATCCATCCATCTAC
>NW_012114466.1:406287-423258 GCF_000951035.1 Colobus angolensis palliatus | reverse complement strand
CACCCGCCATCCATCCACCTATCCATCCATCCATCCACCCACCCACCCATCTGTCCACCTACCCATCCATCCACCTACCCACCCATCTATCCACCCACCCATCCGTCCACCCATCTGCACATCCATCCATCTGCACATCCATCCATTCACCAGCCCTCCATCCACCCATCCATGCATCCATCCATCCATCTAGCCACCCACCCCCATCCATCTGCCCATCCCCTATCCATCTACCCATCCCCTATCCATATATCCACCCACCCACCCACTCCATCCATTTATCCACACATATATATATACCACACCCCCCCATTCATCCATCTCTCCATCTACCCACCCACTCATCCATCCATCCTCCTACCCTCCCATCCACCTACCCATCCATCCACCCATCCACCCAACCACCCACCATTCAGCATTTATTTGTACACATACTCTGTTGCTCTCAGTCAAGCACTGTGGAGTTCTGAGCCTTTGCCCTCAGGGGAGGCAGACTCTGGTCCCTGTGAGGGCCTGCTGGAATCATGCACAGGCCTTGAAGGTGACTACCTGGTGGAGACATTAAGAACCACCCAACTCCCCAGAGGAAGGTGCTGAGAAGAGGGTGCTCCACCTAAGCCTTGGCCTCAAAGGGACCTTTTCTCCTGGAAACCCCTTCTCTCTCTCCCAGAAGGGGAACCATCCAGGTGAATCGGTACCCTGGAGCCACCCCTGTCCCCACCTCTGCCCTTCTGAGTTTGAGCCAGCCTCAGTGGAGCTCAGAGTGTAGACTCTGAGGTCTACAAATCGATGGAGACCTGACAGCAACTTTTTACCGGTAACTCTATAAATCTCTGGCCTGAGTACTTGGCAGTGACCCTTTAATATTCCTGAAAAGAAAGAAAAGGTGTCCTAACAGCAGAGGATTTACAGCCAGGATTTTACTGGAATTAGGAAGTAAAAGCCATGCTGTGCCAGCTAGCTAATGAGTTTTGAACCGCTTCAGGAATAAGCATACGTTTAGAGTATCACCATCAGTGCAGTGGCCCTACACCTGGGGAATGGTGCTCCCCTGGAATGATACTTAGGCACTGCCTGACGTGCGGAAAGCCTGTGACTGAACAACAGAAGCTGGGTCCTGGGAAATGCAGAGTTCTTTCCAGTGGGCAACCCTGGCTGCAGGGTCCCCTGAGCTCTCTGACGGGCACCCAGCAGCCCTGCTTGCACCACGTGTACCCAGCTGACCCTAAGCTCTCTGACGGGTGCCTAGCAGCTCTGCACGCACCACGTGTACCCAGCTGAGCTGTTGATGCTCAGAGGTCCTGTCAGTGGCAGCTGTTTGAGCATTGGTCCCTGGAGTTGCCAGGGGTGCACGAGGAGGGCTGGGTCTGGGGGTGAAGGTTGACAACTGCAGCCCTCCACTTTGCCTGCAGAGACAGGATGCCGGAAACATGTGGAGAGGTGTGCACTTACGGCGGGCCTTCTGCCTCCGTCTCCTCCAGCATCCTGTGTCCTGCTGGGCTGGCCGTGGTGCCTGGCCACTCCGAATCAAGCCTTTAGTTTGTGATGTCCAAAGGCCCCTCCTCCAGCACTCCACACCCTTGGTTCAGCCCGATGTCCCTGGATGGTGTCATGGGATCCTGGACCTGAAGACATGGGAGGCAAACCATTCCCAAACACTAGGGAAAGGGTGTCTCAAAATATCACTGTCTCTTTAGAGAAAGGACTCTCTGCCACACACACCCCTCCTGAGCTACTGTGCTCACTTCTCATCACTGTCAGAGCCGTGCCCTTGGACTGCCAAGACCTGTGAGGACCTGTGGGTTTCTAGTGGCTGCAGCTGCCCGTTGCCCTTTCCAGAGCTCCTCTCCCAGAGGACAGCGTCCATCCCAAAAGGTCCTTTGTGTTTGGAAAGGGCCCTTTTCTGGCACAGGCTGCAGCATAAAGATGAAGTGAGACCACTTCTACCATACTCCAGAACCCACCAGCCCCACCCTGGGGGGCTCTGAGGCCTTGGGATGCCACGCAAGGCAATCTTTGTGACTGCACCAGCGTCCCTCCTTGGCCCCTGTGCTTACTGCGCCCCTGTCTGCCTGGCGTGCACACAGTATACACGCACACACAGGTGTATGCACTCAGGGCACACTCAGGGGCTCTCCAGAGTCAGTGCCCACCACCTGGGGGTGCGTCGGTGTTACTATCTCCAGTCAGCACTGGTGGGACTGGATGCAGCCCATAAAGGTGCCTGCCGGCTGAGATCCTGGGTCTTGGGGTCTGGAGGCGGCTGAGCTGTTTGGTGCCCCTGGACCAGAGCCACGTAGATGTTGATTTAAATTGGAACTACCTTGGTGATGGTGGCAGACATTAATAAGCACATACCACGTGCCGGCCGCAGCGTTTTCCTGTGCATCTGACCTTATTCTCACAGCAGCCTGGCAAGGGCAGGGCTGCTGTTAACACCTGTTTACATCTGGGGCAGGTGGATGACCTAGCCCTGGATCCCTGCCTGTGTCTTCTGCCAAAGGTTGGCCCAGGCGGATTGGGAAGGTGCTGGTTCCTCTGTGGAGAGGTTCGGCATCGTCCTTTACATGCCCAGGTGACTGCCAGGGCCCTTTTCTCAGAGAGTGGCCCATCTAGCTGGTGTCGCAGGGAGTCAAGAGGGCAGCTGCTCTGTGGAAGGAGGACCCTGAGTGGAGAGGTCCTCGGCCCCGATTCCTTCTTAGCCAGCACCTTTGACCCCTTGGACTGTCATCACAGGTGTGGTGACAAACAGAAATGCCCCAACTGAGAATCATTGACTAAATGCCCCAACTGAGAATCATTGACTAAGGGTCGCTAGCGTGCAAGATTGAATTGCCTTTAAGACATGATATTACAAAAGCATCATCATATGAAGAGGTAATCAAAGAATATGCAGCCAAAAGGCAGGGAAAGGGCTGTCATAGAGGCCTGGCAGGCAGTTCGTTTGGAGAGGTGTTCTTGTTTTAGAATTTTTTATGTTTATGGTATTTGCCAGCTTTTAAATTTCATAGTTCTGATTTTTTTCTAAGTAAGCACCTACCTGCACTGCCAGTTTTGAACTCATATCTCATGTTCTCTTTCTTTCTAAAAGAAGGTTCCCACATTGTGTAACCTTCACAGCCTACACAGCCTGGGTCAGCCTCAGCCCGTTCGAGAGTCAGCGGAGTGGATCATCCAAAAAGTAGGGGTTGGCCATGGGGCCGCGGCATGGGGATGCGCTGGATTGCTGGCCTGCTCCGTGCTGTCCCTTAAAGCAGGGGTTGACCAGGGGGTTACAGCGCAATTGCTGGCCTGCTCCATGCTGTCCCTTAAAGCAGGGATTGACCAGGGGGTTATGGCGCGATTGCTGGCCTGCTCCGTGCTGTCCCTTAAAGCAGGGTTGACCGGGGGCTGTGGCGTGGGGATATACTAGATTGCTGACCTGTTCCTTGCTGTCCCTTAAAGCAGGGATTGACCAGGGGGTTATGGCGCGATTGCTGGCCTGCTCCGTGCTGTCCCTTAAAGCAGGGGTTGATCAGGGGGTTACAGCGCGATTGCTGTCCTGCTTCGTGCTGTCCCTTAAAGCAGGGGTTGACCGGGGGCTGAGGCGTGGGGATGCACTGGATTGCTGGCCTGCTCCGTGCTGTCCCTTAAAACAGGGGTTGACCGGGGGCTGTGGCGTGGGGATATACTAGATTGCTGACCTGTTCCTTGCTATCCCT
The DNA here is from genome assembly GCF_000951035.1 of Colobus angolensis palliatus. Classification (NCBI taxonomy): domain Eukaryota; kingdom Metazoa; phylum Chordata; class Mammalia; order Primates; family Cercopithecidae; genus Colobus; species Colobus angolensis. Next base: position 419,557 of record NW_012114466.1, on the reverse strand, counting down.
TAAATCAGGGGTTGACCGGGGGCTGCGGCGTGGGGATGCACTGGATTGCTGGCCTGCTCCGTGCTGTCCCTTTCACCCAGGGCTCCTCTCGTTCTCGTGCTGCTGGCTTTCCTGATAACCTCCAAACCCGTTCACGCTAGTCCTTGAGTGGAATTGTTAAAAGGGCTGATGAACTCTCTCTTTCCCCAGCTCAGAATCCTGCCATCAGGTTGAAGCCTTTGATTACAGTTGCTAGATAGAATTGTTGAAGAGACAGCAGAAGAGACGTTAGAAAAAAATCTATAAGCTTTATTCCCGAAGAGAGAAAGCGTAGGCCTGTGGCTCCTTTGGGCCAGGCCAAGAGAGCGTTGGCAACTGTTCTCTCTAATGTCCTCCCCACCCATGGCACAACTTAACCTCCACCCTAGGCAGCCGGCACCGATGCCGCTCTGTAATCATTCGGAGATAATCAAATTAGATTAGCTTTCAGACTGGGCTGCAAGAATTGATTTAGACTGTGTTACAGGACAGGCAGCGAGATGGTTCTCCCTGATACGTGGTCTGTGACTCGGTGGCCCGCTCTTGATAGGGCAGTGGGAGGGCTTTGCCTGCCGGGACGCCGGGGCTGGGGGGGTCTTCCCACAGACCTTGTTCCCTCTGTCATCTAGCTCCAGAGGCGGGTCTGTCACAGGTCAAGGGGCTAGGAGAAGGCTGTCTGCCCACCCGGAGGCCTCCACCCGTTCGGATGACACACATTCATTCATTCATTCACCCGTTCATTCGAAAAATGCCACAGCCCAGCGGCTGGCCCTTGAGGGTGGCAGTTACATGGAGGTTGCACTGACGGGGCTGGGGAGAGTGGGAAGACACAGCGTTAGGTGAGAGGGAAGGGCCGCTGCGGGGAAGGAAGGCGGCCGGCTGCCGGGCCTGAGTCTGGAAGGGCGAGGGAGGAGCAGCGGCTCCAGCCAGGCCGGGCCTCGGCAGGCAGCGGGCACTGTCCATCCTGGGGCCGACAGGGAGACAGGGAGGGCTCTGTCGTCTGCAGAGGACTAAGGAGCAACACGAAACCAACTCGGAGTTGGTCTGCTTTTGCTATAATCAGTTGCCAAGCAGAGGCAATGCCAGAGATTAAATATTCCTCCCTGTAAAAGGCGTTTTGTTCTTGTAAAAACCGTTTCTGTGACTCCTGTTACCTTTGAATAATAGATGTGTAAAGCCTCCAGTGGGCGTGTGTTGCTGAGTTGATCTTGAGTGGATCCTGCTGCCGACCTGGTATATAGCACGTGGTGGTCTGTCAGGGGCTACCCGGGGGGCTGCGGTCCTCCAACAAACACACGCTCTGCACCCATCTCCCGGGGCGTTGTGAGGACCTAGGGATCATGCCTAGTACCCTCAGAGAGGCCTTGGGGCACAGGTGCGCCCTGCTCTTTCCTTCCTGGCTGCACCTGGCCTTCTTCCATCCATACGTTGGTCGCACATGGAGCATTTGCTGTTTCTGGCAGTTCTGATGTGGTGGGACAGGGCCAGGCTAGGAGTGAGCCCCACCACAGGGCTCCTGGTCTGTCCTTAAGGGCAGGAGCGGACCCAGCGGTGAGCACAGGTGGCCTGCCTGCACTGTCAGCAGGGAGCCGTGCCCAGGGGCCAGAAGGGAGAATGGGACTCAGAGTCGGGGGGAGCTAGACTGTGTCGGTCCTGGGCAGAGGCCGGAGGCCCAGCCTAGGGAAGGGTGGGAAGCGGAGGCCACCGAGGGCTCGGTGTGAAGCTGGAGCCCTCTAATCTGTGGGGTTGTGCTGCTCCGGGGAGGGCTGAAAACTCCCCACCAGCCTCCTCCTTCCTCCTAGGACAGTGCCAGGGCAGAGGCTCTCACAGGCCTTTGACCTCAGAGGTGCCTCAGGGTGGGGTGGAGACCAGAATCAAAGCACAAAACAAAGCTGGTCTGAACTGATGAAAAATGAAGCATATTTCAACAGAAGCAAAATAAGTTTTAAAAAAGCCCCAAGAGGCCACCATCCCATTGGACAGGTGGGATTCCTGTGGATAAAGTACCCCTGGCAGGTGTGCTCCTGCCCTAGTGACAACATCTGGGGAAATCCTGTCACAGAGAGGCACCTCCCAACACAGGGGACCTCCGCAGCCAGCAGCCACCGGACGAGGAATTCCAGAACAACCCGAACGATTTAAAAACACAAATAGAGGCGGAGAAGAGAAACCATATGGCACGAGAAAAGAACAGTTGGATTTTAAAAATAGAAATCCGAAAAAGGAGGATGTGCCTAAGAGAGTTTGGTGATCTTCGTTGAGAGAACAACACCCACTCAGAATCGCTTGAGACCTGGAGTGGGGTGGGTCTCGAGGGCCTGGACAGAGTCCCCTCCCTGGAGTCCTTCCTCCCTGGATTCCTTTCCTGGGGTCCCTCTCTCTTGGGCTCCTCTCCTGGGGTCCTTCTCCCAGGATTCCTCTCCTGGGGTCCCTCTCTGCTGGGTTCCTCTCCCCAGGTCCCTTTTCCAGGGTCCCTTTTCCAGGGTCCCTTTTCCAGGGTTCCTTTCCCAGGGTTCCTCTCCCCTGGGTCCCTTTCCCAGGGTTCCTCTCCCAGGGTTCCTCTCCCCTGGGTCCCTCTCCCAGGGTCCCTCTCTCCCCCAGGTTCCTCTCCTGGGGTCCCTCTCTCCCCCAGGTTCCTCTCCTGGGGTCCTTCTTCCAGAATTCCTCTCCTGGGGTCCCTCCCCGCTGGGTTCCTCTCCCCTGGGTCCCTCTCCCGGGGTTCCTCTCCCAGGGTTCCTCTCCTGGGGTCCCTCTCTCCCCTGGGTTCCTCTCCTGGGTCCCTCACCTGGGGATTTCTCTTGCAGTGCCTGCTTGTGCTTCAGGGACTGAATACCTGACCCAGCCTTGCCACCTCCTGGCTCTGCTCCCACTGGCCACAGCTTCCCATGTGTCCCTTCATGCAGGTTCTGGGGGGCCACAGCTTCCCATGTGGCCCTTCATGCAGGCTGTGTGGGTGAGTGGGCGAGTAGGTGGAGATAAGGGAGAGTAAGTGTGGGAGTGGAGGAAGGAAGCTGGCATTTGTCACTGGCCGCCGAGTGATTGGTGCCCCTCACTGGTCCAGTCCCCTGGGACTGAGGTCACATGGCTCGGGGTCCCCTCAGGAGTTGCAGGCAGGGCTGGACCGCAGATGTGTCTGTGGCACGTTGTAGTTGGGGGACAGGCTCTGCTGGCCTGTGGAGGTGAGCTCACGGCCCAGCAGCAGCAGGAATGGACGCTCGCATCTGCTCCGTGGCATCCTGTGCGGCCTCCATTTATTTCCCTCAAATGGCTTTCAAAACCTTCTAAAAATAGGAGCTTAATGAGACGTTTAGCAAAATGCCACACAGTATTTATCCCTGGGCTTGGCTGCATTGTTAGTTCTTCAGAAGAAAAAGCTCTCCCGTGTACACAGCGTGCCGCCCCCACGGGCACAGGCCAGGCTGGCTGCCGAGAAGGCTGGAGGAGGCGGGCAGGACAGAGTTGTGGCGGGACTGCTCCCCTGCCCAGGTGGGCAGCTTTGTGAAGACTGGTGAAGAGACATGACCGAGGCCGCCAACCCTGCCCCCGGAGCTCACAGAGGCTGGAAGGAGGCAGAGCCGACAGGGCTGTAGGAGGTAGCCACAGTGGAGAGTCAGGGAGGAAGGTTCTGGAAGGAGGGCTGGCATTGGGGCCGAGGTAGCTGAGGCTCTCGGGCTTTTAGAGGCTTGTTCTTTGGAGGATGTGATGACCTCCTGGGAAGGTTTCCTGATGACGTGACTTACTTGTTGTGGACCGGGGTGATTGTCACCTCCAACTTAATGGGAGGCCTCGGGCCCTTTGGCCCAGCCCTCATCTCTGGTCTCTCTGGGGTATGAATCCCCTCCAGAGCCTCCGATGAGCCCCTTCAGAGAGGAGGGGCCTCCTCTCCCATAACAGAAACCAAACCCTACAGCACTGACTCCTCAGGGGCAGTGGACCAGGAGCAGATGGGCCACGGGCCGGGATTAGCCTCTCTGGTCTCACTGTTCTTGTCTATAAAATGGGTGGACTATGTCCCTCCAAGCCTGTTAGAGTCCATGAGGAAAGGGTAAGGAAGGGCCCCATGCGGCACGGGGCACAGTCACTGGTGTGCTGTAAACGCCCCTGAGATCAGTGGCGGCCACAGTCCTGGGCACCGCCACACCCATTCAGGCAGAGCGGGAAACAGATATCACCAAACACGAGTCAGATTTGGAGGGCACTTGGGAGCGGGCGGCCCTCCTGGCTGCACTCACAGTGGAGTGGCGAGGGCTCCAGGCAGCTTTGAGCCTGCCTCTGAGGCCCCGAGTTATCTTTTGGACACTCAAAAGTCAGTAAACACGCGACCTAAGACTCACCGTGTGCGCTTCCATCTCTGCTCCGGGGACATCCCACTTCCATCCAGAGCACCTGAGGCGGTCTGGGTGGCTGGGCTTGCTGGGTGGCACAGGAGTCCCTGTGCCACGGTGCTTCTGCTGAGCCGCCTCTGCATGTGGGTGCCTGGGCCTTCTCGCCAAGCTGACTGCTCATTGACTTGCCTACCTGTGGGCCACAAGCACGTGTGCCACGGCTCCGCAAGAGCCTGGCATGGGCTAGGGAGCTGCAGCGCCAGCTCAAGGCCAGTACACGATCTCGCCAGCCCCCTTCTGAGCCAGGCCCTTCTCTGTGCATCACCAGGTGCCCCACTCCCACCCCCAGCATCGTCCCCTGTACCCACAGGGCTCCCGTTCATGTGACCCTCCCTTGGGACCAGATAGCTGGAGACCAGCCTCTGCCCCCACCCCCCTGCTGAGCGATGGTGCCATTCTCTTCCTTCCATGGGAACTCTGTGGCCCTCATGTGGTGTGCATGTGGCTGTGTGGCTGGCACAGAGGCCTTGTGCTTCTGCCTGAGGCACCTGGCGTAACCAGCGGCCTTGCTCTTCCTTCCGTGATGCTGGGGCCGTGGGGTCTCAAGAGAGGACGTGGGATCCGCTGTGGCCCCTCGGCCTCTGAGGGGCCTGTGAGCAGTGTAGGGAGCAAACTGCTCCGCTTAAAGGAAAGGGACCCGGGACTGCTGGATTCGTGCAGATTCCTGCGAGCCCGGCTGTGCGGGCCCAGAGCCTCACCAGGCGATTGATCTGAACACACTCTTAAACACTGCGTGGTGTGGGGTTCTGTGTGACACTCGGCGCCCACCCACGTACTCTCCACCTTCCCTGGTGAGGCAGACCAGCAGCTTCCCGGCGCACTCAGGCAGAACTGACCTTTCCAGATCGCAGCCCCACTGCATGCCTTCCTCCTGCCCTCCCAGGCAGCGGAAGAATCAATGTGACAACGCAGGCTTGAACAACTTGGGAAATTGAATAATTTTCACAATGTATATTACGAGGAAAAAGATCATTTTGCTAGTGAATCTATGAAATCAACTTGTTGAAAGTCAATATTGCCACACGTTTAAAGGTAGTCTTGGAGGCTTGGTCCATGGCTGGGAGAAGCTCTGGTACCTGGGCTCCCTCGTGGCCCCTCTCCAGGGGGCCTCCCTGGGGGTCCTGAGTGCTGGGCTGTGCTGGCTGCTGAGCCAGGGCTTCTTCCAGTGGGGCTCGGGGAGGTCCCATGAGTCAGTTCTCCTGAAGGTCTGTCAGACCTGTGTGGTCACCAGTGACCTTACTCTCCTGGCAGCCCTGCGTCCACCCTGGGGTTGAAGAAGACCCCTGGGAATGGAGAGCATACAGCCACCATGCCGGCCTGTGGGGAAGGAGCAGCGTCACCCAGGGGAGGACCCCTTCGCGGTGTAGACATGGCAGTGCGGCCTCGTGACCTGTGCTTTTCAAGCTGATGGGACCAGCAGTGTCACCTCTGGGGTCTCAGCTCTGGAAGATAGGAAGGCCCACTGCAGAGGGCCGTGTGCACAGGAGCGTGTGCGGCTGTGGTCCAGGCCTTACTCTGCTGGTGGCAGCCCATGTGAGGGTTCCTCTGGGCTGTCTGCCCGCCTGGACCTCACCCGCTCTCCTGCGTGGATCTGACTAGAACCCGGTCCTAGGGCTCCATGGTTCTGTTTTTATTCCGAAGACCTGTTTCTTCCTGGCTAAGTGCTCTGAGATAAATTGTCACTGATGTTGGGAAGCAGACCTCTTTGTGCTCAGTATGAGGTTATCTCTCAGTCATTTGTTCGAAAGAGTGGGTTCACAATCCAGACTGGGTCAGCGCGGCGGATTCCCCTTCCCTGGGTGAGAAAGCACCGCAGCCTCCCACAGGGACCCCACCCTGGGCCCTGGGGGCACCGTGCCGGATCAGCGCAAGCTCAGGGTCCCAGGCCGAGGTGGGTTCCTCCTCTGCTTCTGGCTGGCGGGCATCGGTGGCCAGTCATGGCGTCTCAGCTGCTCCCCTATTCCATGGGATGATGACCCCTCAGCCCACGGGCACATTCACGAGAGAGTTTCTGGCCGGCCACGACCCCCCACGTAGCTGGTCCTCATGAGGCTCTCGCAGTTGCGCTCTCTGTTGCTTTTGAGTCCCAAAGCCACACTTAATGGCCACTCTTGGTGGCTCTCCTTGCTTATGAGATGGAACTAGTATTTACTGAATGTGCTTGGCCCATTTGTATTTATCATCTCATTTAACTCTCGTGATGAGAAAGGTGGCATTTTCCCATTTTACAGGCCAGGGCATGGGGCCTCTGAGAGACAGCATTGGCCGCAGCTGCACAGCAGAGCAGGGACGGGGTCCAGATGTCTCTGACCCTTCAGGGGAGACGTAGGATGCCAGGGTGGGTCACGGGAAGCTTGCTGGAAGCAAGACACCCTGAGAGCTGTGGGAGAAAAGCACTCAGGCTAATTGGAAGTAGGATTGACTGAATAGGACAAGAAAAGGAAAAAAAATCACAGCCTATTTCATTCTGATATTAAAGGAGGTCTGAGGTAGGCAGTTCCAGGCTGGAATGGCAACCTCAGTGCTTTCAGAAACCCAGTTTCCTGTCTTTCTTCTCTGCTGTCTGTGGCTTCCATTCTCAGAGGCACCTCGTGGCCTGAGATGGCTGCTGAAACTCCAGCCATCGCATCCATAGTCCAGCCTGGCAGCAGCAGGATAAAAGGCACCTTTCCCTGCCAAGACAGCTACCTCTATACGCTTTTCCTGAATTCCACCCACTACTTCCAAATGCACCTCACGTGCATGAACTCAGTCATGTGGCCATATCTGACTTTAAGGGAGCCCAGGAAATGCAGTATTTTAGCAAGGCTCGTGTCTCCGTGAAGAAAATTAAAGTTCTGTTCCTAAAGACAGGGAGAGAGTGGCTGAATGGCTGTTGAGTGGTGCTTGGCAGCCCCTGCCATGGTGCTCCAGGCAGAGGAGAGAGCATGGGTGGTGATCCAGGGGCCAGGAGAGCCTGTAGGCAGAACGCATGAGAGAAGGGGGCCCAGTCTGCCTGGGGGTGGTGGCTTCTAGGGGGAAAGAGGTAGGGAGGTGGTCATGCAGGTGGACGGGCAAGGGAAAAGGGAGGAGCTGTGGCCATCATCCAAGCGAGAGATGACAGATACCACCCCCCAGGAGTGAGCCAGGAAGCAAGTGCGTTTGCAGGGCGCCTAGGAGGTGTGCCTGGAACCCACAGGGTATGGTGATGGATTGAAATGGCGGGGGGCGGGGGCATAGGGCGAGGTCAGAGAAGGAGGAGAAAGAAACTGGGGACAATGTCTGCATTTGTTTATCGGGTGACTGGCCGAGTGCTGTCGCCAGAGATCAAGGTAAGACCCACAAGGGCAAGGGCAGCTTGACAGGGGCGACAATGAGTCCTGTGTGGAGGCGGGGAGTGGACAGAGCCTGTGGGAGGTCCGGGGACACTGGACTGGCCTATGGGTCTGAAGGTCGGCAGAAGTCACCCTTGGGCATGGGAGGGTGGGCAGAGTAGGAGGAGATGTGGGTAGCTGTGACTGTGAGTGGATGAGAAGGGCCGGGAAGAGGGTGCGTGGCTGGCGGGAGCAGAGGAGCTCTGGGGCCTCCTGGGCCCCCAGCACTGCCTCCAGGATGTGACTTCTCCCCACTCCTATTGAGGAACAGACAGGTCCCCGGAACACGGCAGTCCCCTGTGCCCCTGTCATCCCCCCTCCAGCCCACCTCCTCACACTCTGCGCTTTTGAGAGCTGTTCCTAGTGTCCTGGTGTGGCCCTGCCACGCGCTGAGCGATTCCGGGCCATGAGTGACCTGCTTCATCTTCTGAGCTCTGTGTCCTGACGTTTGGCTTGGTTTCATCTCGACTGACCATAGCTGCAGCCTTTACTTGTCACACGCAGGACACTGTCATGGCCTGGAAATGCCCCACCTCTGAACTTATGACTCTTTGACCACAGCTTTCCCCCTTCGTTAAACCTCAGGCCCTAGTATGGGTCTGGCAATGTGCAGACACTGTCCCTCCCAGCCCCAAACCCAACAGGGTGCCAGGCTGGCTCCCCAAAGCCCTCAGGAAGCTGGGGGACCCCAGTGGTGCCTGTCCTGTCAGCCTACCCTGGAGCTGGTAGCGGTTGCCTTTAGCAGGCAGTGTGCCCAGAGCTGTCTGAGTTCAGACCGCAGCCCTGTTAGGCATGGAGTGATGGCGGCTGCTCTGGGACACATGCCCAAGGTCCGGGATGCCAGAAACACAGCCCACGCGGCCGCTTTTCCCCTCCCCACTCTCAGCGGCCCACTCCTCATGATTTCTGCTTTAGGAGCAGAAGCCGCCTGACAAACCCGGCCTTTTCCTCTGGCGTTTTCACTCGGGATTGCTGTGGGAAGAGCCTCTCTGCTGCCCTGTAGATAGGCACCTGACCAAGGGTGCTGCCTCTAGAAGTGGGCGTCCTTCCCCGCTGCCCGCTGGGCGTTTCCTGAGTGGCGCCTCCAGGGATAATGTGGCCACAGCATCGTGGCCCCAAATACCACAAGACAGAAAGTCTTCGCGGATTGAAACAGATGAAGGGCTGTGCCAGGATGTGCCGTGTCCTCTGTGTGTTGATCAGAAGTCTCAGCCGTGTGCCCAGGGATGAAATGGAAGGGCAGTGTGATGGGGACGCTCCATGCCGAGCCCATGTTTTCAGCACTGAAAGGTGCTTTTCTCTTTAGAATTCCTTTTTTGGAAAAAAGAAAAAATGAATTACAAGCACAGTATACATCCCTGTGCCGTGAGAGACTCCTCACAAGGTGGATGTATTGAGGTGTCCCCTTCCCAGGGCTGTCCTCCCGGCGGGCTGGCCAGCTCCAGCAGCTGCCACCCTGTCCCGGCTGGCTGTCACTGTCTTTCTATTTTTAGCCCTGGTTTGGTCCAGAACTTGACAAGATTTTCCAACTAGTAACTGGGTTGTCAAATCAGCTGTCAGAGCCTGTACTCCGGGCTCCCAGGATAGTCTGGGAGGGGGAGAGAGGGAGAGAGGCAGGAGCCGCCCTGGGGATTCCCGGCCACTGTGGACCAGCAACCATGTTGGGCAAATGGTGGCATCGTCACTGACACAACTCAAAGGCATTAGGGCCGGTGAGGACACGTGACACTTGACATTGCAGCACCCTGCCCGTGTCAGCAAAGGAAGCCCCTCTTCCCCACACCACGGCCATTCTCCCACGGGTTCCTGCGTTCACAAGACAGAGGATGGGCTGGGGCCAGTGTAGACCCCAACCCTGCACACACCAGCAAAGGAAGCCCCTCTTTTCGGGCACCACGGCCATTCTCCCGCGGGCTCCTGTGCTCACAAGACAGAGGATGGGCTGGGGCTGGCACAGACCCCCACCTGAGTGCCCACCCTCAGGGGCAGTGGTGCGGACAGGCGCAGCCTGACCTTTCTGTGCAGAGCTACCTTCTTGTCTTCTGTGTATCGGGTGGTATTCTGTATTCTTTGATCTTCTAGTTAAAAGGGCATTGAGTGTGATAGAAAGGTTAAAAATAAGGCAAATAAGGATGAACTTTTCACAGGTGATTTTCTTACCAGGACCTCTATGGCCCTCTTACGTCTATAGAATGCACCCAGCGTCGTGTTACGTGTGACACTGGGTTCATCACTCAGCCCCTCCCCCTGCTGGCGAGCCCCCTCCCCACATGGAGTTTCCTGTCCTCCCAGATGGCCGAAGCCAGGGCTGCTTATCTCTTGGAGAAGCTGGTCAGTGTTGACCACCCACAGAAAACCCATACCCCACGCACACACTCGGCGTGCGGTTTCAGAGGCTGCTGAAGGTGACAGGTAGTGTCTGGGCTGGGACCAGTCAGAGCCTAGACTATCCAACAGCAGACCAGGCTCCTGGCTTCCACATGAAGATGTCATTCTAAGTTTTAGGGCCAACTAGGGACACATTTAGTGGGGACAGTCCCTGTAACCCTCTCCGAGAGACAGGGTTGTATAGTGGTCAGGTCCAGCAGCTCAGGAGGGCAGCCCTGCTGGTGGGGGAGGCGGCAGCCCTGCCACGGGCCGGCTGCTTGACCCTGAGCTGTCACTAGGCTTCTTGAGCAGCCGTCTTCTCCCTCGGACATGGCGGGTATGGAGGACACCTCACAGTTGTCAGATCCACGCGTAGCTTGAGGCTGGCTAGAGTGAACACCAGGATGGGCAGCCTCTTTGAGGCGACCAGAGGAGGGACCTGGGGCAGTTGGGGAGGTGAGGGTGGGCTTGAGGCTGTCAGAACTCCCCTCCCTGCCTTCCTCCTGTCCCCTCCTGGGGGCGTCCCTCTCTCCCCTCACAGCGTAGTCCCTATGCCGGGCTTGGTCGCACTGTCACCCGATGGACCCGTGTGAGTGCGCTTGCCTGCCTGGACACCCGGCAGTCCTCCCCTTTTCTGGCCCCCCAGCTGCTATCTGGGAGCCACTGCTGCCCGCACCAACCGCCCGATGCTCAGCAGGGTCTGCGTGCTGCACCCATCTGCCCTCTCCTTCCCGTCGTCCTGGATGCAGCCCCATGGTCTTAAGTCCTGTGAACCCTGGAGGCTTCCAGGGCACCGGCTGCTTGTGCATCAGTGTGGGCTGCACCCGGTACCATCCCTAGCCAGAGGGGCAGATGTCAGCACTGGGTCCTGTGGAGGGGCAGTGGCCAGGCACTGGGTGTCCCCGGCGTGCAGGCGATGCAGGATGCAGAGGGGCCGTCTTGGGGTGCCGGGCGCCTCCTGTGTGGCGATTTGTCTCCTTGCAGCACTCCTGTGTGAATTATTTCAGCACCTGGGAGAGCAGCACGCGGCATAACCGTGGCACAAGTGCTGTGGTCTGCAGCTCCTCCCAACTGGAGAGAGACACCACTCCAGGCGTGTGGAAGCCCCGCGGGACGGAGCTGCGCTGTTCTGCACCTCTCAGCCACTTTTCTGATCTATTTTTGGGGTTCGTGATTCAAGTTCGTGACTGCAGACTCTGACACCACACACATTATCTTCTGATTATTTGGCGGCTTGAAACTTGTGTGTGTGTGGTGTGTGCACGTGTCCACCTAGATGAACTGAAGCTATGGCTGGGGCCTGCTGTAGGTGTCCTTGCTGCTGCATGGGCCAGGATGTGGTTCTCCCACGTTGCTTACCCATTCTGTGCCTGGCCTCGCAGGATGGCGGGTGCGCTGTGGTGGCCCTTCCCATGTGTGCGTCCCACGGCTCCTCACTTTGGAGCGTCCCACGGCTCCCCACTTCGGAGCGTGTAGTCATGAGCTCTGTGTGTGGCCATGTGGTTGCCCTTTCTGGTTCTGGTTCCACAGCTCGCTGACCCTCGCTCCGAGTCTGCTGGTGAGGCGGTGTGGCTCAGCTCCCAGCCTCACCTTCCCTTCCCGAGGGCTGGGTAGGGCCAGTGCCCAGACGGTGGTGTGGGACCGTGGACATCTGTCTGGAGGCCCAGCTGTTAGTTGGGGGCATCTCTACAAGTCACACGCCCTCCAAGCCCTCATTCTTTACTGAGACACCAGTTCCCCGTGTCATGCTGGGTGTGAGGCAGGGGTAACTGGGGGACTCCAGGCAGGTGCTTGGTGGCTGGATGGGTGCCGCAGCTCTTAACTGGGTCTTCCCTGCGCTGCCCATCACCCTCCAGCCAGCAGGTGTGCCTCGGTTTCCTCTCCGTCCATCCCTGCACCCCACCCCCACATCTGTGAGGCTGCGTCTCACCCAGCACCATGGCCTTCCCAGGACGCCACAGCTCCGGGAGTCAGGCTGAGGCTCTGGCTTGGGGAGGTTCTGCACCCAGCCCCTCCCTGAGCTGGTGTCCAGTGTGGCCTCGACCAGTGCTCAGTGTTTGCATGCTTCTGTGGTTGACATCCTAGAAACTTAGCAGAATCAGCTCTGTGTGACCCAGACGCTTAAGCCCATTGAGAGCTGCAACAACAAAGTGCTTAAGAAAGTCCCAGGTAGAGGAGTTTGTAAAGGAAGGGTTGTTTAGCACTCTCATTCGTGTTGGATGAGAGTGGAGCCCTTCTTCTTAGGAACACAAAATAGGAAGAAAGGGGAGAGGAGTGGCAGTGAGGGTGGAGAGAGGGGCAGCAGCCCTGGGTCGGGGGCAGTGCCCCCGCCATCTGAAAAAGAGGCCCTAGGCTGCTCAGCCCTGACAGGTTCTTCACCCATGGATCGCAGACCACCCTCTGCACAGCCCCACGGGCAGGCCGTGCCCTCCCTCCCAGTCCTGTGTGTGGGAGAAGGGTGGGGAGCTCAGCTGCTGGACCCAGCACGGGGCCTCTGCTGCGTCCTGCTCGAGACCCCCTGCAAAGGACACACCACACAGCTCTGGTTTCCTCGGCCAGGTGGCCCGTCCCGTGGTAGGAACAGGGCAGTGGAGCCTCACATCCCAGGAAGATAGCACCACTGGTGTCACCCTCCTGCCTCAGCCAGGAGCACCTGCACAGGGCCCTGCAGCCACCAGCCAGGGCAGGACCTGCGTCCAGAAAGGAGGCAAGGCAGGCGCGGGCCCCCTCGCCAGGCCACACACACACACACACCACAGTTACCACATAAATACACATCACACACACTCACCATGTATACACAGATACCACACACACAGACGCACAACACACGCCATGTATACACACAAACAACACATATACACTCACCATGTATACATACACACAACACAGTTATCACGTACACACATCGCACACACCATGTATACAAATACATACACAACACGCACCATTTATACACACACCGTATACACACACACACCATGTATACACACAGACACCACACACAAAACTCACCATGTATACACACAGACAATACACACCATGTATACACACACACAGACACCACACACAAAACTCACCATGTATACACACAGACAGTACACACCATGTATACACACACACCCCACACATACACCACACAGACCA
>NW_012114466.1:399678-402277 GCF_000951035.1 Colobus angolensis palliatus | reverse complement strand
ACACCCCCACACACACTGCACACCATATACACACATGCGTGTGTCACACACCACACACACAGGACTCGCATGCACTCAGTATACAGGGCGGGAAGGGCAAGGGAGGCCAGGCTGCCCAACCCCTTGCTGGGATTCCCCGCCGTTCTTCCCCTTCACACAGCCTGGGTTGTGCTTCCCGCACAGACCCTCAGTGCTGGGAGTAGGGTGTGGACAGGATGTGCACACTGCCTGACCGAGGAGCCAGTGTGGGGCGGAGCTGGAGCACGTGGTCAGGATACAGGGTGGGTGCCCAGCAGGGTTCTCGGGTTCTGTGTGAGGGGCCCTCCCTTGCCACTCACTGGGGATCCAGGGCCAGGCCCTGCCGTCCTCCTGGAATCACGTGGGCCCTTCATCCTACCTGCCTGGGAGAAGGGAACGTCCTGGTCCTGGTCCTGGTCAACAGGTAGAGGTCTCCACGGGGCTGCTGGGAGCTGATGCGGCTGCAGCCCCAAGCACAGGGCCAGGGCGTCCTGCAGGCCACGTGGACACCTGGGTCCCGGGGCAGTGGGAGGTCTCCCAGGCCAGGCCTGTGCCTCCCTGGCCCCATCCTCTCTACCTCCCCCGGGACCACATGCTGGATTGACTATGAAAATGCAGGGGTCTTCACTGGAGCCGTGCCGTGACTCACTATTTCAAATGTCTGAAATCTGAATCTTTGAATCATTTACACGTTGACCTGTTCTCTCACTAATTTTTAAGTGTCCCTACCCCTGACATGACCAAGCCACGGGGACTGAGATGGCAATGGGAAGATGTATCCCATGGGAAAATCATAAAAATGGGCAGGAGATCCCAGGCGGGGCAGTCCCTGGCACCCCATGGTCTCCCTGCCGACCCTCCCCTTCAGGACCGGCATTCGCTGTGGAGCCCAGCAAGCCCCCGGAGCCTCCTAGCCAGTCTTCACACTCTCCTGCGGTTTAGGAGGGACCCCACGGGGGCCTTGGCTGCTCCCTGGGCCTTTCTCGATTCTAGAAAACCTGAGGTTTCCAGGGTCCTGGAAAGAAGGGGTCGACCCACCTGCCACAGCACCTGCTGGTCAGGCCCCGCCTCCCAGCTGGCCCTGGGGACACCAGGTGACCATGGAGGTGTGTCTGGCCCTGCTAGGGAGGGAACACTGCCAGGAGAAACCTCTGGAAGGAAACGGTGCCTGGATGGTCTTTTAGAAATTGAAATCATGTTTTCAATACATGCCCTTATGAAAAAAAAATGGAAAACAGAAATTGAAATGCAAGAACTGGAGGACAGCTGTTTCCCTCTGAGGCCGGCAGCTGTGGGGGACAGTCCGTCTCTTGCCCAACCTGCTGCCGTGCATCTCTTGGCATAGGGGGCACTGGGCTTCCCACCTGGCTGCCACCCTCTGCCCCTCAGCAACCTCTACACTCACAGGAGTTGCCAGCATCGTTATGTTTTTTTCAACCACATATTTTTTAACTGCTAAATAAATAAACATCTCATTACATGAATAGACCAAAATTGCCTTCAACACACTAGCAGAGTTGGTCTGTTTTCCCCCTCACCTTTTACTGTGAAAAAGTTTAAAATACAGAGAGGCAGAAAGCATCATTCCGGGACCACCACCTAGCTTTAACAGCTGGTAGCATTTGCTGTGTTTGCATGAGTGACCTGGAGCAAGGGGCTGAGTGTCTCGTCTTGGGTACATACCTGGAAATGAGTGACAGAGGCAGCCAGGCGGCTCCTGGGAAAGCCGTTCTGCGCAAGTGTGCGCCGTGGGCTTGTGGACCCGACAGTGTGAGCTTGGGCTCTCTAGCATCCGCCAATACCCAGAGGCTCTTCGAGCATCCTCAGCTGTTCCCCAGATGTCCCTGGGGATGACTGAGCCAGCCCCAGAGTGGGCTGCCGGCGCTTTTGCGTTTTTCGGGGTGGCAGCAAACCCTACCTTGTGGCACCGCTGAGCATCTTTGCATTGTGTAAGGATCGCAGGGCCTCCTCGCTCCGGACACCTCTTCTGTTCCTGTATTTTGCCCATTGCTTTAAGGATTTTGATCTGTTTCTCTCTTTCCATACTAATGCTAGCATTTCCTCCTTTCTGATAAAAATGACAAGTGTTTCTTCCTTTTTTTTATTTGTCTGTTGCCTTTATGTGTATATAAATATATGAGAGATACCATATATTAGTTTTCATTTGAAGGGTTTGTTTTTTGTTTTGAGGTTTTGTGTATTGAACTTACCCATCTTGTATTCCTCCCAGACTGGGAGTCGTAGTCATCAAGGCTTTCCCGCCTCTGAGGGTGAAGGACTCAGCACGTGTCACCTGGTGCTCTCATGTTTTCACTTTGCATGTCCAATCTCAGGTCCACGTGGCATTGACTGAGGCCCCCGTGGAGTTGCCCTGGCGTGTGGTGTGAGGGGAGAGGCGACTTTCACTTCTCCGGCACCCTTGACCAAGCCTCCTGCATAGCCCAGGGGCATGTAGCCATTGGCCTGGGCAGCTTCGAGGCTTTCTTTCTTCCTTTGCCTGTGAACAACAGTGCACACATGAGCACCTTTCTGCATTCACCTTCCCCCAAGCCTCGAGATTGTCCTCCAGGCAGAGTCGGGG
>NW_012114466.1:389006-399043 GCF_000951035.1 Colobus angolensis palliatus | reverse complement strand
GCTGCCCCACCCAGACAGAGGGACAGGAGGATCATGGCCATCAGATGTTGGGAGGCCCACCCTGAGCAAGCAGCCCCTCTTTCTCTGGCATCCAGGGCGGAGACCACGGGTCCCCTCCCCACGCCTGCACTCATTCTCATCCTCTCTGGGGACCCCGTTTGTCTTGCTTGCCCTCTCCCCATAATTCCTGCTCAAAATAGTCTCTGAACCTTTAAATGCCGTTCTTAGGAGGCTGAAACCAAAGGTCTCTGGTTGCAGCATCGAGACAGGCAGCGCCCCCTGGAGCACAGGTGCATCTAAAGGTGGTATGGTCGGTGTGTGCGGTTCCGTCCTCCCAGAGCCTTGAAAGGTGACCTGGAGTTACACAGAAGGCAGACAGGTGAGGTTGCAATGGGAAAGGGACAGCCATGGTCGCTGTAGGAGCCTGAACAGCCAGGAGAGGTCAGAGGGTAAGAAGGAAGGGCAGTGGGGGGAGAGCAAGGAAAGCACAGGCCTCCGTGCAGGAGCCTGGGACGGGCACTGCCTCTGAGGGGTGGGCACAGCACGGTGCTCCCAGTGCTCCCAGTGCCTGCATGCAGCCAGGGCTCCTAGCATCTGGATCTCAAGCCACCCGGCTCTGAGGGCAGCCTCACCATTGTACCAGTCATGACACCTGCACCACGGGGTCGTTTCCTCACGCACATACTTGCACCGCTGAGCAGGGTTCATGAGCACCGGGACACCAAGAGCCCAGCAGGTCCCCTTTCCCTGGATGTCCGCACACATCAGCGCCAAGTTCATCCTTCGGCTGTCAGCAGCCCACGGCCACCTTGCGAAGATGGCCTTACTTCTTTCCCGTGGCAACATCTCCAAGGCCCATGCTTTTCCTTATACGAAGCAGCCATCACCGCGCCAAGTAACAGAGCTGAGCCCTGTGTCTCTGACGCTGCTGTGCGGAGATCTCAGCCGGCTTCAGATGACCCCGAGGCCTCCGTGGGCTGCGCCAAGGGTGAGGCAAGGCTGGCCCAGCCACGTGAAGCTGCGTGTCGCGGAGGGTGTGCACTGGAGCAGGAGCCCCTCCCCGCAGGCCGTTCTCGTTTGTACAGGAAAAGCCACACACTCTGCCAGCTCCTTAGACATGGGCCACTATGGCCTCGGTCACCAGCTTGAAGTCCTGTTGGACAAGTCCAGTGTACTCTCAGTGGGTCTTGTTAGGGAACTGATTTGGAGGCACTTGTCACTTATGCATGTCCAGGGCAGCCCCTGGTCACCTGAGTGTGAGGGACAGGCAGGACCTGGGGAGTGTCAGGGTGAGCTCCTCCCGGGAGGTTTTTCGGCGGGGGTCCCAGCCTGCCTGGGGCATGGGACGGCCTGTGCCTCGGCATGGCCTGTGTGTTGGGTCTCTGCTGCCCTTGCTGCGGAGGCTGGCGGTCCCTCGCCACAGAGGGTTCCTAGGCCTGTTTCCTAAGGCTGAATGTGAGTGTCGAGCCAGGAACCCAAATGGAGACCCGAGAGGAAGGAAATGGCCTTATTCGGCCACTTGAAGTGGACCAGGCACGATCTGCGGGTCTCCTGCAGCCTGAAATTCACTGGGGTCCCTCGGCTGGCAGCGCTGGCAGCAACGGCCTTTTCAGCATGATTTCATCTCAGCTGGTCCCGTTCATTCATCTACACGTGTACTTCATGGGAGCGGATACTTGGTGTTGAATATGGATTCACATTCTGCAGCCCCTGCGCAGGAGGAATACAGATGCCCCGCTGTCTGCGGAAAGGCCCGTGGGTTTGGGTAGGAACAGTGACCCTTGACCTCTGTAGTGCGTGGTCCACGGAGACTGTTGTCAGATCGGGAGTGGGAGTGACAGTGAGGGGTCAGTGAGACCGAGAGGGGCCCATCCAGTGCTCAGTCCAGCCTCTTTGGAGGGCAGGGGGTGGAGTCCAGGCGCGGCAGGGCCTTTGTTCTGGTTCTGGCCTCAGCTCTCCTGGCCTTCTCCTGCTCTGTGAAGTGTGGCTGTTGTCCCCGGCGGTTGCCAGGGCTCGTGATTGCCAGGGCCCCGTGGTGAGGAGGATGTGGCAGGGGTAGAGGAGCGACTTATGTTTGCCTGTCCCGCTCCAGGGGGTGCGCCGGACCCTTCAGCCCTCATGGCACCTTCAAGGGGCTCCTCCGTCACCTCCCAGGAGGTGCCTGCAACTCCTGCAGATAGAGGGCGGTGGTCATGATAAGCACGAAACAACAGGGCGAGTTCCTGGAACTCTTTGCACCAGCATGGGTGTCATTGCCCAAGTTCCTAGAGCCCTTTGCACCAGCACGGGTATTGCTGCCCCTCTAGCCTGGGGGTGGCTCCCCTCGCCATTACCATCTCTTAGACCAGGGACTCGTCCTCCACGGACAGTGCGTGGAGAGTTGGCTCTAGCCTGCTGGGTTCTAGAGCAGGGATCTAGCCCGCCCCGCTGCCCCCCACAGCGGTACGGGGAATGGGACTCAGTGTGGGTGCCACAAGGGTGCCGGGCTTGCTGCATGCCTCCTGTGACAAGTCGCCCAGCCTGTCCGCTCGTTTCCTCACCTAAAAGACGGAGGGGTTGAGAGAAGTGCCCGAGGGCCTGCCTGCCTGCTGGGAAACCTCGTGTTTGCTGCCCTGTCCCCCAGACCCCAGGGTCCTCAGTGGTCTCCCCAGGTGGCACCAGGTCCTCGCCGCTGCAGACAGCCGGGCACTCTGCAGCACCTCCAATGGTTAGGGTTTCTCACCAGGCTGCGCACGCAGAGTGTCAGGAGGCTGTGGAAAAGCAAATTAAAGCAATTAACCCTGTTCCCCGCCTCGCATGTCACCGTGGTGAGTCCTGTTTCATCTTTCTCGGTTAGGGGAAGATAATAACAAGAGGAAGAAAATAACAAGTGTAGGCAAATGGGCCTTTTAGCCCCAATCGTGATTAATTTATTCATCTTTGCATGTTGGCAATTTGTAAACTTCTGACTTGAGTAGCTTCTAAGCAGACCTCTGTGTGCCCGGGAGCAGGTGTTGACGAATTTTGCCACTGCGCACACAGCCCTTCCTGCCTGGGGGAGCCTTCCAGTACCTTCTGTGTGCACAGAGGGTCCAGGGGAGGGAAGCACTGGTCAGTGCTGCCAGCAGACCCTGGCGTGGAGCAGGCGGAGGAGGGAGGCAGGATTTATACCTAGAACAGTGCTATCCAGAAGGAATGTGTCACCAGCCACATGGAAGCGTAAAAACAAAGAAAGAGGCAGGTGTCATTAGTTTTAATAACATATTTACCCCAGCACATCCAAAATACTATCATTTGAACCTAGAATCAATATAAAAATTATAAAAGAATAGTTTACATTCTTTTGTTCTTAATAAATATTCAAAGTCCAGAGTGCATTCTGCACAGACCCACCCCGTTCCAGACGTACCACTCGTGGCTCTTGAAGGCGAAGTCTGCAGTAGCCTGCGTCCCATGGTTCCATTACGCTTCTCTGCATAGTGCTGGACCCTGTCTCTTTTCTTGTTTATTTCTCCATCTGTTGCCTGACCTACCAGCACACACACTCGCGCATGTACGCCCTGCCGGGCTGTGGGCTGAGTGTGTGCCTGGAGCGGTGGCTGGCACAGGGCAGCCCTGGGCGTGTGGTCACCCAGTGAACACCTGCAGTGCCTGTGAGAAGGTCTGGCATGAAGGCCCTGGATCTCACGCCCCATTTGCTGGAGAAGAGGGGCCGGAGTGCAGGTGGGAGCCGGTGCTCCAGGTGCTCTGGCTGCAGTGTGGGGGTGCCTCACAGCACCTGGCCTTCTCCCTACCCCTGTAAGCAGAGCTCCAGCACCGGGCGGGGCACTGTCCTGGCAGCTGCCCAGCTGGACAAGGAGGTTCCAGCATGATCTCAGAGCAGACCCTGCACTTCTTTTATTTTAAAAATTGTTTTTAGTATACAGCTAATGCATGTTTATTTTGAAAAGATTAGAAACTATGGATAAGAAAAAGAAATCATCACATTCTCTCCCAGCAATGACCACATTAGTCTTTGGCTGATGGTCCTTTTGGAGTTCTTCATGCAAGTGCATGTCTGTGAAATTGCATATACACACAGAAAGGTAACACCCAGGCGTGTGCACAGCGGGGCACCTTCATGTGCCTGGCGCATCATGGGCCCTGGAAGCCCCATTGTGGAAGGTGTGGCCAGCCATTCAATCTTTGTCCAGGGCACTTTGCACACATTCAACAACCCAATAAGGCAGTTATTATTCTGGCTTTTTCACTCCAGCGGTTCAGCAAGTGGGAAGGAGTGGCACCCAGCAGCTTCTCTGCTCCCGTAGCTCGGCGAGTGGGAGGGAGGGTTACAGCGCTTTTACTCCTGCCGCCCACAGCTCAGCAAGCATTATAGCTCTTTTGCTCCCGCAGTTTGTCAGGTTCTGGGTTCTTGTCCCACGGCCAAGAGGAATAAGGTACGTGGACACCAGAGAGTAAGACAGAGTAGAATTTTTTTTTTTCTTTTTTTTAAAGACGGAGTCTCACTGTGTCACCCAGGCTGGAATGCAGTGGCGCAATCTCGGCTTGCTGCAACCTCCACCTCCCAGGTTCTAGCGATTCTCCTGCCTCAGCTTAGCCAAGTAGCTGGTATTACAGGTGCACACTACCACACCTGGCTAATTTTTTGTAGTTTTAGTAGAGACGGGGTTTCACTATGTTGGCCAAACTGGTCTCGAACTCCTGACCAAGGCAGAGTAGAATTTTACCGAGCAACAGAAAGAAAGCTCTTAGCTGCAAGAAGGGACCTGAAGGCAGGGTAGCCATCTGTGAGGGTGAGTCCAGCACTTTTATGGGCTTCGAGTGGGGGAGTGAATGCTGATTGGACCATGGGTGGGCTTGGAAGAAGCACCATTTGATCAGATAAAGGAAATCATTCAGAATGAACCAATTGAAAGAGAGCGGGTAAGACAGGGATGAAAGTTCTCACTCTGGTTCATGGACTCTATCCAGAACTGGCAGTTTGGTGTTCAGGCTCTAAAGTGTCCTTGGCTTGAAGGTCAGGTTTCACCGGGGACCGGTCCGTGTCTGTCTAGGAACTTGTCTGTCTCCTGTCGCTATCACTGTTATTATCCCGTTTTACAGATGAGGAAACTCAGGCACTGAGGGTTATGAGACTTGCCCAGGGTCATGTAGCTAATAAACCTGGACTGGGATTTGAATGTGGCTGTGGGGCACCAGCAAACATGCTCCTAATTGCTTCATGGAACTCTGTGATGTTCACTACACAGCAAGCGCTGTGGGCTCAGTTTTCGGGACACAGGGACACATAGACCTGTTGATGGAGTGGCGGAGACGCTGGGGAGAACAGCAGGGACACACCTGCAGTACTCACGGGGTCAGGCAGCAGCGGGGGCGGGCGCGGGCCCAGTACTCCCACATCTGATCCAGTGATCTTGCTTCCCTCACTGCTGCCCATTCTCACGTGAGCCTCAGCCCTGGGCCAGCCACACGGAGCTCAGGGTCTTGAGGCAACCCAGGGTCTGCAGTCACCCACCCACCCCTGTTCTGGAGCCTGGGGCCTTAGGACATGGGCATGTCACCATCTCACCCTTCCTGGGAAGGCCTGGCACACGGGGGAGGTCAGTGTCCTCCATGGATGGCACTAGGATTCGTTTGACTCTGGAAAAATAAAACCCTTTTGGGCTGGGCGCGGTGGCTGAAGCCTGCAATCCCAGCACTTTGGGAGGCCGAGACGGGCGGATCACGAGGTCAGGAGATTGAGACCATCCTGGCGAACACGGTGAAGACCGTGTCTCTACTAAAAAAATACAAAAAACTAGCCGGGCGAGGTGGCGGGCGCCTGTAGTCCTAGCTACTTGGGAGGCTGAGGCAGGAGAATGGCATAAACCCGGGAGGCGGAGCTTGCAGTGAGCTGAGATCCGGCCACTGCACTCCAACCTGGATAACAGAGCGAGACTCCGTCTCAAAATAAATAAATAAATAAATAAATAAATAAATAAATAAATAAAACCCTTTTGGTAAGAAGTAGCCAAAGCCATGGCGATATCTGCTGTTCGGCATCAGGAGGCCTCACCTGGTCTCCGGCATCGGGAGCCTCACCTGCTGGAACCGCCCGGGCAGGAGCGAGCAGCATGGCGGCTTCTGTGTAAGTGCCGTCCGCTGCTGTGTGGTCCAAGGGGGAAAACTGTTGGAAACATCCCAGCTTGGCTTCTCACCTCCACCCCGTGTCCCACTCACTGAGGTTTTAGAGAGATGCCTTTGCCTGCATGGTGGTGTGCGAGTCAGGGCTCCACTTCTGCCTGGGTGGTGTGGGCAGGGCCCCCCCAACCCTCGACTTCAACAGGCGCCGGCTGGCGGAAAGCGTGAACAGCTCTCTCCACTCTCATCATGTGTCTGAGAGTGTCCAGGGCACACCCAGGTCGCCCACCATCCTGAGGACCAAGACATCCCTCTCCCCAGGCCCCACCTCCCAGGTCCAGGTCCGTTGCTTGGGCTGGGGCCAGGACAATGGGGCGTTTTTTCGAGCTCCTTGGTTGCTCATGGACGTGTGGTCAGGCCTGAGAACTGTCAGCCTCCAGGCCATGCAGCGAGAGTCTGGTTTTGTTGCTTTTGATCCCTCACTGACCATAGACCCCCACAGCCTTTACAAAGGGCTCCTGCAGACATTCGACGTCCACTGGAAGGATTCTCCGGACACAGGCTGATGGAGAAAGGCGGGGTGCACTCCACGCTGCCCTCCAGCTATGGCTTTGTGGAGACAGTGGGTGCCCCAGGGACCGGGGAAGGGAATGGATTGCAGAGACCTGAGGCGACCTTGACTTCTACAGCATCAGTGTCATGAGCAGAGCCTTCCTTTAACTTTTAGATCCACAAATGTGGCCCTTAATTGTTTATGGAAAAGTTAAGAATAAAAACACAAGTGCTGTCTACAGTTTTCTGGGCCGAGCCCTGGGCAGGCCTCTCTCCATCTGCCCTCCTGGACAGGCAGCATCGTCATTGCTGGGAGAGCCATGTCCCTGAATGTGACCGAGGGATGGCTTCGCCCGTGGTGGCCTGTCCGCCTGCCTGGTGTGGGCGATGCAGAACAGCTCTTGGCTAATAAATGTGCCGTGTTTCCCAGACAGGAGACAGCTTGGCCTAGTGCATAAATAAGACAAGGCTTTTTCAAAAAGAAATCTGTATTTAAGGACGTGTTTGGCTGTGTTCTTCGCCTCCCGTAAAGGTCACCCAGATAGATTTTTCCTTCTTTAGCATTGCAGGCTGCGAAGAACTGGGCATTTCTATTCTCCCTCCATCCAGTGAACCTGGGGGACTAAATTAGATTCTGAAAATGAGTGTGCAGTAGAGTCGGTGAGTTACCATAATGGGAGGGTACTGCTTCTCACCTTGCAAGGAGCGAGGTCATGATAATATGAAGCGAAGTGGATTAAAAATAAAACCAAAGGTATTTATTTATGACCTGCTCAGAATTGGATTGGCATCCGTGTAAGTTGCATCTAATGGTGAAAGACAGCAGATTGATGTTGATATGTCCCCAGGGACTTTTAGCCAGTGAAATTTGCTCCCTGAATTCAATTTAAAGGCCCACTGAAAGTATCCAAAATGCTAAAGGAAATGGAATTGAGGAAGTGGGGGTGGAAGCCCAGCAACTGCGAAATAGCAATTGGAGGACAGTCCTCGTGTGTAACCCTCCTGATGTGGGAACGGAGAGGGGACGGTCCTCGTGTGTAACCCTCCTGATGCGGGAACGGAGAGGGGACGGTCCTCGTGTGTAACCCTCCTGATTCGGGAATGGGGAGTGTGGCTCTGGGATGGCCAAGGGGCCTGCCTCAGTGAGGGTGGGGCCGGTGACACGCGGACCACAGCCTCCGGCACAGCCAGGATGTGAGCCTGGGTCATCTGTCCAGGCTCTGTGCCTGCACAGCTCAGCTCAGCTCATCCTGGCTGTGCCAATGTAGAGAGCTTGCCATCCTTATCTCCAGATGAAGAAGAGTGTGGCTTGGAGAGCCAGGCCCACGGCCCAAGACCTCCTGGACAGGGAGACAGGATGTGAACTGCAGAGCCCGGCTACCCCTCCATTCCCCTGCATGCCAGCCTTGCTGGACTGTGTTTTCTCGAGGCAGGCGACATGGGCATCCTTAGCCTGTGGCCCTCCCTGTCCCTTGTCACCTGCTAGGATCCGGGGAAGGGCAGTTCCAGCACCCTCCAGCACCCTCAGGGCTCCTCAGCTGCCTTCCTGACTTCCAGGATCCGGCTTCCATTTGGGGTGGGAGGTAGGAGAAGCCGGGGAGCCTGCAGGTGGCCCCCAGGGGCAAATTATCAAGGACCAGAGCTTGCAGGGCCATCCGAGCAGTGTAGACCCCTCTCCCTCAGGGAGTCTGCCCAGCTTCATGACGGAGCCTGGGCTTGGGCTGGCCCTGACCCAATGGTCCTGTTTCTCTTCTGAGAACCCCCACCCCAGGAGGCTGTTCTGGCCACTCGGCCCTCTCTGTTCCCTACTTCTGCCAAGCCCCCTGTGTGTTGGGGTCCCCCGAGACCTGCCCTGTCCTTAGTGGGCCGCCAGCTGCTGTGGATGTGGGTGTGGTCATGTGGGAGGCAGGGCTGTGGGGCAGTGATCGTGGAGGGGGTTCTCCAAGGACCTGTGCTTTTCCTTCCCTGTCCTGGCCTCAGTAGACATCTCCCAGTGTCCGCAGGCTTCCAGATGAGCTCTGGAGACAGTCCCCCGTGTGTCTTTTGGGGGTGGGACTCAGTGCCCCCATAGTCCACCTGAGCTGAGACACGGCCGAGCTGAGACACAGCCCAGCTGCAGGCCAGAGGAGCCCGCCCAGCACTCCCAGTGCGCCCAATGCACCTGCCCAGTTTGCCTGGTGAGCCCAGTGAACCTGCCCAGTGAGCCAGTGTGCCCAGCCAGAGTGCCCAGTGAGCCCAATGTGCCTACCCAGTGAGCCCAGTGCTCCTGCCCAGTGAGTTTGGTGTGCCCGCCCAGCATGCCCAGTGAACCCAGTGTGCCCAGTGACCCTTGTGTGTCCAGCCAGTGTGCCCACTTGGTGTGCCCAGTGAGCGTGGTGTGTCCACCCCGCATGCCCAGTGAGACCAGTGTGCCCAGTGAGCCTTGTGTGCCCACTCAGTGCTGGCTGTGCTGCTGGCTGTGTGAGTGTTTTCTCAGTCTGTCCAGCAGCCCTGACAGGCTGGCAACGGTGGCCCCATTTTGCAGAGGAGGAAGCTGGGCCTCAGGGTGGAGTCATCGTCCCAGGGCCCCAGGTTGGACCTGGACCCGAAGCTGGGTTTGGTGGAGTCCTGCACCCCCACCCACTGGTGCGAGGCAGGCATGGAGGAGGGGCTGGGGGGGCTTTGCTGTGTTCCTGGGCTCCCAGGGTGGGCCTGAGCTGGCTCCATTCTGTGGTCCCCACACGTGTGGGCTTCACCTGCTGACTGTGCTGCTGCCCGGAGGGGTCTCCTGATGCACAGAAGTCTGTGCTTAGTGACAGTTCCAGGGATGCTGCGGTACTTCCTGGGCTGATACAGGCTTTAGGGGAATGGAAAGCCTCTGGGCGGAGACTGCAAAGCTGCAACAGGGCCCCGAGAGCTGGGTCTCCCCCTGAGGAGCAGGAGATGCAGTTAAGTGAAGCGCTGGGCAGCCCCTGCCATGACATCTCAGATGTCAGACTTGGAGCTGCGCAGTGGGCCTCCTGCCTGGCTGCTGGGATGGGGCGGGGGCTGTGGGACGAGGCCTGGGGCCCAGCTAGGCTTGAGCAGGGAGCAGCTGTGGGCTGGGTGACTTTTCCTGGGCCACCCACCCTCCACTGTGGGTCACCTCCTCTCACCTGGGCTTGTCTCTTTCTCCCCAGGAGCTGCTGCTTTTCCTCCAGAACCTGCCCACAGCCCACTGGGATGACGAGGACATCAGCCTGTTGCTGGCCGAGGCCTACCGCCTCAAGTTTGCCTTCGCCGACGCCCCTAATCACTATAAGAAATGAGCCTGGGCCCACCTGCAGCTGGCCACACTGTCCCGGGTGGCGCGCCCCACCCGCCTGGCTGGTGGTAGGCCCCTGTGAGCTGGTCCTGGGCTGCCAGAA
>NW_012114466.1:384640-388271 GCF_000951035.1 Colobus angolensis palliatus | reverse complement strand
GCCCTGGACTGGTTCCGCCGTGGACTGGTTCCCACTGTGGACCGGTTCCCGCTGTATACCGGTTCCGCCCTGGACTGGTTCTGCCGTGGACTGGTTCCTTGGGGCTCTAAGTGTGGAAGGGCGCAGACCCGGCCCCTGCCCAGTGCTCTGCTAGGGCTGTGTCAGTGGCTCCAGCGGCCTTGGGACTGGCTCCCCAGTATTCCCTCAGTGTGTCACAGGCCGCATGGCCCCTGGAGTGTGGGCAGGGCCACAGCCACAGCCTCTCTGATCCCTGAGCCCAGGACAGGCTCATGTCCTCAGCGACCCACTGGTGACCGACTTCTCAGACTCTCTGTCCCTCAGGAGCAGCCGTGCCCTCTCCCGGGCCCTGGGACACTGCTGGAGACTGTGGGACATCCAGGCATAAGTGATGTGTGTGTTTCTGCTTCTGTTTTAAAAATCCAGGGTCATTACACACAGCGTGGAAATTAGCACAAAATGCTGTGCAACGTCAGATGCTCCCAAACCAGCAAAGGGATGAGCTTGCTTCAGATCAGATGCGGGCACGCCTTACCCCTGCCTTGCCTGTCCCCACCCCAGGGTCAGGGGTTCCTCAGACCAGCCATGCCTCCTCCTCCTGCTGCCTCCTTTTCTAGATGGGGAGGGGATTCCGCCACAAGAAGCGCCGCCCCCGTGGCCGTGTGCAGGAAGCCCTGGGTCGCTTTGCGGAGATCAGCCCTGGGAGGATCCCCTTCTCGAGCTCGGATCATGCTGTGTGGCCAGAATGTTGTGGGCACAACTCACCTGCTTCTTGAGGTGGTTTATGTTTTAAACAGGACACTCCACGGAGTTCAGCCCTGTGTGCATTTCATCTCCACATACATGTAAACGCCAAGACTGAATGCGAGGGGTGTTGGCCACGGGCCTTGAGTCTGAGCAGATCCATCTGGAATGTTCGGGGTCTGCTGTCTGGATGTGACATGCTAAAAACACGGAATAAAGATCAGTGACAAAGCCATGGCCTTGGCCTGTGATTCGAGGACTTGCCCATTGAGGATGGGGCACCCTGGCCCAGCCCTGCCGAGAGTCTGAGCTCAGGGCCATTGCAGCGCACCAGGTGGTGCCATTACAGCACACCAGCGTGGGCACAGCAGCACCTGTGGTCTCGCTGCCACCCACAGGACCTCTCAGGGAGATGGGGCTGCACCTGCATAGGTGGTGCAGGGATGCCACTTGCCCGGGCGGGGCAAGACTCAGACGTGGGTCTGATCCCCGAAGCCCAGCTCTGCACTGGCTGGAACATGGGATTGTGGGGTCCAGGCTGGCCCCTGCCAGGCTCCTGCACAAGGAACCTCCCCTTGGGCCACGTCTGTCAAGCACCTGCTGTGAAAAGGGCTGTTCCAGGGGAGGCACCAGGGTCTGGGGTCTACCCCCTCTCTCCTGGGATACACTTGCCTCGGCCCCACCCACATACTGAAATGCCCTCCTTGCCCTTCAGAGGGCCTCAGTTTCTCAGGGCAGCTTTCCAGGTGCGCCACACCCCTCTGAGTACCCCCGTCTGGGTCCCCACCCTTGGGTACCCCACACCCCCCTGGGTGCCCCACCCTCAGGACCCTCCCTTGGCAGCACTTGGCTTTCCACTGCCTTGTGCTGCCACGGACTGGGTGTGGGGTGTGCTCCTGTCCCCGCGGGTGGGCTGGGGGCTCCACAAAGTGGGAGCAGTGCCTTCACCTCTCTCCGTGGCAACCCAGTGCGGAGCTGAGCCAGGCGTGGCTGCCTTCCTGGGCCCGGTGGCCCGGCACGTGGGCTGACCTCACGGATGCCTGGCTGTGGTCTGCAGGGTTGTGGGCTGCAGGACAGAGACTGGCTGTCCCCAGCAGCCACCAGGTGTTCAGCTCCTGACTCCAGGTCCCAGCCCCGCAGCTGCCATTTGCTTTCCTGGTTCCCTGGAGTTCGCAGCTCAGCAGTTGGCTCCTTGGGCCCAGCTTGGGGTCTTCACAGCCTGTGCTCACTCTGCTCCTGCAGGTAGCCCGAGCCCGGCCGCCCTGAGATCAGTCCCTGACCTGTGGTGGCTGCTGTCCCGTGCACCTCACCCTGCCCGGTCCCGGGGAGAGGCTCGGCCTGCTGGCACCACTGCTGTGCCCTTGGCAAGGTCAGGCACGTTGGGAGCGTTGGGGTCCTGGGGAGTCAGAGATGGGAAGTCTGTGTTTTGTGCTTTTGGAAGAACTAGCACGTGGGACGCTTCTGTGCATTGTCACTGATGAATGGAAATGGCAGGAATCCCGTCTGTGTTTGAGCAGACCCACTCCACTGAGGACACGGGACAGGCTGCAGAACGACAGGTGCCATCTCAAGCTGCAGCACACCAGCCTCCCTGCCATCCTCCAGAGCTGGAGGCCCCAGTGATCTGCTCTCAGGGCCACAGTCCTGTGGAGTCCGCCAGAGACTCAGACCCCTGGGGGTGTGGGCCTCCCCGGCCCCTGCCCACTGTGCCTCTCCTCTCTCAGCTCCAGCCCCTTGGCTTCCCTCTGGTGCTGCACTTAGTCCTGCGGGGCTGCGGGCCGCTTGGGCTGGGCCCCACTCAGCTGTGAGGCCTTTCCACACCCACCCTGCCGCTCCTTGGCGTGGAGGGTCCTCAGCACAGGATGGCCTCCACCCAGGAGCGCACACGGCCACTTACGTGGTCCTGTGTGAGCCACCCAGCCGGAGTCCATTTTGTTGACAAGATGAGGCTGGTTGTTCTTACTTTTTTATTTCTTGAGACAGGGTCTTGCTCTGTGGCCCAGGCTGGAGTGCAGTGGCGTGATCTCGGCCCACTGCAACCTCTGCCTCCTGGGTGCTAGTGATTCTCATGCCTCAGCCTCCTGAACAGCTGGGATTACAGGTGCCCACCATGACACCCGGCTAATTTTTTTGGTATTTTCAGTAGAGATGGGGTTTCACCATGTTGGTCAGGCTGGTCTCGAACTCCTGACCTCAAATGATCTGCCTGCCTTGGCCTCCCAGAGTGCTGGGATTAGAGGTGTGAGCCATCGCGCCTGGCCTGATTATTCTTTTAGGAAAAAAAAATTATATTCAACTTCCGGATAAGTGGATGTAAATATAAAAATCACCCCCAAATACTTAAAGACGCATGGCTATTTTTGTTATTGGCAATGGTAAAAGACTTTCTGAGCATGATGCCAGGGGCAAAAACAAGATAGAAAAAGACTAATAATATATATCTGTAGTACATGCTACCAAAGCAAATGGCAGGGACCACTAAGACCCAGCCTCTGTCACCAAAGACAAATGTGAACGACACGCCGGTTCACCTAGGCAAGGCAGAGTCAGATTCCTCAGCACGTGGAGATCCTGGAAATCGGTAAAAATGGGCACAGCACAGAAAATGGGCAGTTCACAAAAGTGGTGCAAGTGACCGATAAGAAGTTCACATCACCAGTAGTCACAGAAACGAAAAAACATTCACCAGCCATCTGCCTGCACCAGGGCTGGCTGCGTGACCTTGGGCTGTTGTCTATGATCATCTGTTACGTAGCAGTAGAAAACAAATACCCTCTCTCTTTTAGTCTGTATTTTTTTTCTGAATATTTTGCAGTGATTTTTCGTTGATTTTTCTGTTTCTACATTTAAGCTGTGAAGTGGCAGACAC
>NW_012114466.1:379662-383755 GCF_000951035.1 Colobus angolensis palliatus | reverse complement strand
AAGCTCCGCCTCCCGGGTTCATGCCATTCTCCTGCCTCAGCCTCCGGAGTAGCTGGGACCACAGGCGCCGGCCACCTCGCCCAGCTAATTTTTTGTAATTTTAGTAGAGACGGGATTTCACCGTGTTAGCCAGGATAGTCTCGATCTCCTGACCTCATGATCCACCCGCCTCGGCCTCCCAAAGTGCTGGGATGACAGGCGTGAGCCACTGCACCCGGCTTCAACTTTCTGTTTGTGGAAATATCTGTGTGGTATTAAGTGTGGTTTCTTCTTTTCCATTGCTGTAAAGTTTTCTATCACTTGAATAGATTGCGATTGGTCCCTTCCACTCCTGATGGACATTTGGATTGTGTCCAGTGTGGGGTCATTATAAGCAGTGCCCCTCTGAATGTCTGCGTGCCTCTCAGTGGACATGTGCCCCGGTTCTGTGCTTTTCTTTCCCCTACAAGCAGGATTGCAGAGTCATAGGGCGCGCATCCTTCCCTCCAATAGATCGTGACAAACGGTTTTCCAAAGCACCTTCTCCAGCTTACATTTCCACTGGCTGGGATGGTTCTCGTTCCTCCCCCATACTGGGTGTGGGCGGTCCTAGCCCTTCTTATGGGTATGTCTGCATCTCTGGGGAATCTATCCTTCCCTGCTGCTCGCAGAGCTGCATACCTGGCCTCTCTCAAAACTCCCATTGTGGTGGAGCATCTGTTTCCTTCCTGCTGCAGCCAAAAGAGACAGAAAGAGACTAACTTGGGATTTCGTGTGATGCAATGATCATAAGCATTTTCTCATATCATTACAATTCTTCAAAAATGTGATTTTAATGACTGCATAATATGCAGTTGCATGGATTAACATAATTTATTCCTTTATTATACATCAAGTTGCTGCTATTTTTTTCCTCTAGCAAATGGTGCTGTGATAAATGTCCACATTTCTGGGTACTTTTTCCATAATAGATTTTTAGTAGTGGGATTCTTCAGTCATTATTGCTGAATACAGGAGTCAACAAAATCGCTGCAGCCCTCCCCACCCCACAGTGGTTTGCAACAGAGGCTGCAGGTCTGCACATCTGGTTTCCTTTGGAATATCTTAGAAAATGTAATTTTGATAAATTATTTAGAAATTTAAAGATAACGTTGGGAATGGAGTGTGTAACTTCCAGGAGAGGGGAAAAAGAAGGAACAAAGTTAAGAAGCAAGAAAAGACGTAGAAAAAAAAAGTAAAGAAAAGTATGGTAAATACGAAGCATTAATTACCAGGGCCCAAGCAAGTTCAGATATGATCATGATAAATAATTTATAGTCACCTATTCAAATTATACTTTATACCATTAAAGTACCATTATACTTTTAAAAACTTCATAAAAGCCAACAACATACCATTGATGAGAGATACACCAAGACAAAAAATTTTGTTTGAAATGGAAGGATGGAAAAAATATGGGGGAAATACTACCCACCTCCCCAAATGTGGCTGGAATATCTGTATTCCCCCAAATCACATTTAAAAAGGATTAACAAGGACAAAGAGGGTGTTTCATGTGATCAAAAGTGCTTCACTGAGTCATGGACCTGTATAAATATAACAACATAACCTAACCTCAGCATAAGCAAGGCAAAAATGGATACAATGATGAGGAAATACTGACCTATCCACAAGTATAATGGGAAATTATAACTCATCTGCAGAAAATGATGGACCAATGAGAAAAGGGTTTAAAAAGAAGACAAAATAATCAATATAGAAACAAAAATTATTGGAGTAGAAAAGAAACACAAATAATGGAAATGACTGAAAAAAACAAAAGTTTACTTTTAGAAAAGACCAATAATGGAGACTTGAGAGTAAGCATCTTTGCCTGTTCTGCAGTTGGTGTATCTCCAGCATTCAGAAACGGGACCTGTCTGTAGTAGGAGCTGAATAATGTTTGTTGAATGACAAATAGATAAGCTCCTAAGGATTAAAATCCAACTGTAATAATGAAGGGAGGTGAAACTGCAGATGCTGAAGATATTTTAAATATTATAAGCATCAGGAGAACCAAAATCAAGCCACAGAGTGGGGGAAAATAATTGCAAAAGACATACCTGATAAAGAACTGCCATCTAAAATTTTAAAAGAACTCTTAAAACTCAATAAAAAACAGCCCAATTTTAAAATGGGCAAAATATCTGGACACCTCACCCAAGAAGATACACAGATAGCAAATAAACATACAAAAATATGCTTAGTGTATTGCAAAATATGCTCAACAATGAAATACCACTACACACGGGATGGCCAAAATCTGATATAAGCAGGAGAGGCAGAGCAAGGTGGCAGAATAGAAATCTCCACCAATCAATCGTCCCCTCACACAAGGATGCCAAGTTAACAACTATCTACACAGAAAAAACACCTTCGTAAGAGTCAAAAATCAGACACACCCTAGACCAGAAGAGAATCCACTGCCTTGAAGGAAAGGACCCAATCCTGTCAGCATTCATCACCTGCTAACTGAAGAGCCCTTGGGCCCTGAATAACCAGCAGTGATACCCAGGTACTATATCCAGGGCCTTAGCGAGCCTCTGAGACTTGCTGGCTTTAGGTACCAACACTGCCACAGGGAGTTAAAGCATCAGGTGGGCTCTTTGAGTCCCCAATTCTAGGACTTGACTCTTGGAGCTGAAAAAGTATTTGATAAAATTCAACATTTTTTCATAATCAAAACCTGCAAAAAAAAAAAAACTGGGCCGGGCGCGGTGGCTCAAGCCTGTAATCCCAGCACTTTGGGAGGCCGAGGCGGGCGGATCACGAGGTCAGGAGATCGAGACCATCTTGGCTAACATGGTGAAACCCCGTCTCTACTAAAAATACAAAAAATTAGCTGGGCGTGGTGGCGGGCGCCTGTAGTCCCAGCTACTAGGAGGCTGAGGCAGGAGAATGGCATGAACCCGGGAGGCGGAGCTTGCAGTGAGCCAAGATCAGGCCACTGCACTCCAGCCTGGGCCACACAGCCAGACTCCATCTCAAAAAAAAAAAAAACAAAAAAAAACAAAAAAAACTGGATATGGAAGGAATATACCTCAACATAATAAAAGCCATATACTACAGACCCACAGCAAGTATCATACTGAATGGGGAACAACTGAAAGCCTTTCCTCTAAGATCTGGAACATGACAAGGATGCCCACTGTCACCACTGTTATTCAACATAGTATACTGAAGTCCGAGCTAGAGCAATCAGA
Source organism: Colobus angolensis palliatus (assembly GCF_000951035.1). Lineage (NCBI taxonomy): Eukaryota > Metazoa > Chordata > Mammalia > Primates > Cercopithecidae > Colobus > Colobus angolensis. Next base: position 380,534 of record NW_012114466.1, on the reverse strand, counting down.
CAAGAGAAATCTATAAAGAATATCCAAATTGGAAAGGAAGCAGTCAAATTATCCTTATTTGTTGATGATGTGATCTCATATTTGGAAAAACCTAAAGACTTCACAAGGAAACTATTAGAACTGGTAAACAAATTCAGTACGGTTGCAAGATACAAATCATCATACAAACATCAATAGCATTTCTATATGCCAACAGCAGACAATGTGAAAAAAAATGTAAAAAGGAATCTAATTTATCATGGCCACACAAAATTAAATACCTAAGAGTGAACTTAACCAAATAAGTGAAAAATCTCTATAATGAAAACTCTAAAACGCTGATGAAGGATATTGAAGAGGACACCAATAAATGAAAAAATATTCTATGTTCATGGATTGGAAGAATAAATATTGGTAAAATGTCCATACTACCCAAAGCAGTCTACAGATTCAATACAATCCCACCAAAATACCAAAGACATTCTCCACAGAAATAGAAAAACAATCCTAAAATTTATGTGGAATCACAAAGACCCAGAATAGCCAAAGCTAGCCTAAGTGAAAAGAACAAAACAGGAGGAATCACATTACCTGACTTCAAATTATACTGCAGAGCTATAGTAACCAAAACAGCAGGGTACTGGCATAAAAACAGGCACATAGACCAATGGAACAGAACAGAGAACCCAGAAACAAATCCACACACCTACAGTGAAATCATTTTTGACCAAGGTGCCAAAAATGGACACTGGGGAAAAAGATAGTCTCTTCAATACATGGTGCTGGGAAAACTGGATCTCCATATACAAAAGAATGAAACTAGACCTGTATCTCTTGCCATATACCAAAAAAAAAAAAAAGTCTTAAATCTAAGACCTCAAACTATGAAATTA
>NW_012114466.1:361350-379612 GCF_000951035.1 Colobus angolensis palliatus | reverse complement strand
AAAAAAAAAAAAAAGTCTTAAATCTAAGACCTCAAACTATGAAATTACTACAGGAAAACATTGGGGAACATCTCCAGGACATTGGTCTGGGCGCAGATTTCTTGAATGCTATCTCACAAACACAGACAACCAAAGCAAACATGGACAAATGAGATCACGTTAGTTAAAAAGCTTCTGCACAGCAAACAACCAATAAAGTGAAGAAATGATTCACAGAATGGGAGAAAATATTTGCAAACTACTCCTCTGACAAGGGATTAATAACCAGAATGTATAAGGAGCTCAAACAACTCTACAGAAAAAAAATAATGATCTGATCAAAAATGGGAAAAGATTTGAATATACATTTCTCAAAAGAAGCCATACAAATGTCAAAAGGCTTATGAAAAGGTGCTTAACATCACTGATCATCAGAGAAATGCAAATCAAAACTATTAATACAATGAGATATCATCTTATCCCAGTTAAAATGGCTTATATCCAAGGGACAGGCAATAACAAATGCTGGTAAGGATGTGGAGAAAAGAGAACTCTTGTGCACTATTGGTAGGAATGTAATTTACTACAATCACTATGGAGAACAGCTTGGAAGTTCCTTAAAAAACTAAAAATTGAGCTACCATATGATCCAGCAATCCCACTGATATATATGATATTTATATCATATATATCATATATTTCTATATCTCATGTATCATATATATCATATATCATATATATTTATATATATGATATATATACACCCCCAAAAGAAGGGAAATCAGCATATGGAAGAGATATCTGCACTCCTATGTTTATTGCAGCACTGTTTACAATAGCCAAGATTTGGAAGCAATCTAAGTGTCTGCCCATCAACAGATGAATGGATAAAAAATATGGTACATATATACAATGGAGTACTATTCAGCCATAAAAAAGCATGAGATCCCGTCATTTGCAACAACATGGATGGAACTGGAGGTCATTATGTTAAGTGAAATAATCCTGGAACAGAAAGACAAACATCGCATGTTCTTACTTTTTTTGTGGGATCTAAAAATCAAAACAGTTGAACCAGTGGACATAGAGAACAGACGGATGATTACCAGAGGTTGGAAATGGTAGTGGAGGGTTGTGTGGAGAGGTGGGGATGGTTAATAGGTACAAAAAAATAGGAAGAATGAATAGGACCTACTATTTGATAGCACAACATGGTGACTATAGTCAATAATAACAATTTTATATTTTAAAATAATGTAATTGGATTGTTTATAACTCAAAGGATAAATGCTTGAGGGGTGGACACCCCATTCTCCATGATGTGCTTAGTTCACATGGCATGCCTGTATCAAAACCTCTTATGTACCCCATAAATATATACACGTATGTACCCACAATTTTTTTTTAAGTTGCAAAATTTAAAACAATAGAATGGCCAAAATCCAAAACACTGACTACACCAACTACTGATGAGGATGTGGAGCCACAGGAACTCTCACGCATTTGCTGGTGGGAATGCAAAATGGTGCAGCCACTTTGGAAGACAGTGTGGCAGCTTCTTCTAAAGCTAATTGTAGTCTTATCATAGAATCCAGCAGTCATGCTTCTAGATATTTACCCCATTGAGTCGAAAATGTTCAAACACAAAAAACTACAAATGAATGTTTTCTTATGATTGTCCGAACCTGGAAGCAACAAAAATGTCTTTCAATAAGTGAATGAACACACTACGATATGCCCATGCAATGGGATATTGTTTAGTGATAAAAAAAGAAATGAGCTATGAAGCCATGAAAAGACAGGAAGGAAATTTTAATGCATACAGCTAAGTGAAAGAAGCCAATCTGAAAAGGCTACACACTAGGACTTCAAGTATATGACATTCTGGAGAAAGGAAAACCACGGAGACAGTAAATACATCAGTGGTTTCTAGGGGCTGGGGGCAGTGGGATGAATAGGCAGAGTGCAGAGGATCTTTAGGGCAGTGAAGCTGCTCTGTCTGATTCTGTAATGGTGGATAATATACGTTTGTCCAAGTCCATAGAATGTACAACAAAAAGAGTGAACCTAATGCAAACTGTTGACCTTGGAAGATAATGATGTGTCAATGTTGGTCATCAATTGTGTCTGTGAAATGTGTCTATGGTTCAGGGTGCTGGCCTTGGAGGGGGCGGATGTGGGTGGGGTTAGGTGGGAACTCTGTGTGCTTTCTGCTTATTTTTGTTATGAACCTAAGAGTGCTCTAAAAACTGTAGTCTATTAATTAAAAAAATTATAATTGCATCCTATGAGCAGCTTTGTACCTATGAATTTGAAATTCTGGCTGAAATGGGCAACTTTCTAGAAAAATACAAATGACAAATATTGACTCAAAAAGGAAGTTAAAAAACCCTGAATACATCACAAAGCACTCAGTAACTTGAAGGGGCAGCCTTAGATCTCTCCTTTCCAAAGGCCCCATGCTGAGATGGCTTTATGGCTCCTTTCCCAAGCCCCAGGGATCAGAATGTAGGGCACAAAAGAATGCACGAGATTGGGGTCGCTGGCACAGCCAGGGTGGGCTCAAAGCCGTGGCTGCACCTGACCAGCCTCAGGCCATGCCAGGGTCTTGCCTCGGTGGCTTGCTGGGCCTTCATTGGACCATGAAGCTGGGTTTTGCTGCCTTCCTGGGATGGGGACTCGGGCAGGGGCATCCACAGGCTCAGCCCCCCAAGCTACTGCTCCCCCGCCACATCACTGACCCATGCGTGTATCACTTGTGGACATGCCTGTGAAGACGGACAGCACAGGATGGAAAGAGGTGAACCTGTCAGCGTGACCGTGGGAAGGTGGGCGAGGTGGCGGGGAGGGGGCCAGCGGGAGCTGTGTGCCTTATTATCTGATATTGTATACGCATTTGAGCTAATTATATCTATATTTACATATTTTTTTATTACATATGATAATATACAAATATAAACATATTTGTATATTTTTGTATATACTTGAAAAATTATATAACTTACATCTATACATAATTATATTGTTATACTTTCTTATAATCTGAATGATTCAGATACAACCAGATGTTAACAGGGGTTAATCCCAGGTTGTGGGTATGAGACTGTTTGTTAAATTATTCATTTTTTTTCTGTAATTTTTAATTGATTCAAAAACTAAAAGACTTGGCCTGGCCCTTGGGAGCCGGAGCCTACAGCTTGTTGGGGCCAAGGGTGAGGGGCCAGGTGGGTGGTGGCCCCTGTGCTACACAGAGGTGGGGTGTGGCACAGCGGCCTTGGCCACCGTGTCCCAAAGTTTGCCTCTCCTTCCTCGAGGGAAGCCACATGGCTGTGGCATAAGCCCCGCCCCATGCGTGGGGCCTGGCCTAGGAAAGCTAAGGCCTGCTTGGGAAGCAGCCAGGGGGTGGGTGCTGCCCTCCCCAGGAGCCCTCCCCACCCAGCGCCCACACCCTCCCCCTGGCCGTCTCTCTTAACCTGTTCCATTTTCTTCAGGTCATGACTGTCACCTACAAGGATTCCGTGTTGTATCCCAGGGCCCTCTCTCCACTAGGCCACCAACTCCAGGAAGCAGGACCGTGTCTTTCTCGTCTATTCCTGTCCCAGCATTTGGAACAGGGCTGGACATGTGACTGGGCCCGTGGCGGGTCCTTGACAACATTTGAGAGGTGAAGGAATGAGCTCCAGATAGACTAGGGGGCTCGGCCCAGGGCTTTGCATCGAGGGAGGCCGGGCTGACCCAGATGACCTATTTTCTGCACTTGGCTTTGTCCCTCCATCCTCATCAGTCGAGGTTGAAGGCCCAGGGATATCCCGCCAGCTCTTGTCTTGGTGATCAACTGGTCAGGAGAGATTTTATCCAGCAGGTGGCACGACGAGGCTGGCCTGGCGCTGTGGAGGGTGACTGGTTGGTCATTTAACTCCACAAGCATTTATTGGACACCTACTGTCTTCCAGGCATGGATCTGTGGAGTGACTGATGGCCCCTGGGGTGAGGATTATGGTTCCACTCTAGTGTCAGAGAGCAGAGTAGGACATTGGAGGTCACCTGCCCATGAGTGAGGACGCTGGTGTCAGGGCCCACGCCTCTGGGTCCACGCCCAGCAGCGGTTGGGTGGAGGTGCTGGGACTTCACAGTGGCGAGGGTGGCCCAGCCTCGCTCTTCCTGGTGACAAGCAGCAGAAGGTCATCTCTGCTCCCTACACCAGGTCAGAGTCTCTTAGTAAACTTGGTGACCACCATCCTCACGCACTTGTCACCAGGGAATGCTAATGAGAACAGAGGACCCAGGGACTGCCACTGCTGACCCGGCTATTAAAAATAATTGGCCACCCATAAAGCGGACGAAAAATGTGTTTGCCTCCAGTTTGGCTGGGAAATGTGACTTATTCTCATGTTGCCATAGAAACCAAGGTAAGTTCCTAACATCTTTCAGATATTTAATTTTGTGAGCCCAGTGATGGTCATTGTGCATTGTTCAGGAAAGCAGGAAGAGAGAGAGAATGAGAGGGAGAGGGGAAGAGACAGAAAGAAAGAGAGGGAGAGAGGGAGAGAGAGAGAGGTGGGGGAGAGAGGGAGAAAAGGGGGAGAGAGAGAAAGGGAGGGGAGAGATGGAGAGAGGGAGAGAGAAACAGAGCAGGGAGAGAGAGATGGAGGAGAGAGAGGGAGAGGAAGAGGAACAGGGAGAGAGGGGGAGGGAGAGGAAGAGACACAAAGAGGGGAGGAGAGAGGAGGGGGAGAAAGAGATCAAGAGAGAGAGAGAGAGAGGGAAGGAGAGGGATAGATAGAGGCGGAGGCAGGGGAAGGAGAGAGACAGAAAGAGAAGGACGCCTTACCTGCGTCTCTGAGTCTGCAGCACGCACTGGCTCCCGGAAACCTCCTGGGCAGCAGCCTGGGCTGGAGGTGGGGAGATTCAGGCTCATGGGCCGTACACCGTGTTTCCCAAGCGTCCTTGGGGGCCCTGCTCTACTGTCTTTCTGAGGATCGCTGATTCTTCCTCTCAGGCCTAGTGCTATCCCCAGCCCTGCGTGCTGTGGGCCCTGCGCAGCCACCAGTAACTCAAGGAGTGAAGGGGCCAGGTCAGCATGCCCGTCCCTGCCTCCTCCTGGTCACTGGTGTGCGGGGGACCCCCTCCCCCTGTCCTTCCGAGAGAATGCAGTCCTCTGCTGGGAGCCGCGAGAGCCGGCTCAGCCTGCCTTGGGCCTGCCAACTGTGCCTGTGTGAGGACGGTGCCGGCCAGGGCATCATAGGGGTGTGGCATCATGGGGGCGTGGCATTGCTGGGGCCTGGCACCCACGGCTACTCCAGGAGTCCTTGCTCTCCAGTGACTTCCTGGGTCGGCGGGGCGGAGGCTCCTGGCTTGTGCTGCAACCAGTGGCTGTGGGATGTGGGATCAGGGCACTGCTCAGGACCCAGGGAGGTAAGGCTGTGTCCAGGCGCGGCTTCCTGGGGCACTCCTCACCTGCCCCTGACCAGCCTCTTTCCCCGGCCCCTCCACAGAACAAACCAATCCTGTGGTGTCTGAGCCCTGGTGCTCACTCCTACCCCTGGATATGTGGCCTGTCTGCAGTTCCCCTCTTGACCGCCTGCCCCGGACCAGTCCCCTGCATTCTAATTGCGAGCTGTCCGCACCCCTCACCTCTGCCTGGGCTCTTCCCTCTGCTCATAAAGGCAGAAAATCCCCGGGCGTGCTTAAGGGCCATGGTCAAGGGCTCTCCTGTGGTGGCTCCATCCGTGGGACGCTGGAGAGCCCCGTCCTGCTCTGCCCAGTCCCCACCCTATGTCACAAGAGTGCACCTGCAACCTTTCGCCCCCTCCTCCTGGCAGGGACAGGCTCCAGCCTGGCTTCTCCTGCCTCGCGGGATGGAGTAGGGGGAGCACCTCGGTAGGGGTTCCCCAGCTCTGCAGTAGCAAGGGGGAGTCCCAGCTGCAGTCCGGGTGCCTCCAGGTGCAGGGGAGTGGACCCCCACTTCCTTTGCAGAGCAGGACCATCCTCAAGGTGTCTGGGGTCAGTGGGCGTGGCAAGGCAGAAAGGGAAGCGGGGGCGCGGTCATGGGGCGGGGCATCTTGAGGCATGGCATCATGGGGGCGTGGCGTTGCTGGGGCCCAGCACCGTGGGGCGGGGCATTTGAGACGTGGGGGCGTGGCGTTGCTGGGGCCTGGCACCGTGGGGCGGGGCATTTGAAGCGTGGCGTCACAGGGGGTGTGGTGTCCTGGGGGTGGTGTCACAGGGGCGGGGCATCACCTGTCTGTCCCCAGGTTGGGCTCCACTCGCTTCCTGGTCTCTCCTCACAGCCCAGTGGAGACCATTTACTGCTTTTATTCCAGTTTCAAATCATTTACTGAGAAATTGTCTAGCATCCTGCTAATAGTGGTAGGAAGAAGAGAAAAATGATCAACCTCAAAAATCCCAATTTTAAACTGAGTTGTTTGAAATAGCACAATTTCCAAATTAGTGGCAGGTTAGAAGATAGGAAAAACACATCGATCACTGAATTGAGAGAGAGAGAGAGACAGAGAGAGAGGACGTGCCTCGGGGACCCTGGGGAGGAGTGGCTGTGTCCTGGGCAGGGGCCCGGTGCTGCTGGCCACGCCCTGAAGGCTGACAAGCGTGAGCTGTGCACTTATCATCAAGTCTTATCCATATTGGTACCTGTATGTATGTTTTCCACCATGAAGGCAGTAGAGGCCATTAATGAATTGGAAACTACAGAGTAGGAGGAAGAGGGCGAGTTCCCACCAGCTGCCCCAGGGTTCCGACCCTGACAGGTGCCGTCTCAGCCCCAGCCCTCTCTGGTCCTTGGAAAGTGTCCCCTAGTCACCTGAGCTTTCGGCTCTGAGCTCGGGGTGTTCACCACTGCCCTAATTGTTTCTATCTGTTCATCAAGACATCCCGGGTTTTAAGATGGTGCGGAGGGTGTCCGATGATGGACTCAAGGCCACAGACCAGTGCAGCTGAGACACCGTCCCAGGGGGACTAGGGGCGTGGGCCAGCTGGGCCTTGGCAGGGCCTTGGGGGAATCTGGGGGGGCGCTCCAGGGGTGGTGCTAGGGGAGCCCTCCCTGGGTGTCTATACCCCAGGCCTCCAAGCTCTTTCCACCCCCCAGGCTGGGGGTCTTTTCCCTGAGCGTACATCGGGGCCCCTGGGGCAGAGCTTGGAAACCCCACTCCTGAAAGATTTCCATCGATTTGCCAAATTAATGCTCTAGTTCTCCATGTCTCGGGAGCTGTAATGAAGTGTCAACGGGAACAAGAGGACGAAACGGATGAATAAAATGTCTTTTATGGTGTCATTACACTTTTATAAGAAGATTTACTTGTCAACTTAAAATGTAATAACGTAACAATTTATTTGGTAACCTAATGAAGACCGCAGTTCAAGGTTCCGGGAGTAATAATTGCCCCTGGAAAGGTGAGGGCCCTTTTTCTGCACTTCACACCCAGCTGCCCCTTTGTGCTGTCCAGATCTCCAAGGGAGGGGAGTGCAAAGCTGTTTCCGTCTGGCTGGGCTCATCGAAAGGGATCAGTGGTATAGAGACAGCAGGAAGTGCAGGCTCAGGCATGGCCCACCCAGGGGCCTCAGGCCAAAGCTTTCTCCTGATAAAGGGAAATGGGTTTCAGATACTCAGCATCACTCAGGTTTGCACACTCTGAGCCCAGCCCAGAGCTGGGCTGTGGGAGCCTTCACAATCCGGGCTCATTCCAACCGGAGAGGGTCACAGTTTTCTGAGAGATGGGACATTTCAGCTGGGCCTTGAAGAATGAATAGGAGTTTGTTGGATACGGGAGAACATTTTGGAAAGAGAAGAGCACGAACAAAGGTGGAGGGGGCCTGGCTGGAGATCCAGTGTGGAACACAGCGTGGGGGAGAAGAGAGATGGGTAAAGAGGGGCAAAAGAAAATTCTGGAAAAATAGACTAGGACCAGCCCCAGGTGCCCCGAGGCTGAGATCCCCAGAGTTTAGGGCTCTGGGAAAAGGAGCAGGTGGGGCGTCCTCAGGGTGAGCTTTGGGGCTCTTTCTCAGGACTCTCGGTGGCTGGATTGCCTCTCGCTGAGCGTGACTCTGTGCAGAGGTTGGGACCCGAGGCCCAGCGTGTCAGGAGGCAGCTGCAAGAAGCCTGATGGCTTGATCTCGATGGGACTCCGAGGCGGGTGGGCATGGCAGTGCTGTCCATCAGGGTGCCCTGCTGTTTCTCCTGCACGCTGGAGCCCGAGCCTGCTGGGGGCCCCCTCCTTTCTCTCCCTCCCAGAAGGCCTCAGCCCCTCCAAGCTCTCAGGGCAGCCCCCGCCTCTGCGCTTCCTCCTGGCCTTCTTGGACCCCCAGGTCATCCCCTCTCCCTGGGCGAGGAGCCTGGGTTTCCAGGCAGGAGTCAGAGTGGATTCTGGTGATGATGGCCCCCATCTGGTTTGCTCCTCCCTGACCCTTGCGTCATCTCCTCCATCCTAACTCCAGCCCTCCTCCTCCCAGGACAGTGTCCCCCCACCGTCCTCCTGGTGTGCGCACCCCTGCACCGGGAGCTTGTGGGGGAGACGCTTGGCCAGTAGGGCTGGGTCGGGACGGGGTTCCTCCCGCTCCATGTCCATGACACCCAGTCCTCCTCCACACTGAGGTCCTTGGCCAGGGCTCGAGGGGCTAAAGCCATTGCTGTGAGGTCCCCGCTGGTGGTGAGCAGCATCTCCGGGCTGCTGGGCTCAGTTCCAGCCCTGCCTGCCCTTCCCCTGGGCTGCAGGACACAGAGTTCCACTCAGACTCATTCCAGCAACTCTGAAGAAAATGAATTTAGGACAGGAGGCAGCGAGGGAGGGAGAGGAGACAGTGTCTGGACCACCTTGGCCTCAACCTGCTTGACGTTCCAGGTGGGTCATCCCTCCTGGCACGCTGGTGTCGGCTCGCCTGTGAGCTGACTCGCCGTTTACCCAACTCGCCACTCACCTCTCTCTCCTTCTCTTCCGTAAGACTGAAGATGAACCTGGCATCTTGGATAACTGGACAGAGGCTGTCTGCGGCTTGGCTCTTGGGGACAGGTGGGGACAGGCGGCATGGTGCAAAAGGACCCTCAGCCAGCCTGGCTCTCGTTTGACGGCTGTTGATTGCCTGGACAGGCTGGGCTGCCGTCTCAGTGTCTGGGTGGAAGGAAGGAGGCTCACCAAGGCCTGGGGCTGGGCTGATCCTGCCAGGTTGCCCCTGCCAGTTCTATGTCCCTCTGCACCTCTGCCAGGAAGGGCCTTCCTTCTCCCCTGGCATCCAGGGACCTTGTGAAGAAGGAAGGAGCCCTCCGTTAAGGTAGAACCTGAGAGTGTGTTGAGCCCTGACCTGCATAGTTCCCTGCTATGGATGTGCAGACACGTATATGTATGCATGTGTAAATGTATGTGTGTGACGTGTGTGCACATGTGTATGGCGTGTGCATATGCATATGTGTGTGTACATGTGTATGTATGCATGGGTGTATGTGGATGTGTGTGGATGTGCACTGATGCATGCGTGCATGCATACATGTGCGTATTGTATGTGCATGCGTGAGCATGTGTGTGTGTATGTGTATGTATGCATGGGCCTATGTGCATGTGTGTATTGTGTGTGTGCATGTGTGGATGCCCTCTCTGGGAACCTGGAGAGTGTAGGCCTGGAGGCGGGACAGAGCCTGAGGACTGGCAGCCCAAGACATCCCCAGGCCTGCCCTGTGCACAGCTTCTCAGTGGAGAGGGCTGCAGCTTTTTGAGGCAAACCCCCCTCCAGTTTCTGGGGCAGCCAGATACAGGGGACTGGGGCTGGAGCAGCCACAGAGGCTGGGGCAGGAGCAGACTCTCTGGGCACCAGAACAATGTTCCACCGAGGCTGGAAGTGAACCACGTGTTGCCTCCAGCCCCAGCTACCCCCTCAGTCCCCAGGCACCCTTTGGGGTGCTCTTGGTGCCCTTGGTCATGCAGATCTGACCAGCGGGACATGGTGCCCAGGGTGGGGGGTCATCTTTGCTATCCTGGAACAGATCCGCATGTGCTGGCTGTGAGCAGGGTCCCTTCCCGTGTGGGTAGCGCCTGGCAAAGCTTTGGGTGTTGGAGCCTCTCAGTGGGGCTGCTTCACCCCTGCATCCAGGACCCCGCTCCTGCCTGGGCCGCCCCTGCCCTGTGGGTGCCGGGACACAGAGCCCCACTCTGCGGCTCACTGCTAGTGGCTGAGTTATTTCTCCAGGGTGGCTTTGGTGACAGAGTTTTTGCTGACATGCAGGATTTCTGGCAGGGCTGGGCGATGCTCCTAGTGATCCTACCTGAGGTCATTAATTTAAACAACCCAAGCTGGCTTCATCAGAGAGGGGTTTTTGCGATAACATTAACAAACCATAAATATCTGCTGGCCCCAGAGAAGGCAGCGGCTGCGTCCCACCTTCCCGGCGGGAGGGGCTGACTGGGCCAAGCACCGTATTTCTTGGCTGTTGGTGCATTGAGGGGAGGCGCTGTCTTTCTACCGAGGTCCAGGTGCTGCCAAAATGACACGGATTCAGGCAGCTGCTGCCAAGCGAGGGCCTCACAACCCTGCTCTTTTGCCAGTTGTTCTGGGATGGTTAGGCTTTTGTCTAGAAGCTCTGTGTTCCCAGAGCTTGGCTCCACTTTGGCGAATTTCTGCTGATGGATGTGAGGTGAGAGCCGTGTTCCATGGACTGAGACCCGTTATGGGGCCCTGAGAGCTGCAGGACCCTAAGCCCAGGCCTGAGCTTCCCGGAGGATGTCTCCAGGGCACACAGCATCTACTCCGCCTGGTTCTCCTGGAGCCTGCTGGCTTCCTTCCGGAGGGGAGACAGGCCCCAGCCTTACCTGGTGGGTAGGGCCATCACCAGTCCCCAGGTAGCTCACATCTGGATGTGGCTCTGCCTCCCTGCTCCTGGGGCGCCCTTCCTGGTGTGTGATGCAGGGAGGCTGTGCCAGCGAGGAGGCCAGGGCTGGGAGGGCGGCACGGCACCATGTGCTCTCACGGATGGCATCATCCATCTTCCTCTGGACCTGGGAGTACGGTGGGCAGGGACCGGGTGTCCCATTCTCACACCTCAGGGGCCGGCATGAGGCGCTAAGTGGAGAGTTAAACTGTCCACTTGTTGGGGGCCGTGTGCTGAGGGTGCTGGGGACATTAACAAACGTTCTCCAAGTACCCAGTAATTGGAGTGTAGTGAAATTGTAAATTATGATAATAGACGAAGATGACAATAAAATAATGATTTCTGCTCTTTCTGGAAGGGCCATTCGCTTCACGGTGCTTTGATGCACGTGCATTATATCTCTGGCCTGTTGGAAGTTGGTGACAATTCACATTTGGCTCAGTGAATGATTCCTTTTGGAAAAAAAACACAATAAATTGGCCCTTGTGTGTGGAAAGCAGCCTGAAGAACTTTACTCTGGGAATGCAAATCCAGGAGCTGTTGCCCTGCAGTGGCGCAGCCCCGCTGCCCTATGCCTTTTGGAAGGTGCAGGGCTGCTCAGTTCACCCGACTTCAGCTCGGGGTCCACCCACGGCCCCTGTGGAAGAGGGGGTTCCACGGGCTGGTGCACGGGCCTTTCAGACGGTGGTGACTCCCGGGCCCTGGTACCCATGAGGCTTCAGGAGGTCGCATGCGTCTTGGCATTGGCTTGGTGCTCTGAGTCAGGGGACTCCGGGCTCTTCCATGGACGCCAGTGCTGTGGCCACTGTTGTCAGGGCCCCTCCCATGTCCCCTCCCATGTCCCCCCTTCCCACCCCTCCATGCTCAGGGGTCTCATCCGGGCCCAAAGCAGGGTCCTCTCATGGCTGGACCCCCACCCGGCCTTCCTCACCGTCTCTCTAGATGGTTTCCATCTTACTGCGTGACTTTGGGCAGCAGACTTAACCTCTCCATGCCTGAGTTTCTCCACCCACAGAATGTGAGTCATGCAGAAGCGGCTCCCGTAGCCCCTGGGCCGGAGAGCCCGCTGCAGTCTGTCTCCTGGTGGTGCTGTGAATGCAGCCTCAGGCGCGTTCTTCAGCACAGCTGGGAAAGGCTTGCCTAGTGTGTCCTACCGGCCTCGCCCTTGCACCAAAGGAAACTCGCAATTCTCCCATGCTTATCCCCAGCCATGCCCGCGCGCTCGCTCTGGCCTCAGGGCCTCTGCACCAGCACTTCCCTGGCTTGGAATGTTCTGTCCCCAGACGTCAGCGGGTGGAGGGGTCCTCCTGGTCATTCAGGCTCACTCGGACCACCCTGACCCCCACCCTGAAGTGGTCCCTCCCCCATCACTGTGGATACATCACCCTGATCTTGCCCCCAGCACTTTTCGATCCTGGAAAGTGTTTGATTCTGTCCGATGGTTGGTGTATCTGCTGAACCTGCGCCCGCACCACCCGCCGACCCTGCCCCCGGCCCTCACCCCGCTGACCTCACGCTGTTCAGGGCTCTGTGTGCCCCTGAGGGCAGGAGGCCGGTGGGGGCACAGGAGGCTGCTCGACCCCAACAGCTGTCAGCCCCGCTCCTGGGCATCATCGCTGCTCCACCTGGGGGCCTCTGTGAGGACACCGCCCAGCTGTCCAGACACTGTCGCTCATGTCTGGAAATAACGCGTGGAATGCAATTGATTAACTTGCTCACACCCGCTGTGACCGCCTCGCCGATGGGCACCCTGTGTCTAGTCACCGGCTTTTTTATTCCACAGGAACTGTGTGTGCCCAGCCCCGGGCTCAGATTTCTTCTCTAGGTGCTGACACCCCTGAGGGCAGGGACCACATGTCTGTGCTGTCCACGGTTGATCCCCAGTAGCTTGATGTAAACGGCCCTGTCCCCCACGAGAGAAATCTGAGGAGCAAAATACAGACCCAGGATATTAGAGGGAAATACTGCAGATGTGTTTCGACCCGTGGGTCCTCTACAGTGGGGCAGTTTCCTCTTACCTGGGAAACTGCCAAGGAGCACTGCAGCATCACAGGCAGCTTTCCTTGGCCTCTGCCCCCACCCACCTTCGGACAGGGAGTCCATTAACATCTGCAAAGACAGTGCTTCCTGCGTGCCGTGGATCACACACTCAACGTTGAAGGGCGTGGAGTTCAAGGCCACTCAGCAGCTGGGATGAAACAGGTGGATGTGGTCCAGGCATCCCCAGCAGTGACCTGGTCTCCACCCAAGGCCAGGAAAGGTGTGGAGGCTCTTCCCTGCTTCAAAGCAGGAAGAATGCAGGGCTTTGGAAAGAGACATGAAGGGGCCAGCAGGAGGAAGCACAAATGCAGAAAGCTGAGGGGCTGGCTTTGCTCCTTAGTGAGTGGAGGGCTTGGGCCAGCGGATGTGGGACGGCTCTTCAGAATGCCCATGCAGTGCAGGTGTTATGGGATTCTTGGGCTGTCACTTTTCTGGCCAGAAACCTCCGTGGCCAGTGGCACCTTTGCCCAGTTTTGATTGGGACTGGGCTTGTTCTGCCCACTCGGTCTGGCAGGCTGTACTCAGCTCACACTACCGGCCTGGCTCCCACGCCTGCCAAGGGCAAGTCAGTATGGAGCAGTGAGCGGTGTGTGAGCAAACATAGGGTCTGGCCACTGCACAGTCAGACATGCCGGCTGCTGCAGCGGGGCGGGGCACTCCAGGTGCTGGCATGGGTGCCGGCTGTCTGTGAGGCTGCGGCTGGACACGCAGCTTCCACAGCTGGCACTGGAGAACATGGTGGTGCCTGGAAGCTTGGAGACGCCAGGAACTGCAGGACCCCAAAGAGGGTGTTACAGCCCTGGCTCAGGGAGCTCCCAGGTCTGGGCTCCTGGAAGGGCCACAGCTCTTCTCACCCTCTCTTTGCCCTCAACGTGGTGAGCGAGGGACGTGTCTCAGCCCCGTTTGTGTTATGGCTGTTTCAGCCTTGCCATTTGGTAGATTCCGAGTTCTTGTCCCAAGACCAGGAAGAATGGGGTCTACATAGACAAGTGGAGGGTGAGCAAGATGAAAAGGAGCTTTATTGAGCAATGGAACAGCCCAGAGAAGACCCACAGGGAGCAGGTCCTTTCCGCAGCCAGGGTGTCCGGGCAAGTGTCCAGCTCTCTGAAGAGAGGGTGGCTCCTCTCTGCAGCTGGTCGTCTCGTCTTCTCTGCTCTGGCTGAGCTCAGGGTTTTATGGATCTCAGAGGGGAGGAAGTACATGCCGATGGGTCCATGGGTGGCTGTAGATGGGCTCAGAAAAGGCATCACAAGTTCCGACTCTGGTCCTGGGACTGGCAGCCCAGCTCCCAGCCTTCAGGCCTTCCCTGGCCTGAAGGTGGGGCTCACCAGGGACCCGCCCCCTTCCGCCCAGAAGCCTGTCTGCCTCCTGCCGCCGTCCACGGCATCCAGGCTGCTTGTGCCACGGGGTACCTACAGGCCAGCACCGAGCCACCCTCCGCTCCCTGCTTGGCGTCCCTCCTGCACTTGTTGGCCTCCAAAGTCCAGAGGGGGCCGAAGTGGCAGGAAGCTGGCATGTCAGTACTGCCCCGAGCGTCTGCACACTCAGCCAGGCTGTGACAGCGTCTGGGCTCGGCCTCAACCTTGGTGCAAGATTGGAGCAGGTGCTGGGAGCAGGGAGAGGCCAGGCAGCTGGAGTAGATACCCTGAGCCTGTGGAGGCAGGGGCTGCCTTCTTGGGCCCCCAAGGGTGCAGAGTGCAGAGATGCCCAGATCTTGCTCCTGAAAGGGTGGGACTCCCACCTGCTCCATGGAGCATGCAGGCAGCCCTGGCTGTGCCTCCTTGCAGCCTGGTGCAGGGGCTCCAGGTCCTTGATGGGCCCAAGCTGGCATCTGGAACAGGGGTGACATTACTGCAAGTTCTTACCATGGCCCCAGCGCTCAGGGGCTGCCTGGGGCTCCCCCTCGCCCACTTAGAGCCTTGCACATAAGGGATGCCCCTGGGAGTGGATTGCTGGCGCTGAGCCCGGCCACTGGGAGTGTCAGGCTTGGTAGTCACCCCAGTGCAGGGTGGACCCTAGACACGGGGCCCCAGTTGGCCCTGTGCAGAGCATCTCCTGAGGTACAGGAACCTGGTGCCATTGGCGGATGGGCACAGTGGCCATGCCGCTGGCCAGGCCCCCCAAAGCGGGAGCCACTCCCACTTCCTGCCTTGGGCCCCCAAAGCGCAGCCCCAGCTCTGTGCCCTGGGTCTGGCCCCCATGCTCCGCTTGCAAGTGCACCATCACCCTGGGGCCATCTCTGCCTTGGGGACCCTCTCTGCCCGCCCCTCCATGCCTGGCCACACTGCTACCCTGCTGGCAGGCAACTAGGCCCAGCCGCATGACGGCGGCCCCCAGGGTGGTGGGTGACGGTGATGATGTGGGGCCAGGGTCAGGAGTGGCGGAGGCTCTGGGCCTGGGGGCGGGTCCCACCCAGCCACATGAGGGTAGTGGTGGTGAGGTTAGCTGCCTCGGGGATACAGGGCACAGGAAACATGGGACACGGGTCTCACCGCTGCCACCGATGCTCCCACCGCTACCACTGCTGTTCCTGCAGCCACTCCTGCCGCCATCGCTTGCCCCTTCCCGCTACAGCTGGCTGCTCCGTATGGCCTGCCGCTGCCATCACAGGCCTCCAGGACAGCCATGCCCTGCAGGCCTCTAGAACAGCTTTGTGGTGCAGCTTTGATGAGCAACGTGACAGCAGTCAGGTGGTCCCAGGGGTAAGCGTCCCGGTCAGCCAGGCTCAGGTTTTGGAGACTTGCTGGTAAATACCCAGGAGACAGGGACCTCCAGTTAGCAAGGCAGGAACTTGTGCCCTTCACACCCCAAAAGGGGCCAGTGAGCTGACTGCCTTTACCCACATCCTCTAGCATGGGGGCCGTGTTCGGTAGTTGTCTGGGAAGGCTGGGGAATGGCTTTCTTTCGTGAGAATGCTCCCGAGAAGGGCTGCAATGGTAGGGCCTGATTCTAATTAACTGCATTAAGTTCACATCGGAGTTTCTGGGTGCCATATGCAGGGTACTGGCAGGGTAGCAACATCCGCACACTGTGTCTGATTTCAGGCTAGACGTTTGGGACTGGCAGAGAAGGCAGCTGGCAGCCTCATGCCTTCATTTCCCTACTCATGGCCCACGGGTGTCAGTATGGGATCCTGTCTCAAGGCAGACACAGCCCAGCCTCCTCGGAAGACTCTCATCCTGGTACTGATAAAAGTCATGAAACCGTGGAGGACAGAGCTGGGGGAGCCTCTTACATGAAACACGTGGAAGGCCCCCAGCATTTGCCAGGCCAGCGTCTGCGTGAACCCCTGGAATGACAGTGAAGAGAGAAGCCTGTTTCCCTGGAAGGAGAGGCCCATTTGGTGACCTTGAGCTGCTGCCTTTTGACCATGGCAGATGGGACTTAGGCAAGGCCTGGTTGGGCAGCCGTCCATGGGCGCATCCCCGTCTCTGTGGCAGTGAGGCAGCTGCTGCGTCCCCAGGACCAGCAACAACAAACGTGCTCCTCAGCCCACCTGTGTGCTCCGGGGTTTCCACCTTCCTGTCTCCACCTTCCCTGCATTGGCTCCGCTTCAGCAAGGCCGGGCCCGTCGCTCCCGCACGGAAGCCTGTCTCTTCTCACCTAGTGACAACGACTCCCTCCTTGCCCATGCTGGAGTGGCCTCCTTGGAGCCCTCTTCTCAAGAAGCTTTGTCCTTGGTGGGCTGAGCCAGTTTTAGCAAAGGACCCTGCTAAGCTCACTTATCAAGAATCCGCGCACTCTGACATCAGATGAAGCCCCTTATCCCCCAGCTTTGATGTCCAGTGAGGTCCCCTCCTCACTCTGCAGCCCCCGTCTCCCCACTCCGCTTGCTGGCTGTGTGCCCCGACGGCATTGCTCTAGTGGGAGTCGAGCTCAGCTCTGTGCACCAGTCTCTGCCCACTGCAGGAGCTGGGGTGGCGTCTGCCTTGCTGTCTTTAACAAGTGTCCGGTGAATCATTTTTCCTTGGCATTATTCCGGGACTCCTTTTTAGCTGTGGTCCCCTCCCTCTCCTGCATCAGGAATGTTTCTTCCTCTCCTGGGCCACGCCCATCAGCATCCAAACAGGCCGCCTCACCAGTTTCCACCTCGCTCTATCCCGCGTCTCTGCTCCCCTTCACAATAGAGGCCTGCTGGCCATCCTGCTGCTTCTCAGCCACACCTGACCCTCCGGCCCGGGCCCTCACTCTGCCCTCTGCCTGCGACCCTCCTCCCCACAGGTCCACAGGGCTCGCCCCTTTGTCTTGTCAGCTCTTTGCCCCAGCGTCGCCTTTTTGGAGTTCTTCTGTGCTTGGCCCATCTCAGAGGACCCCAGCCTGGTCTTCCCATCCCTCTGCCCAGCGTTCTTTGCCCCCCGGGTGCCCGTTGCTGCCAGCCATGCTGCCCATTTGCTCAGGTGTTCCCCTCGGAAGTGTTGGCCCCTTTTGTTCACTGTCATGTGAGATGCCAGACACACAGCAGGTGTTCGCTGTGTGTTCTTAGACCGATGGGATTCTCTGACTTGGGAACTCGGGCTGGACACTAGAGCAGCGAGCCCTCAGGCAGCAGGTTAGATGTGGGGTGAGCTAGAGCAGCAGGTGATTCTCTCAGGGTTAGATGTGGGGTGACGGAGAGAGAACAGAGGTGGAGGGAGTGGCTGGGTCCTCCTTACTAGTGGGAGCCACAGGTGAGGGATGAGGGATGCCTGTTTGGGGTGGGGTCAGAATGTCCGCTGGGCCAGTGAGCATTGCTGGATTGTGGGGATGCTCAAAATACTTTCCTGTTCAGCCCACGGGCACCCCCAGAAGTTGAGACATCCTGATGGGGCCTCCGTTCCTGGCCACCTCCAAGCTCACACATCATGGAGCCCCAGGCCTGGAGCAGCCCTCTCTCGTACTACCCCGTTCAGCCCAAATACACACCCTGTTCTTTTGTCGGGCTAGCTTGAAGGCTGGGCCCCCGCCCTGTGGCTCTCCTCACACTGCTTGTGTGGCAGGGCCACTTGTTCTCTTTCCCCTCTTCGTTCCTCCCCGGCTCCCCCACGTCTCCCTCCCTCCTGGGCGCCCCCATGTCACCCTCCTTCCCCAGCCTCTCTGCTGAGGCTACCTCCCTGGGCACTTCAGGGACACTTCTGGAAGGCAGACGTGACCCTGCCTTCCCCTGATCAGGGACCCTCTGAGCTCTGTGGGGTTTTGGTGTGGGCATCTCTCTCTAATGTGCTCACAGCCCGGGTGCCCTCTCCATGGCCCATCTCTAGGCAGGGACAGGCCTCTGCAGCAGTGTCTGCAAGGTGGTGGGCGGTGGTGCAATGGCAGGGAGGGGACGGGGAGGAGAGCATGGCTGCTGTGGTCCCCCAGGGTGGCTGCGCTTAGCCCCTGATAGTGGGTTTGTGCATT
>NW_012114466.1:357611-360235 GCF_000951035.1 Colobus angolensis palliatus | reverse complement strand
AAAAAAAAACAAAAAAAACATGAAAGAATGCAGCACTGCCTTTGAGCTACCACTCTGGGCACACTGCCCATGGGATAGCCCTGCTCTGTAAGGAGCAGCACCTCTGGTGCCACTTCAATAAAAATTGCTGTCTCACACCACCAGCTTGCCCTTGAATTCTTTCCTGGGTAAAGCCAAGGACCCTCCCAGACTAAGCCCCCATTTGGGCCTGCCTGCCCTGCATCGTGGGTGTTGGACTCCAGGCAGTTTGGAAGTGCAGGTTCTAGTATCAAAGACCCACACAAGGATGTAGCTCAGAAGGCTTTTGTGCCCTGGAAAAAGTTTGGGGTGATGTGGTTCTGTCACCTAAAGCGCCAGTCAGCTGGGCTGGTGGGAACCATGCTGTTGGCTGGACGTAGCAAAGAAAATTGCTAGCCACTTTCAGTTATTTTCTGGCTCTTTCATGGGCCTTTCTAGGCAATTTCCTTGTTTCCTTCCCTTGAGGTCTGGTCTCATTCTTCCAGCAATGACGTTGTGGATTTAAAATACGTCTACCATAGTCTTTTACCATTCCTCCCTCCAAGAAGCAGAGGCTAATTTCATACCCTCCTCACACATACAATATGGAAGAAGTGGCCGCATGGAACTTCCCAGGCCAGGTCAGAAAAGGCACTATGGCTCATGCTCTGGGGTACCTGCTGCCGTGGGGTGGGACCTTCGAGAGCCTGTGGAGCCGTCATGTGAGGAACTGTGGCCTCTCCGCAGCAGCTCATCTTGGAGGCAGAGACTCTAGCCCCAGTCAAACCCTCAGATGATGGTAGCCCCAGCCAGTGTCGTGAGGCAGCCTCCGGAGAGACCCTGAGCCAGGGCCACCTGCCGAGCTTACCCTGGATCCTGACCCCCAAAAACTGCAAGTCGATAAAGGGTTGCTATTGTTTTAAACTGCCAAAGTTTGGAGTGCTTTGTGACACAGCAGGAGATAACCGACACAAATACTAAGACTTGAGAACTTTTATTAAGCCTTTCCTTTGTGCCGAGCACAGGGCTAAATGCATCCGAAGGATCTCACCATCTTCCCAACAGCCCATAGGGAGCAGAGCTTTTCATTACCATCAGTCTCAGAGGACACGACTGGGGCTCATAGAGGGGAAGAAACCTCTCCATTTCACACAGCTGGTAAGTCGTGGGGCTGGCATTTGAACCCAGGTCTGCCTAATTTCAGAGCACTCATTTGCGGCCAGCACGTGATCCCACCTGTGGTGTGATTCTGTGCCTACCCGTTCTCCACCCTCTTCCTCCAGACATAGGCCTGCTTTCCTGTCCCAGGTGCAGCAGGTAAACCCCTTTGCACCAGGTGTCAGCGATGGCTGCAGACTGGGGACTCGCCCAGCGGCGCTCCGTGCAGGCTGCCCTCGTGAGGAAAAGGTTACTAAGTTTGGGGCCAGAAGATTTGGTCATGAGCTCCAGCTGTCAGTCAATGGTTACGGAGTCCAAGCCTGCCGGGCCTCAGTTTTACCATCTCTGAGCTGAGAAGGATGTTCAGGGCTAGGTCTCCTGGCAGACTGGCTCTGAATGCCCCCTGCAGTGAGAAGGACTCTGGCTGCCCTGGATGGAGAGGGGCTCAACCAGCTGGGAGTCCTCAGTGCCATGCCAAGGGCCGCCTTATCTTCCTCTCCCAAATGCCACTTTCAAAACGGATTCATTCCCCAAACGGATGTGACCGCAGCACAGGAGAAATGCATGACAGCCGGATAATAAACCCGCAGATCAGAACTGTCAGATCGTCTTCAGAGCAAAAGGCAACACGCTCTCCCGAGGTAAGATCCTAACTGTCTTCAGGAACATACGCCGGGGCGGGGGGTGGGGAGCGACTCAGGACGCGGCGCCGGCAGCCCTCAGCCCATCGAATTCACTGCGTCTACCTCAGGCTGGGCCGTTGCATCTTGAAAGTCGCAGAGCTTAAGCATTTATCAGCAAAGCAGCTGCTTCTGTTTGCTCTGCGTGATTTAGTGTATTTATTGCAGTGCTTTTCAAACACCTCTTTGCTCTATCTCTGAGATCTTTCCCCTGGACTCCCCGTTAAATTAATCAGATTCTGCTCCTCTCCAGTCCTCCCTCTGCCTGCTGGCACTCTGAGGGTGCGTCATTAAATGGTCGTGCTTTTTGTTTTTCCTCCTGGAGTGGGAGGTGTTTGTTGAGGGGCACAGGGTCCCTGGGGATGGCCGCTCTGTGAGCTTCCCCAGTGCGGGCTGCACAGTGAGCAGGGACGTTTCCTGTCTTGAAGCTGGACGGGCACCTTAGGCGTCATCTCGCCTGTTCACGTGACCTCAGTGTTTCCCACTCGTCAGGAGAGAGTGACAGGTGCCCCTCCCCACATTCTGTCTCTGGCATGCTCTGGAGCATGGTGGCTTGGGGAGCAGGACACGGGACAGGGTGACAGAGCAGGTGGACGCTGGGGCAGAGATGCAGACCCTGGGCCCTCTGGAGGAAGAATGTGGGGCTGGGTGGGTTGGGCTGGCTGAGAACCAAGCTCAGGTTTTGGGGATCGTGGCCACACCCCTCCTGGCTACCTCCTTCCTGGCCTGAAGGCCACCAGCCAGGGGCCACACCTGCCAGCCCGAGTGGTGGTCTTCAGTCTCTTCCCC
>NW_012114466.1:320597-357171 GCF_000951035.1 Colobus angolensis palliatus | reverse complement strand
GGGGGGGATGGTTCCTGCGGGGTGGCCGTCCAGGGCTTGCCTCTGTGGTGGGTTGGGGGGCATGGTTCCTGCGGGGTGGCCGTCCAGGGCTTGCCTCTGTGGAGAGCTGGGGGGGATGGTTCCTGCGGGGTGGCCGTCCAGGGCTTGCCTCTGTGGTGGGTTGAGGCGCGGGCCCTGTAGTGGTGGCTACAGGGTGTTGTGTGGCTGCCGGCCTCACCCCTCCAGGAGCCATCCTCAGTCATCATTTGACACTGGGTGGGGCAGTTCCAGTGGGAGGTGCACAAGCAGCCCCAGCCAGGCCCACCTGATGGCTGCTCGCAGGTTTAATTCCTGAACCCAGAGACAAAGGCTGGAGAGTGCATGTTCCTCAGAGCCCCTGAGCGCCCACCCTGCCCTGGTGCCCCTCATCCTTGACCTGTTCTCCCCTGGACAAGACCCGGAGTCCTCCCATCAGTTCCCGTTGCCCACAGCCAAGAAGCCCCACTGCACCAGCTGCGAGGGGACAACAAAGCTTTGAGCCTAGCAGGAAAGGGACAGGCTATGGGACCCCCATCCCGTGGACACCCCCCTTCCCTCAGCTTGGAGCACTCTGGGCCATTTCACAGTGCTTTGGGAATTCGGCCGGGGCCTGTGGGCTCTGAAACATCCTACAGAGGCCTACCAGTCACGGCAGCTCCGCCGCACACCCGCGTCTCTCCATACTCCCAGACAGTTGCTTGTACCCATTTTGCACATGAGCCGAATGGGCTCGAGGAGGACGCCATTGTCTTATCTCTGCCTCAGTGTACTCTGTTTGAAGAACGGAGTGCGGAGGGAGTAAACGAGTTGGGGCACAGGGAGTTCCTGGAACGGTGACTCCTCCACACAAACACTCGCGAGAGTTTGTTGCTCTTTAATTGTGAGGATTTAATCCATTATTGTTGTTATTTCTGCATTTCCTGTTATTTTCCAATGATGAAGATGATGGTAATGAGGAACTGACATTTCCGGAGGAGGGCGGCGGTCTGTCTGTCTGTCTTCCCAGTGCATACTCATCCCCGAGCTGTGCGCAGCCCCTGTCCTCAAGTATCTTAAGGTCTGGGAGACACGGACCTGTGTGTAGACAATGGCAAAGGCACGTCCACCCCTAATAGGGTCAGCAAGGTCCATGTCACCTGCAGGGGCAGGGCAGGGAGGAAACAGCCACGCAAAAGTGTAGAGAACAAATGGAAGCAAGCGCGACCTCTACATAAAGCCCAATTTTAACTATTTTGGCTCCTTTCGGGACATCTCCCAGTGTGTTCCCAAGACAGCAATGAAAAGACACCCTTTCCACACTAGGACATGATGCCGTGCTGTTGTAAATGCCGGGACGCAAATATGTGTGTGTCTACACTGACCATCTACACTCAAATATGTGTGTGTCCACTGGGCCTGAGGGCTTAGAGCATTAATTTAACCCAAGCAATTATTTGTAAGTATGAGTTTAATGTGTCTCCTTCCCTGCGGGCGTGGGGCACGGGAACGCATCTGTCCGCGATGCTCCCGCAGCTGTTGCAGGGCTTAGACTGCCCACTAGTGGGGAGCTGCAGGCCTCTCACTTCCCACCTCTCTCTGACTAACCCAGATACTTGGGTGGGTCAAATTCCTGAACCCATACTGGGCCACAGTCCTCGCAGGAACTTAAAAGGTTGCATTGTATCCAGCATATCCAGGGAATTGTCTGTGAGTGGGTGTGAGCCCACCTGTGCCGGGCAGACAAGGGGTGGACTGCAGGGGCCACAACTATGAATCCATTGCAAGAACATAAGAATGTTCTCCATAGGCACTCAAAGCAGTGTTTACCTGGCTGATCCAGGGACACAATGTGTGTCAGCAAATGGAAGACACGCCCTGGAAGATGGGTGCTTAAGCAAACACTGTGATCAGGCCTCGTGGTCCCAGCTGATGGACTGATTCTGCAGTGAGCACTTGATCCAAGCTCTGCCAATTAGAGTCTTTCCAAGGGTGTTGGGACCGGAACTGAGAAAAAAGAATTCAACATTGCTTTGAGTGCCTATGGAGGTGGATGCAGGGTGCTAACACTGTCTGTGACCACATCTTGCACCGTGGGTCTCAGAAGCAGAGGAAGCAGATCTTCTCAGAGAGAAGAGGGGCACCTGTGCAGAGGCAAGAGGTGGGATGGAGAGAGATGCAGAGATGGCCCTTGGCCTCTAGAAGCCCTGGTCCCATTTGTCCCTGAGGTCCAACCCTCGTCTTCTCTGTGGGTCCTATAAAACATTCTCATGTTCTTGCAATGGATTCATAGTTTTGCTTAAGCTGGGTTGAGTTGGGTTTCTGTTCCATGCAACCAACATAGTCCTAATCAATAAAATATTAAGACACATTTCTATCCACTTCAAGAATTAATCGTATCCATAAATTATCACTTGACTATGACAAGATATTTGGCATTTTTTTTTTGCAATCATTTGGAGTTTTGGTTCTAGAATATGATTTTTTCCTTTTACATTATGTCAATTACTTTAAGAACATGATGTCTTGTCTATGTGGGGAATATTTTTTAACAGCTGCATTCTTCCTCATTTTCTCAGGAATTATTAATATTTGTACTTAACTCTAAATTTTAATGATCTATTTGCTCACAATTATTTTTTATGCCAATGTTATTCCTTTCTTGTTTTTCTTTCATTCTAATGACTCTTACCCCACAATTATTTTTCTCGGAGCTGTGTACAGTATGCTGAGTCCTCAAGTTCTTTTTGCCCTCACAATACTTTTGTCCAGCAATAGAATTCCAGTTTGAGGTCCTGTTTCCTCAGAACCTTGTAGCTAGTGCCACAAATGTTACCTTCTAGCATTTTTGAATTGCAGACAAGAATGACCAATGGGAGTGGGGTTTTTATTCTTTTTTAAAGGCAACCTATTATTTTTGTACTCTGGAAGCTTAACGGAGTTTTTAATCCATTGAGTCAGAAGTTTCACCAGAATGTATATAGCAGCGTGTCATTTTTCTATTACTCCTTGACAGTTCACCTGTGATTTGAAGGCTCTCATCTCTTTCCATTCCAGGGGAAATTTTCTTCTCTTATTTCTTTAATTACTTCTTTCCCCCCACTCTCCTTTGGGCCCCCATGGGAATGTGTTCACTTCTCCTGAATCTGTACCTGTCTCTTAACCTAACGCTTGTAATTCCCATCTCTCTCAATTCTTCTTAAGCTCCAAGAGACTTTAATGACTGCCTTCCAGTTCACCAGTTTGAGTTTAAGTCATGTTATTCACAGCACCTATTATTTTCATAATCGTGTTTTAAATTTCAAAGATCTCTTTTTGGTATTTAATCCCCTGTTTAAAAGACTGTGGCCAGTTCCAATTTTATGGATGTAATATCCTTTTGAGTCTCTCTGTGGATGCTCTTTAGAAATTTAACATCGTCTTCTGTTTCCTGCATTAATCCTGATTCATCATGGATTAGTTGTCTGCCTGGTCATTTTGGAGATGTGTTTTCAAGGATTTAACTGCCCCGTAGACACGCTTGCCCTGTAGGTAAGTGTATTTGTATCCATGTCTAATAAAGTGACCTGCAGTGGCCCTGGTAGCTAGTACCACACTTTTCTCTGTAACCCGGGGATTGAAAGCTTTTTCCACAAAGGGCCACAGAATAAGTATTTTTGGCTTTGGGAGCCGTACAGGCCCTGGGGCGACTACTGAAGTCTGCCATTGGTGAAAAAACAGAGGCGAGAGGTAAGCAAGTGGGTTAGGTTATGTACCTCTATAACTTGATAGAAATTGGCCATAGGGTTTGGCTCCTGAGTCATAGTTTGCCAACCTCTGCTCTAGCCTGTGGCTGGAGCCCTTGGGGCCACATGCCCAGCTTTATTGCAGTACCGGTCTTCACTGGCCATATGCAGTCTGGACCAGGTACCCCCTCTGCTGCAGGGAAGGGACCAGCCCTAGCTCTGTCATTTGTCTTTGGTTCTTACATTCCATGGCAGCTTCCTCTTCCCGCTTTTGTCCACCAATGTTTGGGGTTTGAGGATCGCTCATTGAGAAACCAGTGCCCAGTTTTGCAGGGGCTCCTTCCAGTTCTGGAGCTGCCTTCTCATACTTTTCTGGGCAGCCCACTTTCTGTATCAGTTCATCTCATCCATGTTATTTAGCTCAGATTTTCTCAGCACTTCTAATTCACTAATTCTCCTTTCTCTGTTTTCCAGTGCTGTGTCGATGCTTATGTTCCTAAATCATTTGCATGGGATTTGGGGAGGGGAAGAGCCAGGCGCGGTGGCTCATGCCTGTAATCCCAGCACTTTGGGAGGCTGAGGCGGGTGGATCACGAGGTCAGGAGACTGAGATCATCCTGGCCAACATGGTGAAACCCCGTCTCTACTAAAAATACAAAAGTTAGCTGGGTGTGGTGGCAGGTGCCTGTAATCCCAGCTACTCAGGAGGCTGAGGCATGAGAATCGCTTGAACCCAGGAGGTGAAGGTTGCAGGGAGCCGAGATTGCGCCACTGCACTCTAGCCTGGCAACAGAGCGAGACTTATCTAAAAAAAAAAAAACACACACAAAACCTATTATAGAGGCATATTTTGCATATCGTCAGATCCACCCTCTGAAGTATACATTTCCATGATTTAAGTTATTTCACTAAGTTGTGCAACCATCACTGTAAATCAACTTTAGAATGTTTCCATCACCTCCTGAAATCATTCTTGATAGTTCATTTCTCGTATATCAAGTCTTTAGATATATGAAGGCCCGTTTCAAGTCTGTATTTCAGCTCAA
Source organism: Colobus angolensis palliatus (assembly GCF_000951035.1). Lineage (NCBI taxonomy): Eukaryota > Metazoa > Chordata > Mammalia > Primates > Cercopithecidae > Colobus > Colobus angolensis. Next base: position 352,406 of record NW_012114466.1, on the reverse strand, counting down.
TGATCCACCTGTTATTTTCGTGCTAGTCCCACAGTGTGTAATTACTGTTGTTTTAAATATACATCTCAGTTGTTGGGAGGGAAGGGCATTCCCCATTTCCCTTCTTTTCCTAATGTCCTTTTCATTTATCTTCTGCTAGTGCAGTATTGCTGCAAAGTTGTGTTGTTGTTTTTCAATTAGGACTTTGATTGGGATTAGGCCAAATATTTGAAATATTTTGGGAGAATTGATACAGTTACAATGTTCAGACTTTCCATCAATGTAACATGTTCTTCTATGCTTAAATATTTTATCAGTAAAGCCGAGAGTTTTGTCTTCACGCAGTACTGAAATATTTGTATTGCTGCTATTTCGAAGTCATGCAAACATTTTACCTGTTGTTATTTTAAGTGGAACCTTTTCTTTTCCCCATTTTAGTCACCAACTGGTAATTACTATTACATAGGAAAACTATAGATTTTAATTAATTTATTTATTTTTATTTGTTTATTTTTATTTTTTTGAGACGGAGTCTCGCTCTGTCACCCAGGCTGGGGTGCAGTGGCATGATCTTGGCTCACTGCAAGCTCCACGTCCTGGGTTCATGCTATTCTCCTGCCTCAGCCTCCCGAGTAGCTGGGATTACAGGTGCCCACCACCACGCCCAACTAATTCTTTTTTGTGTTTTTAGTAGAGATGGGATTTCACCCTGTTAGCCAGGATAGTCTCAATCTCCTGACCTTGTGATCTGCCCGCCTGGGCCTCCCAAAGTGCTGGGATTACAGGCATGAGCCACCGCACCCGGCCTTTAATTTCTTTAGAATCTAGCCAAATTGCTAAACCATCAATTGTGTTTTTACAAAATGTTTCTTGACATATAATTATTGTACATACTTACAGAAGACGTGGAATTTTGATACATGTATACAATGTGTCATCAAATTAGGCATTTGGAATATCCACCACTGCAAGCATGGACCATTTCTTCGTGTTGGGGACATTTCAAAGGTTCTCTTGTAGCTAGTTTGAAATAGACAATATATGATTGTTAGCTATAGTCCCCGACTGTGCTATGGAACACTATTTTTTAAAAAAGTAACTTCTCTTGGGTTTTCTGGGCACCGAAAGTGACACCCATGTATCCTGGGCAAATTCAATATACTGTTATGTTTTCCTTTCCAGTCATTATACATAAGCCCCCCTTTATCTGTGGGGGCACATTCCAAGCCCCCTAGTGGCTGCCTAAAGCTCTGGGTAGTTCGTACCCCTGTGTGCACCATGCTGTGCTTTTTCTTCTACATCCATACCTGTGATCGAGTTGAAGTATAATTAGGCACAAAATCACAATAAGAAAATGAACAATTCTAATGATGTACTATGATGAAAGCTGTGTGAATGCGCTCTCTTAAAATGGCTTTCTGTGCTGTATGCACTATTTTTCGACTGCAGTTCACTGCGGGCCACTGAAACCACCGAGAGTGACACCGCAGGTCAGGGGGGACTGCAGCCAGCAGGTCTGTCTGATGCTTCCCGGCATCTGCTGAAACCTCAGAAAACAGCCGTGAGCCAGGAGCAGGCGCCTATCCTTGGCCCACGCCTGTCAGGAGTGGGGGTGCCTCTGATGCGTCATGGCCCAGGGAGGTGTGGGCGTTGTGGCCGAGGGAGGCATGGGGGTGGCTCTGGAAGTCCTGGTTTCCTGAGACACCTTCTGTGGCCTTGTAGCAGTGAGCATGTGGGTGTGTCTGGGGAGGGGCAGGCGGGTAGGTGGGACCATGGATGTGGTCGGTGTGTATCTTAGTATGAATCTGTTTTCTGTTTGGAAAGCACCCTGGCTTTGCTGAGTTGTGCCCTCCTTGGTTTTTGTCCCTGCTAGTGGGTGTCTTGGCTAACACGTCTGTCTTCCCTGGCAGTAGGAGGTGCCTGTCGCTTTATCTCCTGAGAGCATTTTTTGCTGATTGTTCTTTCTCTCCTACTCCCCTCCCTCCCGCGCTGGCCCACTGCACCCCACACGCTGAAGGCCCCAGGGCCCTGGTGTCTCCAAAACCTCCTCACCGTAGGCCTCCTGCTGCCGTTCCCCGGGGCCACTACCACTCTCTGAATCTTTCTCTGTCCTTATCCTGCCCTTGTGTTTCTTTTAGGATCAGGGCGGTCCTTTCCTGGCCCCCATGCAGGCTCCTACCCGGGCATTCTTGCTGGAGTTTCTCACGGCTGCCACTAGTCCCTTCCTGCTCTTACTCTTTGTCCCCACTCGGATCACACTGAGGCCAGCGGTTTGGGTGCTGTCCGTGCGCACAGAGCTCCCAGGGTGAGATCTCCAGCTCGGAGTGCTCCACGGAGCCTCCATCTGTGTACAGATCTGCCCACTGATGCCTGCACACGGATGCCTGGAAGGCTCCACACCCTCAAAGTGGCCCAAGGCGCCACAGGATCTGAGCCCGCCCCACACCCTCCCATCCCACAAACTTGGTCTTTCTGAGAAGTCTGCCTTGTGGTCCAGTTCCAGCCATCAGAAACCCAGCTCTTGCCTGCACCTCCTCTGCCTCCACGCCACACCACTGTCCCTCTGTCACCCCTCCTCCCCGAGGCATGGGGCTGCCAGCTCTTTCTCAACATCCCTCCCCTCGCCCCTTCCACTCATGAGAGAATCCCACACACCCCCGGCACTGCCCACAGGCGCCTGCAACAGCCTTGCAACCTGGGCCAACCCTGCCACCTCCAGGCCTTCATTCCCGTTGCAGTCAGTGATCTTTGAGGAAGTCAGATCTGACCTGTCGGTTCCCTTCTCCTGCCCCCCACACCTACATACACACGTGAACACATCCACATCTATGTACACGGGCACACACATGCAAAACACCTGTACACACGTGCATGCATACACATCCATGTACGCAGGCACACTTGTGCAGAACAGCTGTACATGTGCACGTATGTATACACATCCATGTACATAGGCACACCCATGCCCAGGACCTGCACACATGTATGGCATACACACCCATGTACACACATGCACATATATTCACATCTATGTACATAGGCACAGTCATGCACATCTGTACATATCTGTCATATCCATGTGCACATATGCAAGCATGTATACACATCTATGTACGCAGGCACACACGTAAAACATCTGTTCATATTTGTCACAGTCATGTACACATGTGCATGCTTATGTACTAATCTATGTACATGAGCACACACTTGTAAAGTACCTATATACACATACTTATGTGAACACACCCATGTATACATGTGCACACACATGTACACACCTATGCACATAGGTGCACACATGGAAAACACCTGTACACATACAAGTCACATCCACATGCTCCAATGTATACACATGCACACACGCCTGCATAAACACTTGCACACACACGTGTGTAGACACAGCCTGTTTTTAACAGCTTCCTGTACTGGGGCTCCAAGGACCTTCCTTATACCCTGTTATGGGTTAAATTGTGTCCCGTCAAAATATATGTTTAGGTCCTGACTCCCATTCTCTATAAATGTGACCTCATTTGGAAATGGGGTATTTGTAGATGTAATCGAGTTAGGATGAAGTCGCAGTGGATTCGGGTGGGCCCTAATCCATGGCTGGCATCCTTAAAAGGGAAATTTGGAAAGGGCCACACAGGGAAGAAGGCCATGTGGTGAGGGAGGCAGAGGCTGGAGTGGGGTCGCAGCATGCCCAGGAGCATGGAGGAGTGCCGGGAGGGAGCGCCCAGCAGGAGCCAGAACGGGTGTAGAAGGACCCTCTCCTGGGCCTTCAGACATAGCTGCTGACGCGTGGACCCAGACTTCCGGCCTGCAGAACTGCGAGTGAATAAATGCCTTCTGTTGAAGCCACGGGTGTGTGGGGCGTTGTAATAGCAGTGGCAGGACACAGCTGTGCCACACTGCATCCTTCACTCCTCCTGTCCTAGTTCCTTGCCCTCCTGCCCCTTTGCCTCATGGGCACTGCCTGCCGCCTTCTCTCTTTAATGCCTCCCCTTCTTGCTGGGATGCCCCTCTCTCAGGAATCCTTGCCCCGCAAGAAGGGGCAAGGTGTGTGGTGTGTTTAGCGTGCAGTCTCTGCCTCCCCACAGCGTGCTCCCTGCTGTGTTCCAGAGACACAGCCCAGTGCCTGCCACACGGAGAGCCTGCCCATTGTCCAATGAGAAGAGGGGAGAAGAGGGGCTTTGCATGTCTATTAATCAGTGAGATCGGCCTGTGGTTTTCTTTAGTATCCTGCTGCTAGGTTTTGATTCAAGGTTAAATGCTGTTATAAAACAAATGGGGAGATTTGTTTTAATGGCCTGGAACTGTTTATCTGGCACTGGAGGGATGTGTTATTTGAAACCATCTGAGCCTGGAACAACTTAGAGGTGTCTAAATTAAATTTTAAAATTTCCTTGCATTGTTATTAGTTATTGACATTTTCCAGAATTTTTTATGATTTATATTTTCCTAGGGAAACGTCTCATTTCGTTGAAAGCTCAAAATATATTAACCTAAAAGTATACATAGGACTTTTTAATGTATGCTTTTTTGTTTGTTTTTCTCTTATGTTTTGAATTACATTTTCCAGAGACTTATCCATTTTCTCACACAAAACAAAAACACCAGCAGTTGTCATATTAATTTATTGGTACTTTTTTCTGCTTTTCGAATTCAGTAATCTCTGCTTTTCTTTCCCTTGTTTTCTTCCTTGGTTTGCTGGGGTTAATCTTGTTTTCTATTTCCATTACATGAATGTACCCTAATTTGCTTACCAGTCCTGAGTGGGGATATTGGGAATCTTTCAGAATTTCAGACAATGCTATAATGAATGTATCTTGCATACATTTCACACACATGAGAGCGTATTTGTAGTATTAAATTTCTGGAAGTAGAATTGCTATTTAGAGGCTGTGTGCATTTTTACTTTTAATTTTTTTATCCTTAAGATTTATGCCAATTTACATTTTCATCACCAATATATTTTATTTATTTAACATTACACATAACATATATGTTACAGGTATTTTCTTTAACACCACATATAACATATCTGTTCTAGGCATTTGACAAATTTCAACTCAATCCTCAGAACAACCCCATTTTATAGATTAGGAAATTGAGGTTTATGTAGACTAAGCAACTTTCCCAGGTTTATTAAGTGATGAAACAGAATCTGAAATCCAGACATTTTTGTTCCAGAGCCCATGCTCTTAACCAGTGCATTGGGCTGCCTATTTTCTCACACTCATATTAGTATGAAATTAACAAATATTTTGATCACAGCCAACCTGATAAGTAAAAAAATAAAAAAAATCTAATTTTAGTTTGCATTTTCCTTACTATGACCAAGGTTGAACATTTCTTCAAATGTTTAAGAAATGTGTTTTTTCCTTCTGTGAACTGTTTGTTTTTAACTGTTGTCTATTTTTTCCTTTTGTCTATTGACTTTCTTATTGGTTTATAGAAGCTCTTTACATATTAAACAGTCCCATGATATGAAATGCATTCATTTTTCTACTCTGTTATGTCTTTCAACTTTATGGGTTTCTTTTACATTACATAATTTTAAAACATTTATGTAGTCAAAATGTGCACATTTTTTGGAAGGTATTTGTGTCTATGCGTGTGTGCATATTTAACATGCTCAGAAGTTCTGGCCATCCTGAGATTTAAATAATTCTCTTTTGTTTTCTTCTAGTACTTTTATCATTCCATTGAAGTCTTTCATCCATCTGGAAATTATCTGGAAATTATTTTTTTTCCTGTAAAACGTAAGGGAGGGATTCCATTTTTTTCCCAGACACCATTAACTGCATAATCTATCTTCTTCTTTAATTGGACATTCTACTTTTAGAATACAGTACATTTCCTCATGTCTTCACTGTCCTCCAAATGTGTGGACGATCTGTGTATGAATGTACGTGGATCAAAATTTTTAAATTCTTGTAATTTTAACACATGTTACCAACTGGTAGGGGTAGTCATTCACTAATCTTTTTGGTGAGAACTTTTTTTTTTTTTTTTTTTGAGACAGAGTCTCGCTCTGTCGCCCGGGCTGGAGTGCAGTGGCCAGATCTCAGCTCACTGCAAGCTCCGCCTCCCAGGTTTACGCCGTTCTCCTGCCTCAGCCTCCCGTGTAGCTGGGACTACAGGCACCCGCCACCTCACCCAGCTAGTTTTTTGTATTTTTTTAGTAGAGACGGGGTTTCACCGTGTTAGCCGGGATGGTCTCGATCTCCTGACCTCGTGATCCGCCCGTCTCGGCCTCCCAAAGTGCTGGGATTACAGGCTTGAGCCACCGCGCCCAGCCTGGTGAGAACTTTTGAATCAGCATATCTGGTTTCTCAAAACGTCCAGTTGACGTTTTCTGTGAGGATAATTAACATCTCGATGTTGTCTAGCTTTCCTATGCTAAAACAAGACATGTGTATGCATATTTTAAGTCTTCTTTTATATCTAGTTCCATTTTAATTTTTAAAAAGTAGAGCTTGAGCATTTCTTAGGTTTATTTGTAGATATTTTAATCATTTTTGTTATACCTTCTAATACATTTTGTTTTGATATATAAAATCTATTGCCTTCCATATGCCAATTTCATGTCTATGCTCTTAGTGAATTCTATCATTATTTGTAATAATCTTTCAGTTAATTTTCTTGGAATTTCTAGATATAAAATTATATCATCTGCAAATAATAATTGCATACTTTCTCCATTTTTATGTATCTTATTTCTTTCTCTTGTTTATGTTGGTATCTCTAGGATAATGTCCAATAATAGTAACAATAGATCTCTTTGTCTTGTCTTAACTTTAACAGGAATATTTATAGATATTATCTTATTAATTATAATGCTGACCTTTGGGATGACATAAATGCATTTTGTCACATTAAGTATCAATCCAGTCATTTTTGAGCACTTGGAAAAATAAAAATATGGCTGTTGAGATTTATCAGTGCTTTTCCAGCATAAATAAAGATGATTATATGATCTGTCTTATGATCTAATAATATGGGGAATTATATTAATAGATTTCCTAATGTCAAAACATCCATGCATTTCTGGAAAGAGATAAGTTGTGTTTCTATTTTTCATTAAATTTCCTAAAGATTTTGCTTTATGAATGTTTATGCTTCGTTGTTTGTGTTACGGGATCTTTGCAGTGTGACTTTTCTGGCCAGAAACCTGTGGCTGGTGGCGCCTTTGCCTGAGTTTTGCTCAGGCCTGCTGGGCTCATTCCGCCTACGCAGCCTGGCAGGCTGTGCTTGGATCATGCTACCAGCCTGGATCCCATGCCTCTAAGGGAGGCTGTGAGTCAGGTGTGGAGCAGCAGGGGGTGTGTGAGCGAGTGTGGGGTCCAGCTACTGTGCAGTCAGACACGCTGGCTGCTGCTGTGGGATGGGCAGTTCCAGGTGCCAGTATGGGTAGCTGCTGTAGCACTGTAGGTGCTGGCAGCAATGCTGCGGCTGGACTAGGTGCACTGCAAGCAGCTTCCCCAACTGGCAGCAGGAATGCGGTGGCCCCCAGAAGCTTGGAGATGCCAGGAACCGCAGGGCCCCAAAGAGGGTGTCACAGCCCTGGCTTGGGGAGCTCCCAGGTCTGGGTTCCCCAAAGGGCTGCAGCTCTTCTCTCCTTCTCTTCACCTGCAATGTGGCAAGCAAGGGGCATGTCTCAGCCCTGTTTGTGTTACAGCTCTCTTAGCATCACCGTTTTGGTGGGTCCCAAGTTCTTGTCCTGCGGCCAAGAAGAATGAGGTATGCAGACAGGTGGAGGGTGCACAAGACGAAGATTGCTGAGCAATAGAACAGCTCAGCAAAGACCCATAGTGAGCAGCTCCTTTTCATGGCCAGGGTGTCCTGATGAGTGTTCAGCTTCCAGCAAAGAGGGTGGCTCCTCTCTGCAGACAGGTCATCCCAACAAGTGTTCAGATATCAGCAGAGGGTAGCTCCTCTCTGCCGCTGGTCATCCCATTGTCTCTCTGTCCTTTCTCTGCTCTGGCTGGAACTGGAGCTTTTATGGGCCTCAGAGGAGAGGAAGTACATGCTGACTGGTCCATGGGTGGCTGTGGGTGGACCTGGAAAAGGTGCCACAAGTTTCTACTCCAGTCCGTGGGACTGGCGGTCTGGCCCTCAGCCTTTAGGCCCTCCCTGGCCTGAAGGTGGGACCTCAACAGGGACCCTCTCTGCTCAGGAACCTGTCTGCCTCCTGCTGCCATTCATAGTGCCCAGGCTGTAGGTGCCAAGGGGCACCTGCATGCCAGCACTTAGCTGTTCTCAGTTCCCCATTGGCTTCCCTCCTATGCTCGATGGTGCCCAAAGTCCAGAGGAGGTCAAAGGTGGCAGTGGGCTGGCATGTCAGCACTGCCCTGAGCGTTTGCACACCTGGCTGGGCTGTGACAGTGCTTGGACTTGGCCCCGACTTTGTTCCAAGATCAGAGTGGGCACTGACCACAGGGAGAACCCAGGCAGTGGGAACAGGCATTTCTGAGCCTGTGAGGGCAGGGGAGGTCTTCCTAGGGCCCCAAGAGTGCAGAGATGCCTGGGTCTGGAGCTGCAGTTTGGATGGCTGCAGCTGCACCCAGGAGGGAGGGGGTCTCGCCTGCTCCTAGGCCCTGAGAGCACAAGGATGCCTGGGTCTGTAGCTGTGGCTTGGGTGGCTGCAGAGGCACCCGGAGAACTCCCGCCCTAACTCAGAAGGGGTGGGTCTCCTGCTTGTCCCGGGCTCCCGCTGGCTCCATGGAGTGTATAGCCCAAGCCATGCTTCTGCTGCAGCTGGTGTGATAGCAGCAACTGTCCCAGGTGGCCTGCCGCTGCCGTCATTTGGTGCATAGGTATTTGTAGATGCTAGGTCTTCACTGTAGTTAACATCTTTTGTCATTATAGTGGACCCCATTTTGTCCCCTTTAATGCTTTCTGTCCTGACTTCAACTCTATCTGATATTAAGATTTTAAGATTGAGACCCCTGCATTTTAATTTCCTCCCAACTTTACTGAATCACTTTGTTTTAGGTGTGTTTCTTATATCTAGCATAGATTTAGGTTTAGTTTTGTGATCTAGAGTTATTTTGTTTTCTTTTTATGAATGAAAAGCACAGTCTTTGAGACAGGCCATGAGTTATCACTGCCTGGCATGGGCAGTTCCCCAGGTGGTGACCACTCGTCAAGTTTCTAACCAAGATTTTGTTAGTTACTTTCTTTTAATAGATAAGTTTAGCCCATATAAATATCAATATATAGATATATTGATAGTTTGGTTTTTATTCTGTCGTAATTTTTTAGTTATGCCTTCTGTTAAAACCTTAAAAATCTTCCACAGTCTGTTTTCTTCATTCTTTGTGCCCCTATTACTTTTGATAATTTAGAATGTATGTGTTTTGTTTGAGGGATCACATTTTATAATTGATGTAAAATTAACATGACATAAAATTAACCATTAACCATTTTAAAGAGTATGATTCAGTGGTGACCATAGTTTTTTGTTTGTTTTTTGAGACAGGGTCTCACTCTGTTGCCCAGGCTGGAGTGCGGTGGTGTGATCTCAGCTCACTGTAACCTCTGCCTCCCAGGCTCAAGTGATCCTCCCACCTCAGTCTCCTGAGTAGTTGAGACTACAGGCATACACCACCACATGTGGCTAATTTTTGTAAACCCATTACATATTATAAATATTTTTATGAAAAATTCCTATATTTCCAAAACAAAAATTTAGCATAAAGAGGGGAAAGGTTTTACGTTTTTGCAAATCTTTTCAGGGTCTGGCTTAAGAAGAGAGCTCATTTTCATATCTGCTTCTGCATTCTACGTATTTTTTTTGTTTTTTTGAAGAAAATCTGGTTTAAGAAAGATGTGTAATTGGAAAATGGTAGGTTGGAAGTTTTTTCAGATAATTGTGAATATTCTTCTTTGTTAAGTGCTGGTTTTTAAAAGGTTGATTGCATTGTGGAATCTGAAACTATGTCAATGACGTGTTGGTACTCTGTTACATTGTAATCAGTTGTCTATCTTGCATTTTGAATGGATCTTTCACCCCTTTATATTGTGTAACATTGCTTATTGGTCATTTGGAAAATGGTCCTAACTTATGCACATCTTCCAAATGTTGACATCTTGCATTATACAGTATAAAAAATCACATTTATTAAACTTAACCAAGGAGGTAAAAGACTTGTACACTGAAACCTACAAAACCTGGCTGATAGAAATTTAAAAAGACAAATGAAACAATATCCTATGTTCATGGATTGGAAAGTTTAATATTATTAGGATGTCCATACTACCCAAAGTGATCTACAGGTCCAATGCAATTCCTATAAAAATCCCAATGGCAGGTTAAAAAAAATTTTTTTTTACACAAATGGAAAAGCTCATTCTAAAATTTATATGGAATCTTAAGAGATTCAAAACAATTTTGAAAGAGAAGAACAAAGTTGGAGGACTCACATGTCCTGACTTAATACATATTACAAAGTTACAGTAATCAAAACAGTGTGGTATTGGCATAAAGACAGACAAATAGATCAATGGAATAGAACAGAGAGTCTATAAATGAACCCTTGAATATATGGGTGAAATGATCTTTAGCAAGGTTGCCAAAACCACTTGATGGGGAAAATGTTTCTTCAACAAATGGTTTTGGGAAAAATGAATATCCACATGCAAAAGAATGAAGTTGAACCCTTTCTTACATCATACAAAAATTAACTCAAAGTAGATTAAGGATCTATATGTAAGACCTAAACTATAAAACTCCCAGAAGAAAGCAGAAGAAGAGCTTCACAACATTGGACTTCACAATGATTTCTTGGATATTACACAAAAAGCACAGGCAACAAAAGCAGAAATAGACAAATGGGACTGCATCAAACCTTAAAACTTTTGTGCATCAAAGGATACTATAGACAGAGTGAAAAGGCAACCTATGGAATAAAAGAAAATATTTGCAAATAATATATCTGATAAAGGGTTAATATCCAGGATATATAAAGAACTTCTATAACTCAACAACCAAAAGCAAATAACCTGATTTAAAAATTGGCAAATGAATAGATGTTTCTTCAGAGATGATATATAAATGGCTAACAAGCATATGAAAGGAGGCTCAGCATCACTAATCATCATTGAAAGGCAAACCCAAACCAAAATGACGTGGCAAAGATGTGGAGAAATTGGAACCCTTGTGCATTGTTGGTGCGACTGTAAAATGGCACAAATGCTATGGAAAACAGCATGGTAGTTCCTCAAAAAATTAAAAATGTAATTATCTGATCCAGTAATCCCACTTTTGGGTGTGTATCCAAAAGAATTGAAAGCAGGGTCTTAAATATTTTTGCATACCTATATTCTTAGCACCATTATTCACAATAGCCAAGAGCTGGGAGCAACCCAAATGCCCACTGACAGATGAATGGATAAACAAAATGTACATGTAAATACAGTAGAATATTGTTCAGTCTTGAAAAGAAATCCTGTCACATGCTATAACATGGATGAACCTTGAGGATATTATGCTAAATAAAACAAGCCAATCACACAAAAAAATACAAACACTGCATGCTTCCACTATGTGAAGTATCTAAAGCAGTTAAATTCATAGAAACAGAAAGTAGAATGATGGTTACCAGGAACAGGGGGTAGGGAAAGGGGAGTTAGTGTTTAGTGGGCATAGACTTTTAGAATTGCAAGATGAAGAAGTTCTGGAGAGCTGTTTCACAACAATGTGAATGTACTCACTATCATTGAACTGTGTATTTAAAATGGATAAGATGGCACATCTTATGTATTTTTTACAACAATAAAAATGATCACACATGTTAATATCAGCAGTGATCACATCAGAAAAGCCTTCACATATTGAGAAGGTGTTATTCACAATGGTGATCACACATTTTCCAAAGCTCTAATTTTCACAAGAAAGTCACATTTTATTGACAACTACTCTCAGTTGTCTTCCTTGCAATGACAGGCTTTCTCTCTCTCTCTCTCTCAATCTCTCTCTCTCTCTCTCTCTCTCTATATATATATTTTGTGTATATATATGTATACACACATACATATATAGACATATACACATATATATACATACACACACACACACACACATATATATACACACACACACACACACACAATTTATTTTGTAGAGATGGAGTCTTGCTATGTTGCCTAGGCTGGTCCTGAACTCCTGGGCTAAAACAATTCTCCTGCCTTGGCTTCCCAAAGTATTGAGATTACAGGTGTGAGCCATGGTGCCCAGCCACTTTGTTTTTGAACAAAGAAAATATCTAATACTCAAATCTGTATAATCATATTTTGTCAGTTCTTTCATGTAAAAATTGTGTTCCATGGAAAAGGAGCTAATCCAGCTCATCACTGAAACATTTGCACAACAGCTTTTCCTGAAGGCAAGCATTGTGTTTCGTCTTGGAGCAGAATGCTTTCTCTGTACCCCTCATCTTGACATGTAGAATGTTAAAAAGGTGTATATTCAAGCACTGCAGTTTAACAAAATTAATAATTTTTGCTGTCATCAGGGACATATTTTTTTCTCTTTTGGACAAGCATGTGGTCATGATGAGCGCCGCGCCTGCCGGTGTGGCTTGCTGTCTCTGCCTTCATTGTGGTGAGAGTTGGGCCAGTTTCACCAGGCATCTCTCTGACATCGTCAATGTAAATGTCAGTACAGTGTTCCAGAATAAATGATGAGATTTTAGAAGCCATTCCACAGCCTGAATATTTCAACATCACTTATGTTTGCTGTCAAGAAGTCACAGAAAGGACCTTCTTTGATGATAAATTAGTGGTGATGCCAGACCGATGCAAGTACAAAGCAACTCTAGCTGTGTCTAGAGTCTTCCATTTGTAAGGAAAAAGCACAGCTCTGCCAAGAAAATATTAACTCAATCTTCATGTTTGCAGCTCAGTATTTATTCAATGAGTTACATCATTGGAGAGTGGCAATGCTGTGATTTCTTCCATTGATTTTTCAGCCAGCAGCCATGAGCAATGTCCACTTTCATGGCTATACTCTTCTCTCGGCTGTTGTGTGGGCTTCTCCAGCCAGTGCGATGTGGCGACTCTGTAAGATGCTTCGTTGGCTTTTTCAGTTCTGCTTTGAAAAGCTGCAACAAACAAATTTTGGCTTCTAAAGCTCTCATCACATCCCATGTTTAAAGTATTTCATTCCTTTTTTCTTTAAACTCTGAAAGATTGCTCTCAAAATGCTGCCGCTACTTAACTGATAGCATAATACTCTTTGAAAATGTTCTGTTGCATAAGACACAATAAAGCAAATATCAACATCCATAAAGCCAAGGAAATAGCTCTTGTCATGTTTTTGTTTTTTACTTATGGTTTCACCCAGTTTCCTTGGAGTAGATTCCTCCCTTTCATCATTTTCAGCATTTTTAGACATTAATGGTGCAGATGGGGATTGAGAAAATGAGCCTTTTGATCTTCCTTTTTAAGCCACCAACTCATCTTTAAGTATAAATAACATTATAAATAAATGTTAATTTTAGAATAAAATATCATTAGATTTTATATGTTTTTGATACAATTTAAACATTTGGAAAATGTTCAAAAAATAAAATACTATTGCAAAACAAGACAAAGAGAAACAGACTTGAGTCAAGGGAAAAGGAAAATCCTTCTAAGAACTGTTTAGAGCTGTCCGCAAATAGGGCAATTGTCTTGGGAGGAGAGAATTGCCCATCAAGAGAGGTAATCAAGTATTAGCTGGATAACAACAGGCTGGGATACTGTGGAGGAAACCTATTGCCCAATGGGAATGTGCACTCAATAACTGAAGGTTCCCCAGCTTAGTGGTCTGCGTTCTGTGCCCTCCATACCCCTGCTCCCCTGAGGTCTCCAGCACTCCCCAACTCCACACCCCATTTTCAAATCCAGTTCCTTCACCATGGCTTCTCACCGCTTGGTCTTTTACATTCTTGAGGGGTTGGCACATGTGCTCCATCTTGGTGCCTCCTCTCCTGGCTTCCATGACTCTAAGCATCCTGGATTCTCCCACTACCCTAACCACCAAGCTCTGTCACTTCCATCCTCATCCCTTGAAGCTGTAGGACTTAGTCAAGCCTGGTCCCAAGCCCTTCTCCTTGTTCCTACCCTTGTCTCAGCTTCCTTTGTGTTGGAGCTTTCTATGCAGCTGCAAAGAAATGAGAGGCCATGTCTTCACAGTCCTGGACTCTGAAACCCAAATGGGAGATGAAAGATGCCAGGAGGGAGGAGGGAGAGCCTTCAGAACCCACTGTGCCAACCAGAGAGAGCTGCGCTATGATGATAACAAGGCCACCTCCTCCTGAGTGCCTGCCAGTGCCATTCACGGGCCAGGGCTTTTACCTCGTTAATCCTCTCAACAACCCCAGAAGGTCATGCTCCATTACCTTTGTGGAACTAAGAAAATGAAGATTCCAGAAGATGATGAAATGTGTCCCCCATCTCCCAGCTGGAAAGAGGTAAAACCAGGACTTCAGCCAGGGCTGTTCTCCCCTAGAGGCCTGTGCTGTTAACCTTCACATGTCTCCTTAGGAAAATCCTCTATTCTCCAGATGGAGAGGCTGATGGGGGCAGAGGAGAAGGTCAGGAGGAGTTCACAGGGAGGAAACTCGGTGGTTGAGGCAGATAAGACAAGGCGTGGGATCACACCTTTGGGGTCAGAATCCCATTCCACCACTTAGTTGCTGCCCATGAGGCGTAGGTTTCATCTCTTCTCCTGTCCCTCGCGTTTGCAATGGGGTTTGGTGTCCCCACCTCCTAGGACTGTTGCAAGAATTACATGGCACGATATGTGTGAAGGAGTTGTCCCAGCTTGGCAGGGCAGGCACACAGCTTGTGCCATTCCCTCCTTCCATCCGAATGTTTTTTCTCTCAGAACATGGTCTTCCTTTATAGGATCGGAGCACCCTGCATATAAATAACAGCCAACATGAGATTTCTCTTGCTTTAGCAGAGAGAAAAATAGACTTCAATTACTCAGTGTGCATTTCCATTCAAAATGCATGGTTGCTATAGCAAAGATCATCGACCCAGAACTCGGGCACACATGCTGGATGGCAGCTTCTCCTGGGGCACGACGACAGCTCTGGTATTGACAGACCCACTGGGGGCTGTTGTGGGCCAGGGCCAGAGCTAACCGAAGAGGCTCCATGGGCAGGCACATTCAGAGGCTGAATCAGGAAGGGAGCCCAAGGCACTGGTCTACAGAACCGCTGCATTTCTCCAACCCAGCTACATCCCAGGGAATGGGCCCTAGACATCTGATCTTCCTGATGTCTCTACTGCCCCCAACATTTCCACTGGTGGCAGGGTAGTGAGAGTGGCAGGAGGTAATCCAATGCATTGGTAGATAGGGGTGGGTTCCTGGTGAAACCCCATCTTCAAACCAAAGGCAGTTTAAAGCCTGAAGGCCAAGCTACAAGTCTCAGATAAATCTACAGACTGGCTTGAGAAACTCTCTTCCCATTTGGGGCTCTTTCCTCTGATTGATCCCCACCTTTCACCTATTGTACATATACCTACCCTCCCCTAATTGGTTTTTTACACTGTCTTGCCCACCTTTGAATGTTGCCTTTGTTATAGCCATTTTTGAATACTCACAAACCAATCAGTACATACTCCCCCACTCTGAGCCCATAAAAAGCTCTGGACCCAGCCATACTGGGAGAGAAACCACCCAACTTTGGGTGGGGTACTACCCCCACATCCCCTCTCCACTGAGAGCTGGCTCGTTGCTTAATAAAACTCATCTCCACCCTTCTCAACTTTTGAATGTCAGCATAATCTCATTCTTCTTGGACATGGGACAACTAAAGCCCCCACCAAATTTGGGTATGAAGAAGGCAGTAACACTAGCCCTCTGCACCACCATCTTGGCAGCTGCCTCACATGACAGAAAGCAGTGGTGGGGCTGGGCCAGCCCCAGAGCCACAGGCTGGAGTGGGGCAATGGAACTGACAGAGTTGTTAACATACCCCCATTCATTGGGCTGCAGTGGGACTAAAAGAGCTATTAGCACCCTGTAACACTCCCTCTGGGGCTTCAGGGTCATGGGCTTCCCTCCTTGGGTGCCACCGCCGTTTGCTTGTCTGAACGCCAGAGTGCACCACGGGAGTTGCTTGCAACATGCCTGGTCTAGCCATAAGCCTTGTACAGGGCCTGCTCCTGTGTCAGTGCTTGGAGTGGCCAGCCAGACCCCATACTCACTCGTCCACTCACCTGCTCCTGCCAGGGGCTGAGTGTGCAGTCATGGTGGCTGTGGGATCTGTGCTAGAGTGCAAACCAAGTGTGGCCCAATGGGCCAACTGGGTGGGGCAACTCCTGTGGTGAGCCTGGGGCTGAGTGAGGCCTGGGCATGGGCGTCGCCAGCTGGAGGTCTCTGACTGGCAAAGTGGCTGAGAAAAATCCTGCGTCAGTAGGGGATAGGGAGGTTGGTTGCTGAACAGAGAGTGGATTTTTCCTTAAAAGGAAGAAGTCAAAAGGTAATGGCTCATTCTTGTCTTTGACCTGTAGAGACTTGTAAACTAAAGAATACTTTTAACAACTGTATTAGCCTGTTCTCACATGGCTGTGAAGAAATACCCAAGACTGGGTAATTTATGAAGAAAAGAGGTTTAATTGACTCACAGTTCTGCATGGCTGGGGAGGCCTCAGGAAACGTACAATCATGGCAGAAGGCACCTCTTCACAGGGCGGCAGGAGAGAGAAGTGCTGAGTAAAGGGGGAAAAGCCCGTTATAAAACCATCAGATCTCTACTTTGGGAGGCCAGGGCGGGTGGATCATGAAGTCAGAAGATGGAGACCATCCTGGCTAACACGGTGAAACCCTATCTCTACTAAAAATACAGAAAAGTAGCTGGGTAAGGTGGCAGGTGCCTGTAGTCCCAGCTACTGGGGAGGCTGAGGCAGGAGAACAGCGTGAACCCGGGAGGTGGAGCTTGCAGTGAGCCGAGATCACGCCACTGCACTCCAGCTTGGGCGACAGAGTGAGACTCCATCTCAAAAACAAAACAGAACAAAAAGACCATCAGATCTCATGAGAACTCACTATCTCCAGAACAGCATAGGGATGACCATCCCCATGATTCACTTACCTCCTGCCACTTCCCTCCCATGACACGTATGGGTTATGGGAACCGAAATTCAAGATGAGATTTGGGTGGGAACACAGCCAAATCTTATCAACAACATGAAGGTAGGGTCTTATCGAATGAAAAAAACGCACAGGATTCATACTTTAAAAATCACTGGTTAGGAATAAAACCCCCAAATGACCATATTCATACTCACATAATTTTTTTAGGAAAAGGAGCACAAAGCAGAAAACCCAAAAAGCATAAAACAAAGATTTAGAAGATCAAACATATCAATTTGGGTAATAAATAAATAAGGTTGGGCTTAAAAATAATAACCTACATATATATCTATTGTCCATCCCCTGAAGTATCCACCCATCCATCCATCTATCCAGGAATCTGACCCTCTATTTACCCATCAACCCACCCATCCATCCACCCATCCATTCATCCATGAATCTGTTCTTCTGTCCACCCATCACCCTGTCATCCATCCATGCATTCATCCATCCATCCACTAACCCACCTAGCCATGAATGAATCTATCCATCCATCTATCCATCCATCCATCCATTCTCCCATCCACAAATCTCTCTCCCACCTATCCATTCATGTATCCATCCACCTATCATACATGCATGAACACATCCATCCATCCAATCATTGCTTCACTAAACACTTCCCAAGCATCTGTTTGTGCCAAGTCCTGGGATTCAGAGATGGTTCTGCTGTGGTTTTCACCCTTGAATCTTTCAGAGCATACTTGGTGGATACCTATCTGTAAACGGAGATATTAGCAAAATCTAGTCAGTGTAGTGGGGGGTCCAATGGAGGGCATGTCTGCTGGAGAATCAGGATGGCTTCCCAGAAGAGGTGACTTATATAAGGTGAGACTTAAGAAATGATTGAATGCTGATCTGTGAGCAAAGGGGATGGGGAGGAGGGCCTCCTTTATCAGAGGGAACAGAATCCATGCACATTGTTGGCATGGAGTATGGCAGGAACTGATATGGGCAGGGACTAGCCAAAGACAAAACTGAAAAGGTTGAGGCTGAGAGACAGGTCCTGGGGGTCGCTGAGTTTCAGGCTGAATAGCTTGCACTTCATCTCATTGGCAGATGGGAACCTGATCACATTTGCCTTTTAGAAATCTCACTGGATGGCTCACGCCTGTAATCCCAGCACTTTGGGAGGCCGAGGTGGGCAGATCATGAGGTCAGGAGATCGAGACCATCTTGGCTAACATGGTGAAACCCCATCTCTACTAAAAATACAAAAAAATTAGCTGGGCGTGGTGGCTGGTACCTGTAGTCCCAGCTACTCGGGAGGCTGAGGCAGGAGAATGGCATGAACCTGGGAGGTGGAGCTTGCAGCGAGCCGAGATCATGCCACTGCACTCCATGCACTCCAGCCTGGCGACAGAGTGAGACTCTGTCTCAAAAAAAAAAAAAAAAAAAATCTCACTGGAATAGTGACAATGTGAAGGATGGACTGGGGGAGGAAAATCTGGAGCCTTGGAGCTAGACAGGAGGTGGCAGCAATCATCCAGATGAGAGATGGTGGGGCCTAGGTCATGGTGTGGCAGTGAAGGTTTCAAATCCTCAGCATGTTGGGAAGACACACCTGGAAAAGCCTGGAAACATATGGGTCAGGTAGTTTCTATGGAACCATCAGACGTACCAGGTTAGCATGGAGTAGGTTAAAATTGCCGTGGGTTTTATAGGCATGAAGGTGGAGCTGGGTTGCTCTAAATGAAGATTGCCAGTGAGACATGTGTCACCATTTTCCTCTGAGTGACACTTTGCTCAGAGAAGGCCACTGGGTCAGGGATGAGCAGACAGGGAGCAGCCCTTTTCATTCTGAGGGCGGGATGGGAAGGCACTGAGTTCATTAAGGCTGTTTAGGTCAATTAGTCCAATGGTGCAAATGACCTCAAATTCATGTGCAATGCAGCAGTTACTTGGCAGCAGAAATGTGTGACAAGGATTGAGAGCAGAAGCGTATCTAAATTCCAGCACAAGAGGATCCGCTTTAAAGCACCTATTGCAAACCACTCATTTGATGAACGAAAAAAGTAGCATCAATGATACAATAATGATGATGGTAATGGTGGTGACTTGATGATGATGGTGATGGATGATGATGTGATAATGACATGATGATGATAATGATGACAATGATGATAATGGGATAATGATGGTGATGATGATGGATGATGATGGGTGATGGTGATGATGGTAGTGATGGTGGTAGTGATGACGACAGTGACAACAATGATGGTGATGACAATGATATGATGACTATGACAATGGTGATAATGAGATAGTGATGGCAATGATGATGGTGATGGCAATGACCACTAATATATTGTGGTCTATATTGTGCTTACTATTTGCTGGTCAATATTTTAAGCAAGTTATCTGAATTAACTCATTTAGTTCTCACAAAAGCTCTATGATGAGATATTATAATCTGCACTTTACACGTGGGGAACCTGAGGCACAGGGGATTGTTATGACTTGCCCAGCGTTAAGCAGCTCATCAGAGGTAGAGCAAGGGCTGGGTACGAGCATTTGCCTCATCTAGAAGTTTATATGATGAAGGCAGAAAACATTTTGGAAAACGTTATTAGCCCTCAAAAAGGAGTGAGAACTGGAGTTTTTCTTACCACCTGGTGATTCTGCAGCATTTTTTTCCCTTGCTGTGAGCTGAGGCTGGATATTCTAGGCATTGCATGGAAGATGGGAGGGAGAGGGAGTGAGGATGGCAAGGGCTTAGAGAAGTTGCTCCGAACCACGTGCACTCTGTGTGGCTTTAGGAGAAAAAAAGAGACTTTGGCTTGGTATAAAGAAACCTTAAACCCTCAGATCTGAGGTGAATGGCCTAGAGATGTAGTGAGCTTCCTAACTCTAGAGGTGTGCAAGCAGAGACTGATCATAGTTTAAGGGGTTGGGTTTGGTAACTTCTGTGGCTCCTTCAAACTTTTGTATTCTATTGACCCCATATCACAGATGGGGAAACTGAGACTCCATGAGGTGACTTGTCCATGCTGTAGGTCGTGGCAGTAAGAGGCAGATTCCAGACCCAGGCCTCTTTCCGTTCAGCCTCAGCTCAGAGCTGGGAGATAGGAACACTTTTTTCTAATCCCTTATGTTTCCATGTAGAGGGACATCCTTTGGTGTAACTCCTGGACCCAGATGGGGAACTGGGTGGTTGTTCTGCAAAACCAACCCATTGGATCCCAAGGGCCGGCTCAGTGTGACCTAATCTCTGCCAGGGTCTCAGGGACCAAGTGGTTCCTCAGGGAGGGGGTCTTCCAGGGAAATCCAGGCAGGTCATGGGGTAGAAAGGGGATAGCTTCAGAGCCAGATGCTGTGTGACCTTGGGAGATCAGTTGCCTGCTCTGAGCCTGCATTCCTCAACTATAAATCCAAGCCCTCATGAAGATGAAGGGAGGTGGAGGGGACCAGAGTTCTTTAAACTCTGGGCATGAGAACAAGGGTGTCTGATTAGGCCCTGACCACCACCCAGCTCTGTCTTCCACATGTGCACCCCACAGCCCAGCCACACTGACCAGCCACGGTTCTCACTGCACTCGTTGCCTTCTTCTCTCAGCCTGGATGGCCGTTCCCTGCATTTCCATCTTCTCATCCACCTCATCACATCTTCAAGCCTCATGTTCTCAGGATTTCC
This sequence comes from Colobus angolensis palliatus, assembly GCF_000951035.1. Classification (NCBI taxonomy): domain Eukaryota; kingdom Metazoa; phylum Chordata; class Mammalia; order Primates; family Cercopithecidae; genus Colobus; species Colobus angolensis. The sequence continues at coordinate 331,659 of NW_012114466.1, read as the reverse complement.
ATCTAGGCTTGTTCTCCTCCCAGCCTGAAAGAGAGCAGTGTCCTGTCTCCCAGCCTGGGGTCGTTAAAGTCCTGACCACTATGTGGTTGCCCCCATGCAGGCAGCTGTTTCCCCGGGAAGACAGGGCTACATCTGGTGCTTATCTGTTCCCTGCACATAGAATATCTGTTGAATGAATAAATGATTGTTGCGAGATGGGTCTGCATTTCAGGAAGGTTGAGGAATTTCCCCCAAGGACTTTCTGCTCCCCTTGAGGCTCCCTGGCCCCCTAGCACATCTTAGGCTGGGAGTAAGAGGGTCCTTAGTTCTCCTTCCTTAGAGCACCCTGTCTCCTTGCTCAGACCAGGCACCTGCCTTGGGGGGCCCTGCTTCCCTCCCACTGGCTGCCAGTCCTGCCCCTCCATTTTCAGTTGCAGTCATTTATCCTTCACGTTTCCTGGCTCCTCTGTTCATCTAAACAGCTGGTGCTATTTGTTCTGGGTGATTTCCCTTATTTATTGCCACATTTTCGGGAGGCACATAACTCTGTCTTCTAACCATTTTACTGCAGCCTCTTTAAATTGAAACAATTGATCAGGCCTTTGCTTTCCCTCTTTTGTTCCAGTCCCTCCTCCCCAGCTGCCCTCACCCCTTCTCTTTCAAGCAGCAATTAAATTTAAATCCATTTTCTCTAAAGAAAAGAATTCATCATGGTCCCAGGCCGAGGAGCACCCCAGAGTCCAGGGAACATCTCTGGACATGCAGGGTAGACGGGGGGCAGCTGACTCTGCTCTTTTAGGGTACCAGACAAATTCTGAGGGCTGCAGGGAGAGTGCCCAGCGTCTCGCTCACATCACCATGTGGAGTGCAATTACAGCAGGGCTGTGGGTCAGGGCAGGATGCACAGGTGGCTCACTGGCCTTTAGCGATGATCTTAAGGCCGTTGTCCACGGGGAGTCTCAGGGTCCCCTGTGAACATTTCCTTGGGTATCTGAGTTTCAGGCCAGGCATGGATGGATGGAGGGAATGGGCTTCTCATGGGTGTGACAACTGAGAGTCATGTTCCTCCTTATCTCTCCCTGTTTTGTTTTAGCTACAAGGAAGCCAAGGGTCAAATGAACAGTTGGAATCTAAGAACAGATGGTGGCCTCATTCACATCTGACCCCGTGGATGGGGTCAGGTTGTGTGTGACACACTCGTAGCATCGGGGCTCTTGTACTGCAGGTCCCATCCCAAGTGCAGGCATAAAGGGGTGGCTGATTGGTCACTGCTCAGTGGACCTGAAGGCTGCAAGTTCCTGCCTCATGTACTGAAGCCCAGTGAGCTGGTGAACACCTTGTCACTTGTGCATTTAAAACAAGCTGTGACATTGTTGGCCTGCTTAAATCTCCTAGGAGCTGGGGATGCTGTGAATACACTTGCAACATCATTTTCGGTGGCCAGGGTGAAAGGGTTGCGAGAGGTGAGATCTCAGGAATACAATGAAAGGACTGAAAGCTGAGCAGGCAGCAGAACCCAGGGTCAGGTCCCAGCAGGTGGGGGTCCCAGTCAAAGTCTGGGTGCAAGTCTTCTGCTAGGAGGGTGCCACTGCCCCAGCCGCTGCAGGTGCTAGCCTCCAGGCCCCCCGTGAAGGAACCTCACCTGATCCTCCTGGGGCATTTAGGAGGAAGGAGATGTTGACTCCTGTTCGCAGAGATTTACATCAGAGGCAGACAAGGCCCTGAAACATTTACTTTGTCCTTTGCAGAGCAGAGGATGGGAGAAAATTCTTAATAAGGACACAAAAGCAGAGTCCACCTTCATGCCTGACCCTGCAGTGGAGAAAACCCCTCCTCTCAGTGCCCACTCCCGGCTCCTCACGCACCCCCCAGACACCAGCCCCCACTGCAGATGGTCCTTCCATCACTCAGATGGGGGCCTCATGTCTGACCAGCACCACTGATGGTCCCAGGAGGCTGCCCTTTCCCTAGAGCCCGGCTGCAGGAAATTGGCAGCAAAAGGCGGGTTCCTTGTAATTTTTAAGTAGAAATGAGATTTCTTTTTTTTTTGTTTTTTTTTTTTTTTTTTTTTTTTTTTTTTTTGAGACGGAGTCTCGCTCTGTCGCCCAGGCTGGAGTGCAGTGGCTGGATCTCAGCTCACTGCAAGCTCCGCCTCCCGGGTTTACGCCATTCTCCTGCCTTAGCCTCCCGAGTAGCGGGACTGCAGGCACCCGCCACCTCACCCGGCTAATTTTTTGCATTTTTTTAGTAGAGACGGGGTTTCACCGTGTTAGCCAGGATGGTCTCGATCTCCTGACCTCGTGATCCGCCCGTCTTGGCCTCCCAAAGTGCTGGGATTACAGGCTTGAGCCACCGCGCCCGGCTAAGTAGAAATGAGATTTCTACGTGTTGCCAGACTGGTTTGGAACTCCTGAGCTGAAGCAATCTACCTGCCTCTGCTCTCCAACATGCTGGAATTACAGGCATGAGCCACTGTGCCTGACAGGGTTATCTTTTTATTATTGGCTTATGGTAGTTATTTAGATATTGTGTTTTTGAGTTCTTTGTCAGATATTTGTATTGTGAATATTTTCTCTTTATCTGTGAATTGCTTTCATTTTATGGTGGTTTTGATGAGCAGGAGTTTTAAATTTTGATGAAGTGAAATATTTTTCTTGTATTATTATTTCTTTGTGACTTTTCTAAGAAAGACTTTCTTACCCCAAGATTGTGAAGATGTTTTCTCATATTTTCTTTCAGAAGATTCATGGCTGCATGTGATACACCTTGAATTAATATTTGTGTGTGTTGTGAGGTAGGGAACAAAATGTATTTTTCCCTGTACATTTAGCTAGTGTTCCACTATCATTGGCTGAAAAAACTTGCCTTTTCCTATTGAATTGCCCTAGTGCCTCAGTTGACTATTTAGGTGTGGATCTATTTCTGGACTGTATCCTATTTCATTGATCTACTTGTCTATCTTTGCACTAACACAACCTACTCTTAATTGTTGATGTTTTATAGTAAATCTTGAAATTGGAAAGTGTCCTCCAATTTTATTCTTCTTTTTTCAGGTTTTCTTGGATGTTCTAGACCCTTTACATTTCTAGATTAATTAATAAGCTTTTCAATTTCTACAGAAAGCCAACTAGAATTTTGATTGAGGTTGAGTAGATGCTATAGATCAGTAAAGAGAGTCAATATCTTGACATGATTGCATTTTCCAATCTATGAATATGGCTTGTCTCTTTATGTATTAAAAAATTCATTTCTCCCAACCTTTTTGCTTTATACCCTAGTGATCTTACACATTTAAACATTAAATGTATTCTTAGGCATTGAATCTTTTTGGATTCTGTTACAGATTGTATTTAATTTTTTAATTTTTCAATTATTTCTTACTAGTACAGAGAAATTAATTTTTGTATATTGACTTCATATTCTGGTTTTGCTAAATTCACCTGTTAATTTTAATAGTTTCTTTTTTCTTAGGATTTTCCATTTGCACAGTCATGTCTGCCCACAAAGACTCTTTCACTTCTTTGTTTTCAGTCTTTTTGTCTTTTGTTCCCTTTTCTGATCTTCCTGCACAAGCTAGGGTACCTCTGTTAATGTGGAGTAGAAGCAGTGAAAGAACACATTTTGCCTTTTTCTTAATTGCAGAGTGAAAGCATTCAATATTTCATCAAGTATGATGTTAGCTATCGGGTTTTTTTTGCAGATAATCTATTAGATTAAGAAAACTTCCTCTATTCCTAGTTCACTGAGAGTTTTTCTTTTTAAAACCTTGAATGGGTATTGAATTTTATCAAATTCTTTCTCTGTATCTATTGAGATGATAGTTTTTTTTTCCTCCTTATTCTGTTGATTTGGTGAATTATATTGAGTTTTAAATATTAAGCCAACCTTGCACCTTGCACCTGGGATAAATCTTACTTGTTTATAGTATGTTAAAACATGAACACACACACACACACACACACACACACACACACAGAGGTTTTGACTTGCTAATACTTTGTTCAAAATTTTTGCATCTATGATTTAACAAGAACTTTGCCTATAATTTTATTTTAATTTTTATATCATCTGACAATCTTGATTGCTAATTGGATTATTTATTCTATTTAAATTTAAATAAATTTCTGATAAATTTGGGTTTACATCTACTTTCTTATTATTTGTTTTCTATTTGTTACATCTCTTCTCTGTTGAGTGCTTTCTCATGGAATAGCTGAGTATTTTCTAGTATCCCATTTTCTGTCTTTTCTTAGCCTTTTAGTCTCTCTTTTCTTTAAAGGAGTTGCTCTAGGTATTACAACATGCATCCTTAAAAGATCGCAGTGTACCTTGCATTAATATTATTCAATTTCAGGTATAAGAACATTACAACAGTATAATTTCCTTTAACCCCTTATGCTTTTTGTGCTATTGTTGCCATATATTTTATTTATTCCAGTGTTATAAACCTCATAGTTTGATAATATTGTTGCTTCAAACATTCAATAATCTGTTGAAGGAAATTCTGAATTAGTCTTTTATGTATATATATTTACCATTTCTGATTGTTTTCATTTTTTCCTGCAGATCTGGGTTTTCAATTATTGATGAAATTCCTTTAGTATTTTATGTAGTGTGGGTTTGCTGGCAATTTATTATATCAGCTTTTCTTTGTCTAATTATGTCTTTATTTTGCCTTCAATTTTTAAAAGATGTTTCTGCTGGCCATAGAATTTTAGGTTGACAGTTATTTTTTTTCTTTCAGCACTTTAGAAAGGTCATTGATTGTCTTCTGACTTCCATTGTTTTTGATGAAAAGTCAGCCATTATTCTTTGTGTCCTTTCACTAAAGCTAATGTCTTTCTCTTTTATCTTGGCCTGCTTTTAAGATTTTTCTTTTCCTTTTCTTCCTTTTTTTTTGAGCTAGTGTCTCACTCTGTCACCCAGGCTGGAGTGCAGTGGTGCAATCTCAGCTCACTGCAACTTCTACCTCCCAGGTTCAAGTGATTCTCATGCCTCAGCCTCCGAGTAGCTGGGATTGCGGGCGTGTGCCACCATGTCCAGCTGATTTTTGTCTTTTTAGTAGAGATGGGGCTTCACCATGTTGGCCAGGCTGGTCTCGAACTTCTGGCCTCAAGTGATCTGCCCACCTCAGTCTCCCAAAGTGCTGGGATTACAGGCGTGAGCCACCACACCCGGCCAAGATTTTTCTACTTATCTTTGTTTTTCAACAATTTGACTAGGATTTGCTAAGTGTGATTTTTTTTTTAGATTTACTCTGTTGGGGTTTGCTAAAAGTTTTGGATATGTTGATTAGATCTGTGTCCAACCCATTCAATACATTATCCACTTCATGAATAATATTTTTTAGTTTTATAGTTTTATTTTGTAGAGCTTTCATTTTTGCTGCTAAAATTTCCTCCTTGTTAGCTCATTCAGATCATATTTTTCTCTAAATTAGTTAAAAAATTTATAGTAAAAATTTAACATTGTTGTGTGCTAATTCCATCTGGGTCAAATATCTCTGCCTCTATTAACTGTCTTATTTTCGTAATTATTGGTCCTATTTTCAACCAAGAGTCCAACTGAGCTGGGAATTGGCCGTTGCTTTCGTTCATTTTAGTTCCTCTCTGATTCAGAAGTATTGAGGGCGGGGTTAGGTCCTTCTGATACCCCCAGGCCCAGACCCTGGGAGACTATGACAATGTCTCTTTGCCCTCAACTCCAACCTCCAATTTCTCTCGCAACCTACATGGAGGGCCTGGCCTTATTTTTGCGGTCTTATCAGGAGTCGAGTTGATTGATTCAGTTACAGCTTTGGCTAATTGCAGTTCACCTGTGAATCCAACTGTTCTGAGAATGAAGTCAAACATCTCCCACCCTGCCTCCATTCCCAGGAGGGTCCTGGAATCCGGAATCTAAACATCATGAGACTACAAGAGCTCTCTCTGCTTTCTGGCCTCACCTCTCTCTGCCTCTTACTTAGACAATTCTACTATAATCTCGGACAATTCTGAGTAATAGGGATTATTTTTATTTTACAGGTTCTTTCGAATTCCAGTCTGTCATGTAAGCCTACAGTGCTAAAATGTTCGGCTGGTTTCTCCTTGAGCTTGTAGCCTCTTTGCCTGGGCCAGGCTCATGCCTCCGCCCACCCCGCTCCCAGCCTTGGTAACCACCCCAGACGTGTTGGCAGACATTGGTCTCTGCTCACCTATGAAGGCCTTGTATTTATTTGGAATTTGGTTCATTTAGACTTCTTTGCATTTACGGCTCTTTGAAGGCTTAATATTATGATTTTGTTGTCTATATGGTGTTTTCTTGCTGTCGTGGTGGAGTAATGATCTTTATCTTCTATATCCGCACTAGAAGCAGAACTCTGCTGCAAACATAGTTTCTGGTGTATTGCTGAAAAATGGGAGACATCACTAAAGGGAAAATTAGGACAAAGAAGCCTCCTAAGCATTTATGGAGCTTCTCCTAAGTGTGTGGAGAACATTTGCCCCAAGAGCTGCCCTTTGAAGGATGGGGCTTGAGTCCCCAGCAAGGTGAAGGAGTTGAACCCAACTCTTCCTCAGGAGCCTGAGGCCTTGAGGGGATATTGTGACCCTAGGTCAGAGTCAACCACAGGGTACTGGAAGAAGAAAACAAAATCCTTTTTGGAGAAATGCACCCTCAGTCTAAGCCTTCAGGACACCCACAGATTAAAATCAACAGAATATGAGCTCATAATGAAGATTTTACCAACACGCCAGGAAACAAACTGCCATGAGAGAGAGAGAGAGTCAGCAAAAATAACAAGTACAGATTTAGACCCTCAAGGAGTTCATGTACTGGAGTTGCCAGATGCAGAATGTAAAATGCAGATGCATAAAATATTTTAGAAGTAGAAGCTGGAATCTTCCCATGGGGGAAACCCCCTGACTGAAGGGATTCTGCATAGGCAGGAGTGACTGTGGTCCTAGGTGACCTGGAAGGTTCCAAGGAGGCTACCTAGGGAGGAGGTTACCTAGGAAGAAGGTTCTAGGATGTTACTTAGGGAAACTAAGGGAAGAGATTACCTAAGAAATTATCTAGGGAGGAGGTTACCTAGGAAGAAGGTTCCAGGGGGTTACTTAGGGAAGAGGTCACCTAGAGAAGACATTACCTAAGAAATTATCTAGGTAGGAGGGTACCTGGGAGGAGGTACCTAGGAGGAGCTTACCTAGGGAGGGGTTACACAGGAGGAAGTTACCTAGGGAGAAAGCTAGGGGAGACCTCCCTAGATTCCCCCAGCAGGTGTCTCCAGTCTTCAGGTAAGCTGGAAGGGTCACATAAAGACCATCCAGTCCAAACATTCAATTTGACCCATCAGGAGACTGAGGCTTCAGAGAGGTGAAGGACCTACTCAAGGCCCACTCCTCACCATGGTGGGACCCAAACAGTGCTCTCCTGACTCCCAAGGGCCCATGGATTTCCCAGGGCTGCGAGGCCCTGAAGCCCTGTGATCAGGCCTGGGGACACAGAGGTCAAGCAGGTCCAGGTGGAGTCTGAAGGCGGGCAGTGTTCCAGGACAGGAGCTGTCAGAAATGTAGAGTGCTGCTGAGCTCCCAGAGAAACTCTCGTTAGAAATGGAGGCCTCCTATGGCTTTCTACTGGGTTCCATGGGAAGCCAGGCTGTCCCAAGGCTCGTGGGTCCTGTGGGATCTGGCCCTTGCCCATATCTCAAGTGAGTTCTCCTAGGGGCCCAGTGCTGGGCAGATTCACTTCCTTTGAGGTTGTTAGACCTGTTTCGTTTTCAGATACGAACACGTACAACAATGGCCAAGCCACAGCGTCAGCAAAGTCACTGCAAATACTTGCCACCGACGTTTTGTGGGGCACGGAAGGGAGCTGGAGATCCTCAAACTCCAGAGAACTAAAGACATTTCCAAGGAGATGGGAGGTCAGTGTGGGGTGGAGTGTGGGAAACTTGGCTCTGCCATTTTTACCAGCGTCATCTTCGGCAAGTCAGGTCATCTCCATGCGCTTGGTTTCTCCATCAAGTGGAATAATGAGGCCTTTTGCACTGTTCTGAATTAGAAGTAAGGTCCCTAAAGCAACTTGTACAATCTCAGGCCCTGATATTGTCATTTCAGCCATCGTAATGATAATAACACTATTTTATTCTATTGTTTTATTTGATGCTCACAGCGACTGTGAGGGAGCACAGGTGAGTTTGATGGTTTCTACTTTACAGATGAGAAGTCTGAGACACAGAGAAGAGTTTAGTGTGCAAATCGTGCCAAGAAAGGGCTGTGACTGACTACAGAGGCATGCAGCCAACCTGGGGCAGAAGCTAACTGCTAACTGGAGACCTGGAGTCCCTGGGTCCTGGTGCGCCTCTCTCCTCCAGAGGTGCTGTGTGTGTGTGTGTGTGTGTGGTGTGTCCTGAGCCAGCCATGATGTAGGACCCTGTGTTCTGGGAGGTAGCACCAGGGCACAAGTCAGTCCTAGCACCCAGGTGATGGGGTTGTCTTCTAAGCCACACCTACAGGAAGAATCCCAGAGGTGGCACTGGAAGGATCTTGTCTCTGTGGCCAAACTCAGCCCTGGTTTTGTTGGGACTCAGTGATCCATTTAGGACAGATGGTGTTATGGCCAGCTAAGGTGGCCGTTATTGCATGAGAATGTGACCAAAACAGCACCATCAGGAGAAAGAGCTTTTCCTGAACAGTAAGAGTAGATGTGCGGCTGAGTGCCTGCTTAGGCGGGGACTGGCTGGTCAACCTCCTGCAGCGCCTGTCAGTGGTGAAATGGGAAGGCTGCTCAGACACAACTGATAGGAGGCCTGAACCTGGCCCCGGGGCAGAAGAACTTGGAAAAGCAGGGCTCAGGGCAGGGAGCACTTTCTGCTTCTCTGCTCCAGCCCCGCGTCTGATTTATTTCTGCAGAATTGCGTTCGAGGGATGAGCTGTACCAAATGAACAAGCAGCGGGTGTGCTGAGATTCGGGGCCATCCTGGACTTCCAAATGGCCTGTGCTCTGAATAGACCTTTTGTTCGGTGTGGTAGTAATGAAGGAGGGGAATTGGCAGCAGATGCCCAGAAAGGACTGTGACTAAGTGTCCATTATAAGTGCAGCAGTTTAATAAAAAAATCCATGTAATTTATTTGAATAAAAATGTGTGTTCTTTCACAAGCCCATTCTCTCCCCAGTCTTTCCATATTAATAGATCATTAATACTCCATGAATGGGTAATCATCTTCTTGGAAAACAAATGCAAGGGCATAAAAGGAAAATTATGGTCGTTTAAACTTAAAAAAAAGGCTTGTTGGGGGAAGGAAGAGCTGTGTTCACAGAAACAGCCAGCTCCTGTCGCTGGCTTTGGGAGTGGGAAGGTCTGTGGAGCTGCACCAGGGGACTCATGGTGGACAGAACCTGAGTACTCACTGCACACCCTGGCCTGCGGAGGGTGCCCTAGGTCCACTGTAGCAGGGGGCTGCCCATACGGGGCTTGATACAAGGTCAGCTGTCCTGAGCAGGTCTCACCAGGGCAGGTCCAGGAGAGCAGGTCTGGGTAAGCAAATATAGGTGAGCAGGTTCGGGTGAGCAGACATAGGTGAGTAGGTCCAGGTGACCAGACACAGGTGAGCAGATCTGGGTGAGCAGGCACAGGTGAGCAGGTCTGGGTGAGCAGGTCTGCGTGAGCAGACATAGGTGAGCAGGCCCGGGTGAGCAGATCCGGGTTCAACAGGAGGGAAGCCCGGGACGGGTTGTATCACCACAGACCAAATATCTGGAGGGTGTCTAGTGGAACCTGCGCTTTTTGGGATTCCCTTGTTGCAGCTGCGCCTGGGCCCTGCTGCTCATCCTCTGTCAGCCCAAATGGCCTCCTTTTGGCTTTGGAACCACGCAGTGGGAGAGGACCCAGCCTTGGGCCTGATGCCCTGCCCACCTCTTGCTGGAAGACTTCCTTGAATCTGACCCTTTTGAACAATTCAGCAACTTCAGATGAGACTTCCTCCTTTTGAATCTCCATTTCCTCATCTGTAAACTAAGATGGTTGGACTGTGCGATACATTTGTTCATTGTTCATTCACTCACTGATTCCACAATCACAACAGGCTGTGAGGTGAGCAGCAGGCTCTGCTCTTGTGTGGCTTCTCTGTAGTTGTGACTGTCATGAGAGAGTGGATAATGTTTGAGGTGAGGGAGAAAATGGGAAATCCAGCCTTTTGACAGCTGTTTGGAATGGCAGGTGTTTGTAGTTCCAGCCACATGTCATGAGCCTCCCATGAGCTCTGCATTTTGACAAAGAAGTGGTTTCTTGTCAAGCATTTATCTCCACTGCGTGCATCTTGAGCTGAGCCATTGATATGGTTAAGCTTCGTGTCCCCACTCAAATCTTATCTTGAATTGTAATCCCCATAATTCCCACGTGTCAAGGGAGAGACCAGGTGGAGGTAGTTGAATCCCGAGGGTGTTTTCCCCCATGCTGTTCTCCTGATAGTGCGTGAGTTCTCAGAGACCTGATGGTTTTATAAGGGGCTCTTCCGGCTTCACTTAGCACTTCTCCTTCCTGCCGCCTTGTGAAGAAGGTGCCTTGCTTCCCCTTTGCCTACTGCCGTGAGTGTAAGTTTCCTGAGGCCTCCCCAGCCATGCTGAACTGTGAGTTGATTAAACCTCTTTCCTTTATGAGTTACCCAGTCTCGGACAGTTCTTTATCGAAATATGGAAGTGGATGAATACAGCCATTAAGATCCAGTGCAGGGAGCATCCGCCACTTCATGAGCATGCTGTGCACACTGAGTCTACTTCTTTCTCCAGCATTTTTTTTTTGAGCATCTCCGTGTGCCAGGTAGAGGCATGAGACTCCAAGATGAGTAAAGGCGTGAGCTCCAGCCGTGGGTGTGGGTCTGTCTGCTTTGCTCATAGTGTATCTTCAGCACTCAGGACAGAGCCTGGTGGCGCTAGGTGTTGAAGAAACATCAGGAGTGAATGAATGAGAGTCTGTCTCTGCCCTCTAGACCTTCCTAGTACAGAGGAGGAGCCAGAGAAAGTCAATGGCCACAGAACATGCGCTGCAACGGGCTGAGGCCCTATGCCTGGGTCTCAGCTCAAGTCTTCCCTCCCCTCCTCTCTT
>NW_012114466.1:317184-320127 GCF_000951035.1 Colobus angolensis palliatus | reverse complement strand
GAATGTCTGCTATACCAAAGACGTGTCTGGGGAAGCAGGTGGCCAGAGGGCAGAGAGCGCTTCCTGGAGGAGGGGGCACATATGTGGCCCTGGGTTATCCCACACTACGAGCTGGGGTCAACGGTGGCATTTCAGGCTGCAGCAGCCTCTCCAGGTTGAGCACAGGATGGTCTGAGCAAGTGGCAGTGGCCAGCTGCCTGGATTTGTGGCTGTGAGTATTTGTGCAGTCTGGATATACAAATTGATTTGGGTCTGACCTCGGCTGCTGAGGCATCCGTTACAGACTGGCCCTCCCTATCTGAAATGTTGTCTTCTCTTAAAACATCCTCCAAGCCTCTGTCCCCACATCATCCTCCAAGAACAAGGACGTCAGCATTTACTCAGAGAAACTGAGGTGCAGAGAGATGCATCAGCAGCTGGGAAGGAGCCACATGTGGGGAGAGGAGCCCTCCTCTCTGGCAGTGGAATACAAGGTGGGGCTGGAGGGTGAACCTAGCTCTGCTCTTCCCCAGCCAGTGTGGGGCCTGGGCAATTCCTTATGCTCACTGTGACTCAGTTTTCTCATGTATAAAATGAGGAGGTAGGGCTTAATTTATAGGGTTATTTTGGGGATTAGAGTTTGGTTAACACAGGCAAAGTGCTTAAAATAGCCCTGTGAGGTGGTCGGTGCTCCACACAGGCTGGTCCTCCATGAGCCATCCTTTCTATAGATGTGAGCAGTGGCTCCAGTCTAGGCACTAGGCAATTCACATATGTTGATCTTTAATTTATAATGTCCTAGGCTTCCTGTGGAGTATCAATCGCTTCATTTTGCAGAAGAGGAACAACTGAGGCTCAAATACAGCTGGGAAGCAGTCAAACAAGGATTAGAAAGTAACCAAACGTGTGTTCTTACTTCATTTTAGACATCAGGCCACCTCACAACAGAGACACGGCTGACGTATTCTTGGCTACAAAGGCACCTGTAGTCTAGCCCTGGAACCAGAGCACAAGAACGTCAAAGTCGAAGCGCATTGCCCAGTAGGTTCTGGAGGGAGAGTTCAGTTTCCCCTGGGTGTGGAGACAAGCATCCCAGGGGGCACATGGTGTTGGATCCCCAAGGAGTACAGTGGCACCATCTCCACACTGTGGGACACCATCTTTCAGAAGCTCTCTGGGGTGCAGGGCCCCTCGTCCTCGCACTGCCCTGCTTAAATTCTCTCCTTGAGTTTCTTTTTCTTTCTCTGAAGCGAAGGGGGAGGAACTTTCAGATGGGCATTTTCAGAGCCCCTTTCAGAGGTGAAGAGAAGCTAAGACATGTAGGACAAGTGTTTCTGAAAAACCCATTTGTCCAGGCAGCTTGGGCACGGATGTGTGGTCTTAGGAGAGCCTCCCCCGGAGACCTCTGCAGCTCTAGGCTGGATTCACTGCCTCACTGCAGCCAGTGCCGAGCTCCATGCCACCCGGGCATGGGTTGTGTCTGCAGCTGGTCCTGGGCTCCCTGTAGCAGGGCAAGACCCAGTTAGCTTCAGCCAGAGGCAGAGAAAACAGGAGACATTGCCGGGCTGCTGGAACCCTCCACTAGGGCTGTGTGACCTCTGGGTGAGTGACTTAGCCTCTCTGTGCCTCAGTTACCTTGTCTGCACAGTGGGGGACTACAGTGCTGTCCTCACAAGTTCTTGGAAACATTAAGTGACGTATTTGATGTGGAGCCCTTAGAACAATGCCTGCACTCGGTGAGTTCTGGGGTAAATGTCACCCGCTCTGCAGTCCCCTGGGGCCTCCATAACAAAGTGTCACAAACTGGGTCTTGAAACATGAGTTGACTCTGTCATTGCTCTGGAGGTCGGAAGGCTGCAATGAAGGTGTGTGCAGGGCCTTGCCTCCTCCAAAGGTCCTGTCATTCAGGGCCTCAGGGGTAGAGGGAGGCTAGAGGCCGAGCCCCTGTCCTGGAGGTGGGGAAATCTGTCATCCCAGGAGACACCCTAAGTCCTCACCAGCTCCTCACCCCATGGGCAGGAAATGTGGCTTCGAGATGGGCATGACGGGCTGTGGCCTGCAGTTTGGAGGGAGCCCTGGAGGAACCTGCTGCTGTGACACCTCCCAGGAAGGCAGATCTGGAAGGGAGGCTGAGGGTCATCTTAGAGCTGACCCCATGTTGGTGAGTGCTGTCTTGAGCATCTGTGCTCCTAGACATTGCTGGCAGGTCCTTTCAGCCTGCACTCTAGGATGGGCAGGAGGCCTAGGGGAAGCCCTCTGGGTCCAAGACTAGGAGGACCCTGCTTGGGACTCCCATGGCCCCTACCCTCAGCCATCCCTGCCTGGCCCACTGCGTAACTGTGCCCGTGTGCCCCTCTGCCTGTCTCGTACATGGACACACCCACAGGGCAGGGCCATGACTGTCTCCTCTGGGGCTTGGCCCAGCCCCTGGGCGTGTTTGCTGTGCCGTGGGTGGTCCCTGAGCCTGTGCTTGTGTTGCACAAAGTGAGGAGCACACCCCACCCTGCCTGCAGGAGCCCCACACTCAGGTGGGACAATGGACATGGGAATGGGATGGAAAGGTAGGACCAAGGGCTGCTGGAGCACAGAGGTGGGTGTGGAGTCAGGAGCCTTCCAGGGCCCCTGAGCTGAGTTTTTAGGGCAGCATCCTAGAGCCAGGAAGGAAGAGGGAGGGCTCCCAGCCGAGGGAGCAGCCTGTGAGAAGGCCTGGGGGTAATGATAGCAAGGTGCATTCTGGAGACCAAGCAGTGCCTCTGCTGCTGCTTCAGTAAAAGTTGCTGTCTAATACTGCCGTCTTACCCTTAAATTCTTTCCTGGGCAAAGCCGAGAACCCTCCCAGGCTAAGCCCCAATCTTGGGACTCACCCATACATTGATACATATGCTCCACACTATAGCAGTATTTACATACGTTGATCTTCTTTTTTATTATTATACTTTAAGTTCTAGGGTACATGTGCACAAC
>NW_012114466.1:308171-312801 GCF_000951035.1 Colobus angolensis palliatus | reverse complement strand
CTTCATTTCATTCATTTGATCTTCAATCATTGATACTCTTTCTTCCAGTTGATCGAGTCAGTTACTGAAGCTTGTGCATTTGTCATGTAATTCTCGTGTCATGGTTTTCATCTCTATCAGTTCGTTTATGAGCTTCTCTGCATTGATTATTCTAGTTATCAATTCTTCCATTCTTTTTTCAGGATTTTTAGTTTCTTTGCACTGGGTACATAGTTCCTCCTTTAGGTCTGAGAAGTTTGATTGACTGAAGCCTTCTTCTCTCAACTTGTCAAAGTCATTCTCCATCCAGCTTTGATCCATTGCTGGCGATGAGCTGCGTTCCTTTGCAGGGGAAGATGCGCTCTGATTTTTTGAATTTCCAGCTTTCCTGCTCTGCTTTTTCCCCATCTTTGTGGTTTTATCTGCCTTTGGACTTTGATGATGGTGATGTACTGATGGGGTTTTGGTGTGGGTGTCCTTTCTGTTTGTTAGTTTTCCTTCTAACAGTCAGGACCCTCAGCTGTAGGTCTGTTGGAGTTTGCTTGAGGTCCACTCCAGACCCTGTTTGCCTGGGTATCAGCAGCGGAGGCTGCAGAAGATAGAATATTGCTGAACAGCGAGTGTTGCTGTCTGATTCTTGCTCTGGAAACTTTGTCTCAGAGGTGTGCCCAGCTGTGTGAGGTGTGAGGTGTCAGTCTGCACCTAGTGGGGAATGTTTCCCAGTTAGGTTACTCAAGGATCAGCGACCCACTTGAGCATGCAGTCTCTCTGTTCTCAGATCTCAACCTCCGTGCTGGGAGATCCACTGCTCTCTTCAAAGCTGTCAGACAGGGTCGTTTGTGTCTGCAGAGGTTTCTGCTTTTTCGTTTGTTTGTTTAGCTATGCCCTGTCCCCAGAGGTGGAATCTACAGAGGCAGGCAGGCCTCCTTGAGCTGCGGTGGGCTCCACCCAGTTTGAGCTTCCTGGTGGCTTTGTTTACCTACTTAAGCCTTAGCAATGGCAGGCTCCCCTCCCCTAGACTTGCTGCTGCCTTCCAGTTAGATCTCTGACTGCTGTGCTAGCAATGAGGGAGGCTCTGTGGGCATGGGACCCTCCGGGTCAGTTGTGGGATATAATCTCCTGGTGTGCCGTTTGCTAAGACCCTTGGTAAAGCACAGTATTGGGGTGGGAGTTACCCGGTTTTCCAGGTGTTGTGTGTCTCAGTTTCCCTTGGCTAGGAAAAGGGATTCCCTTCCCCCTTGTGCTTCCCAGGTGAGGCGATGCCTCGCCCTGCTTCAGCTCTCACTGGTCGGGCTGCACCAGCTGACCAGCACCGCTTGTCTGGCACTCCCCAGTGAGATGAACCCGGTACCACAGTTGAAAATGCAGAAATCACCCATCTTCTGTGTCGCTCGCGCTGGGAGCTGGAGGCTGGAGCTGTTCCTATTCGGCCATCTTGCTCCAGGAACCCAGACATTGATCTTTAACTTAATACATCCTAAGCTTCCTGTGGAGTATCAGTAGCTTCATTTTGCAGAAGAGGAGAAACTGAGGCTCAAATACAGCTGGGAAACAGTAAAACAAAGATTAAAAAAATAACCAAATTCCATGTTCTTACTTTGATTTAAACGTTATCAGGCCATCTCACAACAGAGCCACAGCCGATGTGTTCTTGGCTACAAAGCCACCTACAGTCTATCTCTGGAACCAAAGCACAAGAACTTCAAAGCAGAAGTTGTACCACTGTGCCTGGCTTTTTTTTTTTTTTTTTTTGTGTGTGTGTGTGTGTATGTGTGTGTGTGGTTGTTAACAACACCAAAATTGGTTGTCAGATTGTAATTATATATTCATTCATCAGCATTCCTAATGTATTTTTAAGTTTCCTAAAGTCAGAAGTTCTTTGTTACAGCTGGGAAACAGTAAAACAAAGATAAAAAAAATAACCAAAATCCATGTTCTTACTTTGATTTAAACGTTATCAGGCCATCTCACAACAGAGCCACAGCCGATGTGTTCTTGGCTACAAAGCCACCTACAGTCTATCCCTGGAACCAAAGCACAAGAACTTCAAAGCAGAAGTTGTACCACTGTGCCTGGCTTTTTTTTTTTTTTTTTTTTGAAATAGTTTTGCTTTGTCACCCAGGCTAGAGGCAGTGGCACAATCGTGGCTCACTGCGAGCTCTACCTCCTGGGTTCATGCCATTCTCCTTACTCAGCCTCCCAAGTAGCTGGGACTACAGGTACCCACTACCACACCCGGCTAATTTTCTTTTTGTATTTTTGGTAGAGATGGGGTTTCACCATGTTCGCCAGGATGGTCTCGATCTCCTGACCTCGTGATCTGCCTGCTTCGACCTCCCAAAGTGCTGGGATTACAGGCATGAGCCACTGCTCCCGACCTGTTTGTTTGTTTGTTTTTTTAGAGAGATGGGGTCTCGCTTTGTTGCCCAGGCTGGTCTTGAACTCCTGGCCTCAGGCAATCCTCCTGCCTCAACCTTCTCAGAAATATATATGTGATTAACAATTAAGTTCTTTTTTTTTTTGAGACGGAGTCTCGCTCTGTCGCCCAGGCTGGAGTGCAGTGGCCGGATCTCAGCTCACTGCAAGCTCCGCCTCCCGGGTTCACACCATTCTCCTGCCTCAGCCTCCCGAGTAGCTGGGACTACAAGCGCCCGTCACCACACCCGGCTGGTTTTTTGTACTTTTTTTTAGTAGAGACGGGGTTTCACCATGTTCACCAGGATGGTCTCGATCTGACCTCATGATCCGCCCGTCTCGGACTCCCAAAGTGCTAGGATTACAGGCTTGAGCCATCGTGCCCGGCCAACAATTAAGTTCTAAATGTCTGTGTTTCTGTTTCCCCGGAGAGCTGATGACAGGTGTAGGACTCACACAGCTCATTTGTTAGCATTTATCCCCACTCCCCGACACCTGCCTGGGTGATGCAGGGGCCTCCCTGAGCACAGCAACAGCAGAAGAACAAATCCCTGGAAAAAGCATCAAAGTGTCGAGGAACCTGGGCCTGAGGGACAATGACGCAGCATGTGTCCACAGAAGGCGTGTTTATGTTTCACTCTGTGGACCATGACTTTTCACTTAGATCCAGTGCTGAGTCCTTGAAATTAATTTTGCTCATTCCCACTGCCAAGTGTTCTTATGCACAGATGGAAAATGAAGTGATAGCTGTGATTGTGTTGGCTCTGTTTGTGGAAGACCTTTAGAAACAGTTAATGATTTTAGTTTTATATCATTGTTACCAGATACTTCAAAGAGGAAATCAGTTAATTCCGATGACAGTTTGATCTTTTTCATCTGATTTATGGAATCAGTGAAGATTTAGAAGTTCCTTCTGTTGCTGGTGATACAATGATGTTGTCATGAGTTCAGTGGAAAAACTTAGTGTGAAAGGGGTATATTATTTGTTCTTGTAGTTATGATAGGAACACAATTTTTGGTGAAGCTAGTGTCATGGTAAAAACAAGATTCTTTCTAAATTAAGTACAGAAATGTGCTTGGGATAACTTGTGGCCCATTAAAACAGGCTGTGATAATTTACCAACCTAACAGGAGCTGTGGTTGTCAAAATTTACAGCTATTATATGTGTACCCAGAATAACTTGAAATAAACACGTTTGTGATGACGTTAACATTAAATATGAAAAAAACCTTGTTTTTTCCCCCAAATAGTAGTACTCACCTTCTCTCATTTTCCTCATTATCAATCAGATTTGATAAATGTTGGAGCTTCTGAAAAATTACTTCATAAATCAACTTAAGTGTCTTATGGTACTAAACTTTTTGTAAACAAGTCATTTAAATTTTGGATGCAGTTTTATAAAATCAATTGGAAATTTTTAATTGAAGCAGTCAATGAATAGAAGCCCCCAAATGTCAGTTATTAATGTTGTTAGCAAATTGTAATTATTGAAAACAAAGCTTGCTACGCAGGAAGACATTGAAATTTTCCTCTAGGAGAGCAAAGGAGGAAGTGAACATATTACATTGTGAAGCTAGCTCAGTGTGCAGGATTTTATGTAGAAATTCTTAAACTTTGGTGTATCTTGGCATATGGGAAGAATCTTTAAATGAAGCTCCTTTATTTAATTGGATAAATGTATGATGTGGAATGGAATGGAATCAGGTGGAGAAGGCCTAGAATTTTATGGCATCTAAGTTTGGTGAGACATTTAAAAGAATCATGAATAGAGATGATGCATTTGACATGTTTTGTTGTGAAAAAAATATGTCAAAGAAGGCACCCTAAATAGATGCAAAAGGCAGTCTCTATGACAATGTTTCTGCTGAAATATTTATATATTTCAATGAAAAAATATTAGAATTGAAAATGTTCTCCATTTAACAGAATTTACTCTGAGCTTACCAGCTACCTCAATTCCTGTAGAGATAATAGTTTCTAAATTTCAAATGTCATGCCCTTTCGGAAAGAATCAGTTGCAATGTTAACAACTTAGAATTTTTAAATCATAAAATACAATTTGAAGACAATTACAAGCAATTTTATGAAAAATTTAAAAGAATACAGTCACATTCTTCTGAAAAATGCCACTGGTCCACAGCATTAGGATAATGTAGGAAGGAAAATGACTGAAGTATGTAGTTGTGTACCAAGAATAAGCTGTTTATTGATTTTTACTTTTTTTTTTTTTTTTTT
>NW_012114466.1:272716-307619 GCF_000951035.1 Colobus angolensis palliatus | reverse complement strand
CAACTCTGGCTAATTTTTTTGTATTTTTAGTAGACACAGAGTTTCACCGTGTTAGCCAGGATGGTCTCGATCGCCTAACCTCGTGATCTGCCTGCCTCGGCCTCCCAAAGTGCTTTTTAAATATTTGAAATGTGTAATTGTTTAAATAATTTAAAAATTTTGCTTTAATATACATAGATATGTCATATTTTCATTTTTTAATTAAAAACTTTAATAGCTTTTAAATTAAATTATTTTAGGCCCACCAATATAATAAACCAATTTATTGGTCAATAAATGCACATATAATTTATATTATATAAATATGTATATATATAAAACATTTACTACCTATGTCTATATAATTTAAATTAAAACAACACCTCAAATGGTTAGCTGCTGCGTCAGAAGGAAATGGAGGCTCCAAGGAGATTAAATAATGTGTTCAAATCCTCTTGACTGATAAGTGGTATAATATTTTGGTATTTTATTGAGTGCTTTTTTTTGTATTATCAAATCTTTAAAAAATTTATTAATACCATTTTATTAATGTAGCTAGAGGGCCCCGTTCCTCTCTCTGTTCTTTCCAAATTTCTGTCATTTAAAAATATCTTTTTCTCTATTGTTTTCAAATTGAATTTGAAAATTAAAATAACATTTTAAAAATAAATTAAAATAAATTAAAATAATGTAATTGAAAATTAAATTAAAATAAAGTAAAATTAAAAAATAACATTATAAAATATCGTTGGAGTACCAAGATGAACCCTTCACTGCGCACCCTGGCAGTAACCATGACCTTCAGGAGTTGATGTTACCTCTGCAGCCCGGGGGCTTCAGACTTTATACTTATGGATAATGTAAATCCTATCCATCCTATCCATTTCCCTGCTCCTTAAAAGCATTTTGTACTCACCAGTCTCTGAATTGGCCCCTGAGTTCTACTGCAGGTGCTGAGTTGTCGACAATGGAGTGCTTGGCTTTGCATGTTTGTGCTACACACATTTGTGTTACTCACCTTTGCCTGTGTGTAGCGGCATCCTGTGGTGTGTGGAGGGAGTCTCAAAGCCGCTTTAACCACACGATTATGTTCCTGAGGCCCAGCGTCTTGTACTGGGCTGTGGTTTGTTCATCTCCACTCACCAGTGGGGTTCCAGGATTCCATGGCAAGACTATGGCAGATCTGAATGTGTCCATTCTCCGTCGATGGACACTGACTGATTCTAGGTTTGTTTGGTTTGGTTTCCTCTGGGGAACCGTGCGCCTGTGGTCGCCTGTGGGAAGGTTCCTGTAGGATGTACCCCTAAGTGTCCAGGTGCTGTGTGACCTTGTGTGTGTTGTGAACGTCACTAGACCATGCCAACCTGTTTTCCAGATGGCTGTGTCAACACAACGCTCACCGGCAAAGTACAGGTCACTGTTGTTCCAGGTCCTAGGCAACACTCGATGTCATCAGATCTTATATTTTTTTTTTTCAAATTTAGTTGGTGTGGAGTGACATATTATTGTTTTAACTTGCATTCTCATTCTTTTTAATGAAGCAGAATTTTTTTTTTGGATGCCCATTGTTCATTCCGATGAGTCTTTCTAAAACACAGTTCTGTTCCCATCCTGTTCTCCCCATCTCCCCCAGAAGTCCCAGTGGCTTTCAATTGTTTCATAAATCTATGCCCAACATCAGGGGACCTCTTTCCATTTAGACTCCCGTTTTACTCCTCTCCTTATGCCTCAGAAGGTGATTGTGGCCACTTCACTGGCCATTCCCATGTGCTGTGTGCTGTCTCTTTCCTCCAAGCCTTTGCCTGTGGTGTTCACTCTTCCAGAAACACCCTTCCTGAGGGCCTCCCCTGCACCCCTTCAGCCTCAGCTCAGGGCTCATCTTCTCCAGGAAGCTTTCCCTGAACCTCCCTTGGCTCTCCCCTCTGGCTGAGGTAGCTCCCTGTGTTGTGATGGGCTGCTTCTCTGTGTCCCCCCTCTGGACTGAGCTCATGGGGGTGGACCCCATCTGACTCACCCATGGTGCCCAAGGTGGTTCCCCAGCAGACATGCAGGGAGTCATTCTTCCCATTTTAACGTGATTTTGCAGTTTTGCCCAGGCAGGTTCTGAGGCTTTGAGTGACCACTGACTTTTTAAGTGCAACTGGCTCAGTGGACAGGATATAAACTGGGGCCAGCGACTTCCAGCATCAGGTGGCTGGTGGCCAGGCTGGCAGTCCTGCTGAGCTCTGGGAATCATCCTCACTCCCTGATTCATGGGTTCTCACCAACCCCTCGGACTCTGCGTCCAGCTCTTTTCTGCTTCCCCAACACTTCCAGGCTCTCCCCTCTGGCTTCCCAGCATGGGCCATCGCTGCTGGGCTCCCTTGAGGACAGAATCCATGTCCATCTGGTTCACAGTTGTCTTCTGATGCCTGCCTCGTGTCAGAGACACAGTCAGTGCTCAAGCAACATGTGCTGCAAGCTTTACACAAGCTCCCTCGATTTTGGTGATTCAGAGAAAATTAAGGCGCATTCCCTCTCCCCACCTTCATTGAAAGCAGCGATCTCACACCAGGTGGATCCTAACAGAGGCACGGGTGTTGACAGGCCTTGGCAGATTCCCCCAGCTGGCGCTGGAGATGTGTGAAGCCCAGGGAGAGGGGATTGCACTGGGAGCCCATAGATGGAGGAGGGGCGTCAGTGGATACACAGTCAGAAACGCTCTCCCCACCCCAGCCCCTTTTCCTCAGCAACCAGGAATGTTTACCTGAACTCATGGGTGCCTCTGCAAGCAGAGAGAGTGTCCAGGAGACCCCAGCCTCCCCTTGTATCCACCTGCAGGGGTGGAGCTCTGTGGAACCCGTGCCTGTGCACATTCCCCCGAGCTCCATCACTCACCACCAGAGAGGAACAACAAAAGGAAGCCCTGGAGATCTGGAGTGAAGACATTTCATCATGCCCCCCTGTGTGCCAGCTCACATCTTATTGAAAAATTCTAATCGTCTCAGAAGGCTCATTTCCATTTGTGGCGCAAATGGAGCCTGTCCTCACGGGGATGGATGTACATGCAGCCGGTGCAAAGCGAGATGTTCCACAGGCTGGTAATACAACGTGCTGCCTGGCGCTGGTGGGCCTCACAGTCTTGCACACAAAGAGCAGCCGCAGGACTAGGGAGGAGCCTCCTGTTCATGTGGTTGAGCAGGGAGGCAGGAAGGAGAACTGGAGGTACACATGACCTTTGAGTTCCGGCAAAGGACTCCCCAGCTATGCCTCACCAATCTGTGACAGGGGCTGAGCCCTCACACCCCAGCTCAGGCAACACACACATACATACAAACATACACGTATGCACACATACACCCATAAACATGCAAACATATGCACACATGCACACACACACCGAAATACATGCATATGCACACACACACATGCACACATACACAGCCATACAAATACACACATGCATAGGCACACACACATGCACACATACACACATACACATACACAATACACAGATTCATACACATACACACATGCACATATATGCACACACATATACACATACATGGATACATAGATACATATACATATGCATACATGCATATGTAGACACAGAGACACATACGGTTCCCTACAAGTCAGGGCAGGAGGAGACAGGTGCCCTTGAGAGTAGCTCGGCGGCAGCTGTGGTCGTTTTCCAGGCTGGTGGTTCTCTGACCTGGCTGAGCCTCAGAATCACCTGAAGCTTTTAACAAAGGTGCAGCGTCACCAGCTCCCCCATCTGAAATTTTGACTCCTAGGGCCCAAGACAGGTCCAGGGATCTTGATTTGCTCCACCTCTCTGAGCTCTTGACCCCTCTACCTTCAGACAGTAAAAGCCTTCAAGGCATATTTAGAATAGCCTCTCTACCGCTGGGCCCTCCTTGACCCCCATGAAGGTTAATCGTCCTCTCTTCTGGGTTCCCATGGTTTCTTTTTCGTTCTCCGACACAGCATTTGTCTTAAGAGTCCTGTGTGTGTGCCTTTCCCTAGGCTGTGAGCTCTGCAGGGGTACCATTGTGTCAGATTCCCCTCTGATCCCAGCAGGGCTTCCTGACCTTCAGAGTGTGGGTCACACTTGATCTGAACCCACCTTCGCAGCTCTAAGGGAGTCAGTCCAGCTCCTGCCTAGTTATTTCTGCCAGTTTTTATGCCGCACTGGCTCTGTGGTTCTAGTATGCACACTTAATGCTTCGAGTCTAGCACAGCTAGTTTGGGCACAAAGTTTCCAGACACTCCCCACATCCAAGTATTTGTGAAGAATTTGAAGGCTGGGAGTTTGTGGGAGGGGTCACATTGCAAGCTCCAGTATCGGCCATCTTGCTCGTGACAGCCTCCTTTTCTGACTCCTTTCTGGTGCAGCTTGGAAATCCTTCCCCTTACCTCACACAGAGAAATTCTGCCCATCTTTAGAGCACTGAGAGCTCAGCTTCTGCCCTGGGAATCTGTTCTGAAAAAAAGCAGTGGAATTCTGATGACTGGATTAGATCCACTTGGCTACTGTGCAGGAGGTAGAGACACGTATCAGCTCCTGCTAGGAGTGTTCTGCTCAGCATGAAGTGCCACCTATTTAGGGAGAAGAGGAGTCGAAGAATGTTTCCTTGAGGGAAGTTCACAATAACAGAAAGAGACCAAGAGGAGGCTGACAGGGGATGGCAACCTGTGCTAGAGGTGGATAAAATACTTGCTCTGGAAGTTTCCCAGAGTGACCACACCCTGAACCAAGAGGTTAGTCTGCAGCCAGCTCTTTCCTTCAACCAAGAGGTTAGACCACAGCCTGGTGTCTCTTTCAGCTGAGAGGTTAGACTGCAGCCAGGAGATTCATTCAACCAAGAGGTTAGACCACGGCCAGGTGTCTCCTTCAACCAAGAGGTTAGACCACGGTCAAATATCTCCTTCAACCAAGAGGTTAGACAGCAGCCAGGTGCCTCCTTCAACAGGGAGGTTAGACCACGGCCAAGTATCTCCTTCAATTGAGAGGCTAGACAACAGCCAGGTGTTTCCTGGTAGAAATCATTTGCAGGTGGTAAATGGTTTTTGGGTCATGAAATCAGCCCAGTGTGTCACAACCAGGTGAACTGTTTACTTTTTAATGATACAGACTACAAATAAGAATATATCTTGCACAGTATGTATTTTTAGAGGAACTTTTATTCTAGTTGTGAGCATGTGTGTGTGTATGTATGTGCTATGGTCAGAATGCGTATGTCCCCCCTTCTCAAATTCCCATGTTAAAATCCTAACCCCGAGGTGGTGGTATTAGCAGGTAGGACCTTTGGGAGGTGATTAGGTCATAGGGGTGGAGCCCTCATGAATGAAATTAGTGTCCTTACAAAAGAGACTACAGAGAGATTGTTCACCCCTTCGCTGTATGATGATATACCTAGAAGAGGGCTGTTTACGAACCAGGAAGCAGGCCTGCAGCAGACACGGAATCTGCTGGCTCCTTGGATCTTGGCTCAGCAGGCTTGCATTCATTTCTGCAGGCTCTGGCAGAGAACCCATTTCCTTGCCTGTTTCAGCTTTTAGAGACCATCATGTTTCCTGGCTAATGGCCTCCTCCTCCCTCTTCCATGTGGTCTCTGTACCCTCTTCCCTCCTCTCTGAGCCCTGCTCCCTTGCAAATGCATTGAGCCCTCTGGGATGATCCAAGATCATCTCTCCAGTTCAAGGCCTGAAACCTTAACCACATCCGCAAAGTCCCTTTTGCTACATAATATCACATTCACAGGTTTTGGGGATCAGGGTGCGGACATTGTTGGAGACCATTATTCAGTCTACCATAGTCATGGGCAAAAAAAAAAATAGAAGCCACTGGGCTAGACTATAACCCACATGAACTAATTAGCAGGCCTCTGGCATCTGCGTCGGCCATCCCATTTCCCGCCCTGTCATTCAAATTCAATCAGCATCGCTGAAACCTGCTGGGTTCAACAGTCGATTAGCCCTAAAACCCAGGAGTCTCAGAGCTTCAAGGGCAGTTTCCTTGTTTACATCTGAAGAAAATCATGCCAGAAGTTGGGGAGCCTTGTCTCACGTTGATTCAAGGAGCGGGGGCAGGGTGGGACCAGAGTCCAGTGACCTTGACCCCCCAGGCCAGTGTGAAGACAGGTGGAGCGATGGAAGCGCTGGAAGCTGGTGCGTGTCCAGGCACTTGTCAGCTAGATGACACCGACCAGGTTGCTTCCGAGAACTTCAGTTTCCGCATCTCTAAATGGGGATAATGATGCAGATTTTGAAGAATGATAATGAGATTCCTCGAGGGAATGCATACAAAGTGACTGTCCTCAAGCAGGCACTGGAAAAGTATGACTTCCTCTGGAAGCTTGAACAATCAGCCTTATTTCTTTGTCCTTCCCTTCAACTGCACCCTTACCATGCTTCATTACCAGTGCCCTCCTCCCATCTTGACTTGGGACTTGGCCAGGTGACCTGCCTTGGCCAGTGACTTGCAGGTGCAAGGGACAGGATGCTGGTTCCAAGCCTAGGCCTGAAGAGGCTCCATGTGCTCTGCTGGTCCTCTTGGGTCTCTGCCATTACCCAGTAAGAGCATGCCCCAGTCAGCCTCCCAGTCTCTGGAGGAGCATGAGAGGGAGAGGAGGAGCAGAGCTGCCTGGCCACCCCCTGCCTCTCAAAGAATAACCACCAAACCTAGCCCAGTCTAGGCTGGATGATCCCAGCGACCTGCACACACAAGAGGAAACCCAGCTAAGATCGGCGGACACCCAGCCCACCTGCAGATGCCTGATAAATCAATGCTTATAGTGTTCACACCCTACTGAGTTTTGGGTTATTATACACTGGTAGCTAACCGCGGCAGCCCCCTTTCCTGTCTAGTTTTAACTGAGAAGATATCATACTATTGTGACATTTTAAAATCCATTGTGTCAAAGCCCCTTCCAGTGCCTGGTGAGAACGCCATGTGCTTTCATCCTGAGTGGCCACTTGGTTAGCCAGAGGACTTTGGTGGCGGGGCCGGTGTCTCCCTCATCTCCGTGCCTGCAGCACGTAGTGGGGTTCACTCGATATCTGCTCAGTCAGTCAGCCTTGGGCCTGAGCAACTCATTTTCACCTCTAATTTAATTACTGATTGATTCTGTCTTGATGGCAGAGAGGTCTCTGTGAAATGCAATTACTTCCTTGTACCCAAGCATTTTGATTGTCTAATGATTGTCTCCAACAGGAGCCAAGCATCCATCCTGCTTTTAATTAAACTAATCTGTTAGAGAGGGAGCCAGCCTGCCTCCCAGCCCAGCCAACTTCAGCCACACCTCGGGGAGAGAGCTCTTCTACTCCCTGGATGCAGGCTTTGGGATCCGAGACCCTGCATGGTATTTATGAACCATGATATCATTCTGGAGTAGAGATCCCAACGAGACGGGTCAGCTTGATCGCCCAGTCCCTAACAAGCCATTTGCTGCCTTTACAAATGTGCCGCTCTCCCCAAGCTCTTGCTCTTGGAACTCAGAAGTCGGAGGACCCATCGTGTGGCATTAAGAGCAGGAGCAGAGAGCAGGATCAAGCCTGGGTTGAGAGCACTGGCACCGGGGTCAGAGTTTAGTTTCTTGCCTTGTCTTTTAACAACCTCCATCACAAGAAAGTTGTTAACTTCTCAGCCACAGTTTCTTCATCTGTAACGTGGGGATACTGATAAAAACCTGCAGTTTCTTAGCCATACCCTCAGGGCAGCTAGTTTTCACATTTTAGCCTTTTTCTTTTGGGTTTTGCAGATAATACAGTGTGTATTACAATTATTAACCTTGCCAGCAGGGTCTGGGGTAAATACTCCCAAATCAAATTGGATATTTTAGTATCAAAACTTGACTATTCAAACGAAGGCAGTAAACAAAGATTATAAATTGTCTCATGAGAATTCATGATGGATATTGGTGCCCAATGACTTGTGGAAACTCTTTTGGATTTTAGAACTCTTTGGAATTTGGAATTATAGAGTGAGCTACTGGATGCATACCTCGTTCAGCAGGTTTTCGTGAGGGTTAAATGAGACCCTGTGGGCATATTGTTAAGCACAGTGCCAGGCACACCATCAGCATTCAATAAATGGCCATTTCCACTCATCCATTCACTCTGAATCCCCATGGATGAGGTGGGATCCACACTAGTGAGGAGCTGCAGATACAGAGACTCCCTCCTCCAGAGTGCATGGCTTTGGGACAGAAGTAAAAGGCCACAGACACCAGTAACTACCCCAGCAAGAGGAAGCACAGACGCCAGCTTTTCACAGAAGACAGAATCAAATGGCTGATGGATGTTTGGACAGATGCACATCCTTGCTGGTAATTAAAAGAAACCAAATGAAAACACAACGAGATTTTTGTAGCTATCAGTTTTGCAAAAACTTTACATATTGCTAATGTCCAGGACTAGTAACAGTATTAACAAGTAGCTACTCTTATAAATTTGGTGAGAATGGAAACCAATCACATAGTGTATGAGTTCGTTTTCACATTGCTGATAAAGACATACCTGAGACTGGGCAATTTACAAAAGAGGTTTAATTGGACTTACACTTCCATGTGGCTGGGGGAGCCTCACAATCATGGCGGAAGGCAAGGAGGAGCAAGTCACATCTTATGTGGATGGTGGCAGGCCAGGAGAGGAGCTTGTGCAGAAAACTCCCCCTTATAATAACCAGCAGATCTCCTGAGACTTACTATCATGAGAACAGCACAGGAAAGATCTGCCCCCATGATTCAATTACCTTCCACCAGGTCTCTCTCACAACATGTGAGAATTCAAGATGACATTTGGGTGGGGACACAACCAAACCATATCACATAGATACCTATTTTTTTGATAGATAACATTTTTACTTTACATAAAAACTCAACATGTATGTACATTTTTTTTTTTCTTTTGAGACAAGGTCTTGCTCTGTTGCTCAGGCTGGAGTGTGGTGGCATGATCTTGGCTCACTGCAGCCTCTGCCTCCCGAACTCCAGTGATCCTCCTACCTCAGCCTCCCTAGTAACTGGGACTGCAGATGTGAGCTACCATACCAGGCTAATGTTTAAAATTTTTTGTAGAGACAGAGTTTTGCCATGTTGCCCAGGCTGGTCTCCAACTCCTGGGCTCAAGTGATTTGCCCACTTTGGCCTCTCAAAGTTCTGGAATTACAGGTATGAGCTATTTCTCCTGGCAGTACATATTTTTGACTCTACAACCCTAGTTTTGGGACTCTACCCTGCAGAAACAGTAGCCTGAAGATGGTAAGAATGTGTGTTCCAGGTCAGCAATTGCAACATTGTGTGTAATTCTGAAATATTGAAAGTGACTGAAATATTTCTTGATAAGGGGATGGGTACAGATACTTAGCTGCATTCATATTGTGGACATTATACAGATTTCGGAAAGAATAAGATAGATTTACACTAGAATGAGGTAACATGAACCCAGTCTTCTCATCTGTAAAATTAGAGCTGTCTGACCTCATAGAGTCACATGAACAGTGGATAAAAGACTGCAAAGCATTTGACACGGTGTCTGATGCAAAGAAAATAATCAATAGCTGTTAGCTGTTAGTTGCTGCTTTTTAAAAATCATGAACTCATAGATGCTGGCTTCAGTGAAAGCTCACTACCTGTTGGGTCCTCTCTGTTTGCTACTGTTAGCTGTTACAAAGTTGCCTGGCAAGGCAACAGGACCAGGCAGATATTTGGAAGGCATGGATTCCATAGTGGGCTCTGCGAGCAACTTCTTGATTTCTGAGCCACTCAACCTCCCTGAATCCTGGCTTCCTTATCTATCAGTCAGCTCAGGTTAAGTTCTGCTGCAATAACAAACATCCCTTAAGGTCTTGCTCCCATGACACATTCATCAGGAGTGGCTTTGGCTGTGCCCCCTGACACCCAGGCTGGGGAGCAGCCCGATTTGGGACATTGCTGGTGTCGAGGCACAGGGAAAAAGAATAGAACCATGCAATGCCTCGTAATGCTTCTTTGGGAAGCAGTACATGTCAATGCTGCTCAGATCTTCATGGCCAAAATGAGTCACCTGGCCAAGCCCAGTGTCAGTGGAAAAGAGAGGGCATCCTGTGTAGGGATGACCTATGTGGGAAGCACAGTAAAAGCCTGGCAATAACACCACCTACCACACCAAGTCAGTCAAAGTGAGTACAGTCACCCCTTGGTATGCACAGGGGGTTTGCTTCTAGGATATGCTCCTCTGATCCCTGCTGCTTCAGATGTCAAAATCCAACAATGCTCAAGTCCCTTATATAAAACGGTGTAGTATCTGCATTTAACCAATGCATATTCTCCCATTTATTTATTTCGAGATGGAGTCTTGCCCTGTTGCCCAGGCTGGAGTGCAGTAGTGCAATCTTGGTCCTCTTCCTTCCTCCTGGTGTTGTGTCCCCTCCTTGGCAGACCCTTCCTCATTTGTCATCCTGCACTGATGCGGGCGGTCCCATGCGCATCTGTCTTCATGGACTGTCAGCTCCTTGGTGACACTGCTCCGCCATCTTGGGTTACCCTCATCACTCCTGCATATTGTCGAGCTCCACGAATGTCTGTTGAGTTAAGGAATGGATGAGCGAATGAGCACATTCCTGGATGCCCCTTCCCACTTTATGTATCTGTGAATCCCATTTGTTCTCCAAACCCAGGCATCACTGTCTCTAGGGCACCCTCTGTGATTGCTCCCAGGGCTGCGTGAGGTGCTCCTGTAGTCCTCAAGGTCCCCCTCAGCATCGTTCGCTTGCCTGAGGGTCTTCTCTGCTTCCCTGCCTTGAGGGCAGCATCGGCTTTGCTCCCTGTCATTGTGTCTGCCCTGCTGAGGCCAGGGCCAGCACATAGCAGGTGCTTCCAGTGTGTTCACGGGGTAATTATTCATTAGACTCATACTTAGGGAAGTGCCTGGGTTACAGCTGTGACCAAAGAGGCCTGCCCTTGAGGTCCTTTTTCTCTAATGGGTGAACGAATTGCTGCCACCCACATTGCACCAGCTGGGCCTCTCCCAGAGTGTGACATCAGCAGACACTGTCCAAACACAGATAGGACTTCTGTTTTGTCACTGTCTGGTTGTAAAAGCTGTATTTTGATATATTTCCATGGGCTAAAGATTTAAGATAAAATTAATCTGCCAGCTCTGCATCTAAGTGACTGTCAAGGTTTAAATAATGCTATTTAATAGACAGTGGCAGTTGGAGCCACAGTGTTTGCCAGGAGCCAGTGATTTTCCCTGCAAGTCCCCATGCTGCTATCTGAAAACCTCCCTCGGGTCTACCCTGGCAGCCCCTGAGAGACCAGTGAGGCTCTGGCCTCCTTTCCTGAGTGTTACCAAGGAAATGGACTGAACTTTGCTCCCCCTTGCCTTAGTCCAGTCCTTCCCTCCACTCACACAGGGAAGCAAGCTCAGGAGTGGCCATTATAACCTAGAAACAGCCCTGGATCTCCTTGCCCTATTCATCTCTTCTCTTCCAAGCATTTCTTTCTGCCTTTGAAGTCAGCACGGTTTTGAACTAGACTTTGAGAGGCTTCCAAGGAACGGGCAAATCGGGCAAATTTCAATATCCCCTTTCTACAGTTTTTCAAAACCAAATCCTTAAAGGTGTGCTAACTTTAGTTCTCCTCATGAGGTGACAAAACTACTGTCACCAGAAAGGGTTCAACCTCAGCAAGGACATCAGACCAGGCAGTTGTGCCCAAACTTTGGCTGAAATGAAGCAAATAGGACCTGGAGACAGGCTTTGGCAAAACAGCAGGACTTGCTGTTCTGAATGGAGCCCTGGCTGTGCCAGCAGCCCAAGGCCTGTTTCCCCACTGTCAAGGTTGGTAGATGAGATTATCTTGAAGGCCTCTCCTACCCTGATAGTCTATGATGTATGGCTCCCATAAAAGAAGCGATTGAACTGAGTTGGGTTTGATTATATTACAACCAAGGACTCCAGAAATATGCAGGAAACATCCCGCCCTCCCTCCCAGTAAGGAACCCAAAGGAACTGGCAGTGCCAAGAGAAGTAGGCTTTCTTGCTAACGGGAGCTCTAGGCCAGTAGAAGCCATAAAAGGCCTAAGCAGAGTCTCAAGCCAACATTGGCTGGAGGGTTTCCTTCACCTATTTGCCCCTAAACCCTGACCTTAGTCTCAGGACTTTGCACCCCCATGGGTGGTGAGAGTTCTATGGCTCCTATGCCCAGGTGGGCCTGGTGGAGGGTGGGAGGGGAGGGCCTGGGCAGGAGTTACCTGGAGATCCATCTTCGCTCAGCAGAAGGCATCATTTGAAACAGGTGCATCTACCTGTGCCGAATCAGTGGGGTCCAATCCCCATCAAACATCAGGATAGTCAAGGAGCTTTAAAAAAAAATCAATCCTTCAGCTGTACAAGTTCAGAGTATCTGGATTAAAATCTCTGCATTTGGGCATGGAGATCTGAGCCTTTTGAAATCCTTCTGTGAGGGGTGTGGTGCTGGGTGTGCTTCCTCCATCTTGTCCACCACTGGGCAGTCAGCACAGTGAGTTAACTGAGAATTCATCCCCCATCACGCCCTGTCTTGGGCGCCAGGGACATGGAGATGGAAGCCCTACCTTAGGCATCTGACAGAGGTGTGTGGGTGACAGGCACACGAGGGGCATGATAGACGAACCCCAAGGAGGTGGACATCTGGGGTCTGACAAAGACTCTCTTCTGGACCAACACAGGCTTCACCCAGCCCTCTCTCAAGGAGGCCTCAGCCTTGGTCTCTAGAAACGACAGACTCTCATCACAACTGATTTCGTCCACCTCCCAACACTGAGACTGGAACAGACCCTGGCATTTTTTCTCACAGTTCAAGGCTGCATCCCTTGCTTAAGTTCATCCCTGGGAAAGTTCAGGGCTGCCAGAATAATTTATTGTCTGTTCCAGCCAACACCTTAAGAGAGGGCCCCCGTGTCCCAGTTGTGGCAGGAGGGCAGGCGCCTGGCTTTGCTAGGTAGCAATCCCGATGGCCTAAGCCCACTGACTACACTTCCTGCTTTTTGTAATCTCCCCTTCCCTGACTCTGCTGGAGCCCCCCGCATTCCCTCTTCTGCTCCCTCATTCTCCCTTTAAAACGCTTGGTCACCTCTGCATGAGCTCACTTTGCAGTGGACTCTGTTCCCTGCTGCAGTGGACTGAGACCTGACCTCATTGTCTTTAGCTAGTGGGTGGCATTGTTTAATCTCTGATAGGGCTCAGGGAGACTTCTCAGAGGAGGGGGCTTTTGGACTGGGCCTGGGGTTGGAGGTGGGTGGCAGGTTCGAGTCCTTTCAATGGAGGCTGTGTCGTTTCCTAATGAAGCACTGGTTTTCCCAGGCAGTGAAGCCCTTGTCTCCCCAGAATGGAAACTCACGCCTTTTCTAGATCTGCCTGTAAGTTCACACTCTTACAAGGCTAGAAAGATTTTCAAGCTCACTAGGGTCAACCATCCTCCAGGCCCAGCAATCTTGGTCTTTGTTTTGTTGTTTCTTTCTTCCCTTATAAACACAGGCAAGGGTGATTCTCCCATGTCCACGTGGTGTCAGGGTCATTGTCTGGGACCCAGTCCTTTCCAAAGCAAGCAGCAGGGAGGCACTGTTACGGAAGCCTTGGACATCTGTTGCTTTTGCTTGTCCACCGGCTTTCCCCTTTCTGGTAACAGGATTCCTTTCTTTGGGACTCACAGTTCCCACTCCCCATAGTTCAGGTAAGGATGACCCTATGTCCCATTCCAGCTTCAGAATGAGCAGGAGACCCAGGACTGGCCAGTCAGAGGCCAGGGCAATTGGCTCAGGGGAGGGCACATAACTCCATGACTGGCCAATCAGAGGCCAAAGTAATTAGCTGAGAGAAGGGCATGTGACTCCAGAACTGGCCAATTAGAGTTCACAGTAATTGCCTGAGAGAAGGGCACATGACTCCAGAACTGGCCAATCAGACTTCATAGTAATTGGTTAGGGAAGGGCCCATGACTCTAGAACTGACCAGTCAGACTTCACAGCAATTGGTTAAGGGACGGGCACGTAACTCCAGAACTGGCCAATCAGAATTCATAGTAATTGGTTAAGGGAAGGGCACATGACTCCAGAACTGGCCAATCAGACTTTATAGTAATTGGTTAAGGGAAGAGCACTTGACTCCAGAACTGACCAATCAGACTTCATAGCAATTGGTTAAGGGAAGGGCGCATGACTCCAGAACTGGCCAATCAACCTCTACAGTAATTGGCTGCTGGAAAGGGGCGTGACTCCAGCCAGCCTGATCAGTGTCTTCCCTGGGACTTTTTGCTGGAATAATTAGGAAAGAAGCATTTTAAAAAGCTTTCATGTGAGTCATCATTTCTTGAACGCTGGCTATGTGCCAGACATTGGGCTAGGCACGCGCCTGCGTTGTTTTTAGTCCTTACCAGTACTGTACCTGGCAGTCACGGTTCTGTCTTTGTCCTGGCCAAGGAGCGTGAGGCTTAGGGAGGCTCCAACTCTCCTCAGATCTCCAGACAAAGCTGTGCAAAGCCAGGGTGCAACCCGTCTGTCTGGCTCCATGTGGCTTTTAGACTTAGTAAGTAACGCGACATTCCATCCGGGCACAGCACATCAGTGCCCGGATGGGAAAGGCCAGCGGCGCATACCTGTAACGTAAATGCCTTCAACAGCTACATTTGGAATCTGAAAAGCTCTCTCGAGTCCATTTTGAGATATGGATCCTAGGAAACGAATTGAAGTCCACACAAAGACTCAGGAAGAGCCCTGTTTATTCTTCCCAGGGTAATTTGTGATAGTGAATAATTAGAATCTGTCTAAATGTCCTATAATGAGGAAATGATTAAGTAAATTATGCTCCAAAGATGCTTACAATGAGTTTGTAATAACATGGGGAAAAATCTGGCATATTAAGTGAGAAAAACAACAAGGCAAAAAATCATATTTGGAGGCTGATCTCAACCATCTCAACCATGTAAAATTATAGTTTGAAAGATGGACACTTTTTTGTTTTGGATATACGATCGCATTCTGTCACTAGGCTAGGGTGCAGTGGTATGATCGTAGCTTACTTCAGTCTTCATTCCCAGGCTCAAGTGATCTTCTCACCTCAGCCTCCCTGGAACTATAGGTGCACACCACCATGCCTGGCCATTTAAACACATTTGGTAGAGATGGGGTCTCTGTCGCCCAGGCTGGTCTTGAACTCTTGGCCTCAAATAATTCATCTACCTCAGCCTCCTAAGTGCTGGGATTACCAGGAGTGAGCCACATTGCCTGGCCTGGACGCATTTTTTTAAATTTTTTTCTTTTTTTGAGATAGAGTCTTGCTCTGTTGTTTAGGTTGGAGTGCAGTGGTATGATCTCAGCTCACTGCAACTTCTGCCTCCTTGGCTCAAGCAATCCTCCCACCTCAGCCTCCTGTGTAGCTGGGACTCCAGACATGCCCACCACACGCAGCTAATTTTTGTATTTTTTGTAGAGATGGGGTTTTACTGTGTTGCCCAGTCTGGCTTGATCTCCTGGGCTCAAGCGATCCTCGCACCTCAGCCTCCTAGAGTATTAGGATTATAGGTGTGAGCCACCACGCCTGGCTAGACACTTTTTTTTTTAAATACTGAAATACTGTATGCCACTGTTTCTGTAGTTGTTTTGTCTGCATAGTGACATATATGCTTGCTTTTTATTCTTAGTTTCCACATTTTCCAAAATATGCAAGTAATGTATTTAGAATCAGTGTAAAAGGAAAACACATTATTAGAA
Organism: Colobus angolensis palliatus; assembly: GCF_000951035.1. Lineage (NCBI taxonomy): Eukaryota > Metazoa > Chordata > Mammalia > Primates > Cercopithecidae > Colobus > Colobus angolensis. Next base: position 291,923 of record NW_012114466.1, on the reverse strand, counting down.
ATTCCGGTAAGGAAAATGTCAACAAGATTTTCATTCTCAAGGGAGCTGACAATGTCCGCCCCCACTTTCCCTGCCTGGCGTCAGAGGAACAGTAAGGACAGTTTGCGCCGGAGCGGGGTTTTCTCCTTACAATGCGCTTTCCTGTGTGTGATCTCATCTGGGATTCACGACCTCCCTGAATGGTAAACAAGGTAAATTCTTTTTCTTACCCTTATTTTTATTTCATTTTGTTTGTTGTTGTCATATATATCAGGCATTCAAAAATCCATAAAATAAAATACAGTTTATAGGAAAGTAACAAGATGAATGCCCATGCCTCCACTCCCTACTATGAGAAATAGAATATTCTAGAAACTTAGAGGCCTCTGTGTTCTCCTTCCTAATTCTATCTCCCTCCCTCCATGCTCCTACCCGGGCCCAGCCCTAACATTGGTGGGACTTGAGACAAGATTACAAACATAAGTCCACATATCATATGTCTAAATATTTATAAATTATAAATCAAGTTAAATTATTGAATAAAAAGTATTCTAGCCTCTTGCTTTGACAAATATACCTTCATAATAACTAAATAGAGAGAGATGTATGAAATCATGGTTTTTTGATAACGGAAAGCTGGCAGAATATCATAGCAAACTTAATTTAATCATTATTGCATATACCTGGGTGTTCTGTTGCTGGGCCAATAATGCTTGGATGAATAAAAATACAAAAACATGCATAACTTATAAATTATTGTGTTTATTCTAAAAATTTTATTTTCTTGTCTTTATTTCATCAGTATCGCTAATCATGCTATTATAATTAAGATTTTCACATAATTCGACAATAATGACAAATTAGGCATCCTTTCTTGAGGCCTTGTAGCTCTTAGCTAGTTTTCAAAACTTTGGAGAAACTTTGATCTGCAGAGGGAGTAGCAGCTGGGATTGTCAATAACATTCTTAGAGGAATATTTTGATTTGGAAATAAACCAAATTTCTTTGAAATTTTACTTACAGTGTTTAATCGTTGTAATGGGGTTGCATCTTGTATGTGATCATTAGCAAAGAAAAAAATTGTAAAATATTTTAATTTCATCATACAAAATCACTATCACTTATGTCAGAGCTTTCATTGTGTTTTAATGTCCATCTCAAGACTCCTACAGTCGTGCAAAGAACCAATATCATGTTTCATTCGTGTTACATCTAATTGTATATAAACATAAGTGTAAAAGTAATAAGCGTTGTCTAACATAGAAAGGTGTCTCTCAGCTTCTGGATGCATCTGTTCTATGTATCACCCAACTTATGAGGACCTTCAGAACCATGGAATGGTACCTAAGGAGCAGCAAGAGCACAGACTCCCAGCATGACTTGGAAAGAAGTCTTCTTAACAGCAAAATGGAAAAGATGCATAAATGATGGACTGGGTGGGAGCTGCTGCACCCTGATACTGGCAGGAGGAACCTGGCAATGGCCCAGCTTTTCTCCCACCCCAGGGGTTTTCTCCTGTCAACCCCTCTATCTCCAAAGCAGCATCTCCCTGAGACAGATGCTGGCACAGCCCTCCTCGCCTTGGCATTCTGGGTTCAAGGTCACAGAGAAGGTCAGGTGGGGATGTACTTTCCCGGGTGTTTAGAACTTGTCAGGGGCCAGGCCTGGATTGGAGCGAGGGGCACCCAGGGGTTCTTTAATAACTGACTTTTGGGGTGTGCTTATAGTATCCAATGCCCTAAAGTGCCCAGAGTAGGGGCCTTCCTCCTCCGGAGGCAGGAGCCTGAGCCCGACTTGTCCCATCCTTCCTTTGCTTTTCTCGGAGCCTCCAGGGATGCTCTATTGTGCAGTAGTGAAGGCTCAAGGAACAAGCACAGACGTGACGTGTAAGGAAGGGCAGTGTCATCCTTCAGATGAAGAGTTCTGGAGAAGACACAGCCAATAGCCTCTGAGTCATCGTGTGGCTTCAGCTTCCTGAGGGTTCACAAGAGTCCCTCTTGGGGGAATCTGTGGGCAAGACCTGTTGGCAAAGCCAGGATTCCCCAGATTTCGTGGCATCCATAAATGCCACGGGGTGTCCCTGTGCTTCTGTTTTTGGGATTCCAGACTACGTCATGGCAGAACCCCGCTGCGGAGTGTCTCGCGTGCTCTCAGCTGGTCCTGTGAGCGAAAGATGGTGGGAATGTCAGGGCTCCTTCCGTCTATGGCCAAGACAAGTCCTGGCCACAGCTGGGCAGTGTTGCCTGGGCACTGTGTTCTTAGTTCAAAGGATGGTGTGGTGACCTGGAGCAGCATGGTACAATCTATTAATATCCTAATATCCCAAGGTCTGTCTGTCAGGCCACACGCTCCCAGGTTGGCCTTCGGCCCTCCATGGCTGGAGCACAGCTGTCAATTTTGGAGTTCCCCTCACCCCTCCTGGGGCTCCTCCTCTTCCCTCCCATGGGGTCATCTCACTCCAGGCCCTGCGCGCCCCACAGCGGCTTCCTGCGTCTCATCTCTTCCCCTTTCTCCTTTCACACTTTTGTTTGGGCAGAGTCTCCCACCAGTATCTGCTTGAGGAATGATGTACGGAAGTTAAATTTTTGAGACCCTAGAGGTCTGAAACTCTCATTATTTTACTCTCATACTTGATTGACAGTTTTTCCTAGCTGGGAATTACCTTCCCTGAGAATCTGGAAGGCTTTGCTTCGCCACATTCTAGATTTCAGGGTTGTTGCTGAGATGGCTGAATCTGTTTTGCTTTCTGGTTCTTGTATGTGACCTGTTTTCTTCCCCCCTTTCTTGGCCCCATGTGGCAGGCTATAGAGACTTCTTGTGTCCAGCAAAGTGTCCTGGTGTGAGTTTGTTTTCTTCTGTTGTGTTTGGTACCTGAAGGCCTTTTCAATTTGCCAATGGGTCATCTTCCTTCTTGGGGAATGTTGGTGCCTTTTTAATGATTTATTTTCCTCCATTTTCTTTGGAACACTTGGCTTTGTTTCCTGGATGCGATATCTTCTTTCTCTGAGAATATTAAAGATGCTTCTGGAAATTCTCTTCTCCTTCAGTCTTTGCTTCCTCCCGCTGAGCTTTGCTGTATGTGTTTAATTTGTCTGTGTTCCATGCTGGAGGCAGACATCTGTTGATCCTTGGAGCTCAGCTGAGCGTTAGGAATGGGAGTCTAAGCAGCAGATTGGAAGCTCTGAGCTTGGGTGTGGCTGGTCAACATTGACTCTTTGTAGGGCGATCTGGGTGGGCCAAGTTTCGGGGGACCCTAGCTGTCAGGAGTTTGGGACTTTCCCCTTTCACTAGTTACAGCACTGGAGTGGTTCTTCCTGCCTCTTTCTGTAGGGAGCAGGGCTGGCTGCCGCCTGAGTGGTGTGGCGGGATTTCTGCAGGCAGAACCCACTCCTGCTTTCCCAGAACCCATGCCGTCCATGTGTGGGGGTGCCCAGTCCAGAATCTGTTTACCTGTTTCAGAGAGCAGGCCTCCAATCTCCACCAGGACAGACGTGAGGCAGTCCCCCATCCCCAGAGGTGGGGAGAGGATCCAGCTTTTACAGCTTCTCTCTCAACTGTCACCCAGTTCCAGGAGTGCCCGGTCCTCTCAGTTCCCAGCCCTCTGACTGGTTCTCGGATTTCAAGCTGCGGATTTGGGGTTTGGCTTCCCCAGTCCTGCTAAACCACCTGCCATGCAGCGACTGCTTTGTAGCTTCCAGCATTTTGTCGTGGTGCCTTCGAGGCTGTTCTCCTGTATCTTAAAACCTCTCTCCACTGCTGTTTTGGTGGGGCCTTGGGGCTTTGGGAGAGAGGAGAGTGTTTTCTTGGCTTTCTAAACTGGAATTGCCAAGAGTCCACTTCCTCACTGAGATAGCTGAGGAGGGGAGGCAGGCCCAGGGCTTCTGGTGGCCGATGCCGTTGTGACCCAGAGAAGGCCTGATGGAAAAGAGAGAGTGGAGTCAAGAGGTGGTGATGGGAGGCAGATTTCTGACTGCTGAATTCAGCCATTCCTCAAGCCAACCACACCCTCAGTACCCAGAAATGTGAGCCAACACATCCCATTTCTGCTGCTTTTGTTTGTCTAGTCTCGTTTGATTTGGAATTCTGCCATGTGCCGTGGAAGGGAGCTCTCGCCAGTCCTTGTTATAACTTTTAAGTTTTCTCTAAAGTTTATCTTCTGGGTCTGCCGTGTCCTCCCTCCACATGAGTGCAGTTCCCACAGGACCTTCTCTGAGACGCCTTCCCTGGCCAGCTCGCTACACCAGCACCCTCTGCTCCTTCTGCCTTCTGACCGGGCTTGGTTTTTCTGGCTTCGCCCACCGGGCCAGGACCCCTCCGGAGACACTCGTGAAACTGTATGTCCCCTGCATTCAGAGAACTGCAAATGGTCTGATAAGATGGTAGAGAAGGACTCAGGTAACTATAGCCTGTGGGCCAAATCTGGCCGTAGTCTGTTTTTTTTCAATAAAGTTTTATTGGAACTCAGCCACGTTCATTTGATTAGATATTGTTGATGCCACCTTCACTCTACCATGGCCGGGTTAAGTAGTCACGACAGAGTGGGAAGTGTTTACTACCGGGGTCTCGACAGAACAAGTGCCTGAGAGTCTGACAACGCAGCAGAGGTGTATTCACACCTGGGCACTGTCGCCTACTTGTGTGACCTTGGGCAGGAATTTAGTCTCTCTGAGCTACAGTCTGCTTATTTTCACGCAGGTACCCACCTCATGGGTTGCTGAGGAGATTCAGTGTAGTAACAGATTACGCTAAGCCGGATGCCTCGAGGCCCTGAGCCCAAGGGACTGGCCTCTGCTCCCAATGTTAGTGAAGTTCTCCTCTGCCGTGTCCACTTTGGTGTCCTCAGCATCTGTGACCTGGTCCCCGAGTGAGTCAGTGGGGTGAGCAGCAGGCCAGGGCTCCCCTCTTCCCTGCTGCCGGGGTCCAGGTCCCAGAGGGGGTGAGACTCAAATCTTCTCCCTGCCACACACAGGCGGGCTCCCCCCGGGCTGGGAGAGTGGGACGGGTGCCAGGTCTCCTCCTTTGCCTGTTTGTACCCTCAGCACCTCTCCCCTCGGTGACAGCTGACCAGGTGCAGACCTGCGTGGGGCCATCACTGAGCAGAGTCACACCCATGGCGGGTGCTGAGTGGCACCCAGGAACTCAAGACGGCCGCTGAAGAAATGGTGAAAACCATGACTTTGCAGGCTTGGACTCCCCCGGGTACACTTTCTCTCCATTTTCTGGAACATCCTGAGCTCTGTGACTCCTCCTCCATACCCACTGGGAGAACAGCCTCTGTGGGCCTCTGTGAGAGAGAAGGACCATTCTAGAGGAGCAGGCAGGGGTCTCCTGCCAGTGGCTGGGTCAGCTTCAAGGCAGCGGATCCCCAGTCTCTCTGGAAGTTTCTAGATGCCTGACAACGTGGCTCAGTGGCTGGGCCTCCTGGGCGCTGGCCTGAGTAGGGGCCTCGGCGGCATCCATACTTTTGTACCCCGTGCTGTTAGCAGCAGCAGCCTGCTGGGGCCTGCCTCCTGTGCTCCAATTTATTAATCGTTTTCCTCTGTACACATTGTTCTCTCTCTGTTTGCAGCTTTCCCCCAGCCTTTCACAGTGCAGAAGGGGTGCCTCATTGCATACGTAAATACGCTTCTGTTATTCTTTGCAGGGTTATCTTCCTGCAGCTTTAATGTTCTTACTCTTTTCTTCCAAATAAGACTGAAACCCGTTTTAGTGAAGAAATTATTCATTAAGGGAACGGTGTTCGTGTTTGGTATAGGTGCCACCTGAAGTCCATTAGGGATCAGCGGAATTAATTATTTTCTCAGGGCTGAAATCAGGAAGTGGGAACCGAGAAAAATGGGTCTCCTTAACTCACAGCAGGGAAGAAACAGGATTTTAATAGACCTAAGTGGCCTCAGTCCAGAAGCAGCGTGTTATCAGCTCCACGCTAAATGGCCAAAGCAAATTTTAATCTAATCTGTGGAGCTGGCTGGGGCTGGTGGTCCTCACCGCCAGGCAGGGAACTGAATCAAACCTGGGCTTGAAAAGGGGAAATTGCACCCGCTCAGTTGGGAGCTCCAGCTTCTAGTCAATGGCAATGGGAGGAAGAGGACGAGACCCTGAAGTCAGGACTTGGAACACCACAGGTGCTGGATCCAGGAGAGGCACGTGTGAGCCTCGGGCACAGAATTTAAGGGGTTCGCAAAACTCATTCATCAAGATAGAGAATATTTCAGTGCAATAATGTAAAATATCAAAATTCATGCATAAATCTATGATAGACAAAATGTCAACATTTTAAATAAGAACAGGCTGTCGTTTCTTGTTTGGTGACCTTGTCTATCCTGTAACGGGGATGCCATTTCTGGTCAGTCCCAGGCTTGCGGGGCCGCTGGCTGGCGTGTCCACCATGATATGAGTTTATAAGGATTGACGATGGTGTGCGAGCAGATTGGGCAACTCGGGGCTTTCTCTGTAGAGCCAGGATTTTAGATGGTTGGGCTTTTATTAACTTTTCCAACTCAGTTCAGAATGCAAGAGGCAGCTGTGAGAAGTGGACGTAGGAGCACGCATGTCTCCTTTGGCCTCAGGCACTGCTGGGCCCACACGCTGATCAGGCGTCACCCCTTGGCTGGCCTGGGTCCCAGGCTGGGCTCTCACCTCACAGGCTGAGCGATCTCATCGCTTCCAGACCTCTCTGAGTCCCAGGACAGAGCGCCGCTGATGGACTGCTATGGGATCAGCTGACAGAATGTACTGGAATGCAGCTTGGCAGTAGTGAGGGGCTCAGTGCAGGAAAGTGGCCCTTCCGTCTCCTTCAATCACCTGCTCTGTGGCAGGCAAGGGGGCGCCGACAATGACAAGGTTGCTGGATCTTGGGACTGAGCCCCCTGTGCTCGTGGACAGGCTCAAAGCCTGGCCTATGGGGAAAGGCCTGCTGAAGCGTGGCCTCCCGGGTGGCCACGAGGACACTGCCTGCCGTCTGGGCCTGACCCACATGGGTGGCCTCCCGGGTTACCCACGAGGACACTGCTGTCTGGGCCTGACCCACGTGGGTGGCCTCCCGGGGGGTCCACGAGGACACTGCCTGCCGTCTGGGCCTGACCCACGTGGGGAGGGGAGGGCCCTCAGGCCCCTCCAGGTACAGCCTCCCTGCAGGCTGGAGGAAGTCCTCAGCCAAAGCAGAGTCACAGGAGCCTGCGTGTGTGTGGGCGTGTGTACTGATGTGTGTCTGCATGTATATTCACATACATGTATGTGTGTTCTCACATATGGACACATTCACATGTGTATCTGCCTGTACATGTGCACATGAAGATGCCCGTGTGTGCCTATGTATACGTACGTATGTGTGCACATGTCCCCGTGCACCCACATGTGTGCTCAGGCTTGTGCCACACATGTATGTGATCACATGGGCCTGTATGTACGCATGCATACAATACATGCACTCACATGTATATCTGCAAGTGCATATCTGCAGAGATACATGCTCACATGTGAGAGCATTATACACACATGTACGTAGGCATGTGTCCACATGTGTGTATGTGCATGCTTACGTAGGAGTGGATGGGGTGTGTGTGTGTGTAACCAGCAGTGACCTTCTCCCTGCTTCTCTGGAGGAATCTGGCTGGCTAACCAGAAGATCCCTAGTTTTCAGTCTAGCCTCCTTGACTCCTGAAGGATTAAACCAAAAGTGTACCTGGCTTCAGCAAAAGGCTGCAGAAAGAGGAGCTGGGTCTGTCTGCACAGAGCACTTTTCCATGAAGGTTGTGAGCTCCTGAAGAAGTTGCCCAGGGGGACTGAGGTGGGGACAGTCACTTGGTAAGGGAGAGGCGGCCTTCTGCTCTAGAACTCTGCTTTCTGCCAGGGTCCTTCCATCTCCAAGCCTGGTGTCTCCGGGGTGCAGGCACCCTGGGACTGCTGATGGTGTGGCCTGGGCTGGCCAAGGGCAGTGCTCATCTGCAGACTCTGGGTCCTTAGGGAGGGCACATGCTATGGGCCACAGGCAGAAATGGGCCTCCCAGAATAACAGATGTCCACTGTGAAGGCCTGAGCCCCCAGCCAGGGACCCCAGGTCTCATCGCCAGCTCAGCCAAGGGGTGACTCCATTGAGTCCCAAATACTGTGGACTGCGGTGGGCAGTGGGCATCTGGGTGGAACCACAGCCCGCTCTGAGTGGAGCGGTGAGGTTTGCTTTTCGGAAGTTCCTTCTTGTGAATTATTTAGGACAAGGGGAATTTTCACTTAGAGAATAGCTTGTTTGTTTGACTCATATCAAGAAAATATTGAAATACATGCAGGATTCTGAGTGACAATAACATCTTCCTGAAGTTGGCCGGCTTCTCTTGCCATTCTCACTTGGGAGGGCTTTCTGCAAAGGGGCAGATGTCTGAATGAGGACTGGAACACAGACACATGTTGGAAACTGTTAGGAAAAAAAAAGTTAGTTTTGTGAGCAGTTCAGCATCCCTTGAGAGCGAAGTGTAGGACTAGAATGAGCTAGTGGAAAGCACGCACCTGGGTCTGAACTCAGAACCGACTCCAGCCACTTTCCTCTGTAGTTAGGGAAAGGGGACGATGGTTTTACTCTTGAGAAGGTGAGAGCAGGGTGTCTGTGCTGCCGTCTGCAGCTGGGGATGCCCAGCATCTGCTGCCCACCAGGCACGATGCTGGACGCTTTTCAGATATTTTCTTATTCAACTCGTGCAGAGCAGTGAGGCATTGCCATCTGCATTTTATAGAGGTGGGGAACTGGGTTCAGAGGTGGGATGTGACCTTCTCAAGACACAGATGAGCTGATGAAGTATCACAACCAGGTTTTGAACCCATTTCTGTCTGACTTCAAAGCTCTTTCTAAACAACTCTCAAAATTCAGAACCATGGAAGAACCTCTCCTGAAAAAAAATCAGCCAGCTTCTTTTTTTATCCCAAGTAAGAATTAAAAACACAAAGTGTTTCTCTCTTTGCCCTGGCTACCACTAAGCCCAGAGCTAGATTTTGGCAACCTCTGAGTTAGCTGAAGTTTTTGGAATTTTTACTTCTTTACCCATCTGTGGATTTGCATATTGTCAAAAAGCCCAAATGAAGATTTGTTCTCTAGGATACTGAGCCTCCAGCCCTCTTCAGAAGTCCTCGATTATATTTCCAGATCCTTCTTGTGTAGAAACACATACCTAATGTGCGCCTATTCAGATTCCAGCTGTGTGGAAACAGCGGGACGTGCGGATGGCCGTGGTCCAGGAGAAATGAAGCTGTGGCAGATGATGGAGGATTCCAGCCCGGTGCACAGCACTAGTCTTGCCTCCATCTTTATTCACCTCTAAATCAACTTTAGAAGTATCTGAACTAGCAGGAGGAAAGAAAAGGCTTAAAAAGACAAAGTAGATTACAGGAAAGCAATGATTTCTCGGGCTATTTGTCACTTCAAGTGCAATGCATTAACAAAGTGCTGTAATAAGGAGAGCTACTAAAAAATGATTTATTGATACTTTAGACCTGTTGAAACAGGTTAATGTCAATACAATTAGCTCCTGGATCAAGACAATCCCCAAGTTGATAACAGAGCATTAAACGCCACTCCATCAAAATGGGGGAGGGGCTGAGGACTCTGCCCGCGGGGAAGAGAGGAGAGAAATGTTCTCTGACGGTGTCCGCTCTCCCACCCCTGGGGTCCCTTTTGGGCCCACGCCCCCCAGGACTCCATGGACTGGAGTCTGAGACTCGGGCTGTTCTAAGAAATGGGCAGTTTTTGTCTGGAAGGCTCGCTGGCTCTGCTATTTCACGGATGGGTGATTCCTGAGTAATTTGGGAGAGTATTGAGCAATTGTTATGCTGGGAAAATGGGCAGAGAAGAGCAGGTGAGTCACCAGGGGACAGGCAGCGAAATGAGTGTTCTCAGAAATGAGCAGAGCTCCGGAGCCTGGTACTGGATGGACGGGTCAGGGCCTGGTCCCTGGGCGAGTCCCCTCACCTTGCTGAGCCTGGTCACTTCTTGGCCAGTCTGTGCAGCTGTGAGCCCTGAGCATAGCCCCTGCCCAGGGCTGCATGGACCCTGGAACCCTCGGACCCCCTCAGTGCCACCTCCCGCTCGGAGGGATCTGTCCTTCGGGGAGTGAACCGAGGCTGAATTGGTCTTCAGTGCTCCCCTGGGTGGTCACCAGGGCATCACTGCCATTGTGTGAGTTGGCACGACCTTAATGTCATCATCCCAGTCCTCAAAGAGTTGTTTGAAAATGGTTGCTCTTTTAAAGCAACAGTGCACAGGATAAGAATTCAGATGGCACAGCCCTGAGTGTGGGACACTTCAGTCTCCCTCGCCCACCCCTCCCCACCTCTTCTGCAGAGGCAGCACTGCTTCCGGGCTTGGTTTTCCTTTCGCAGTCAGCCTGCGTGTTGACAGGCACAGGCACATGGCTCTGTCCTGGGCATGTTTGCCGGACACGCTGCTCAGCTTCTGCAGGTTATGTTGCAGAGCCAATGACACCCAAGTCTCAGGGGTTTTGTGAATCAAAGGTTGATGTCTTGCTGTCTGTGGATCTGCTCTGCATTCTTCTTCATTCCCGACCAGGCTGAGGCCCAGCCCTGATGAGGCGTGGCAGAGGGAACACAGAAACAGTGAAACACACAGTGGCTCTTGGAGTGACACGTGCCACTTTTCTTGGGTTCATTGGCCAAAGGGGGTCACCTGGTCAGGTCCAGCGTCACTGGCAGAGACGTGTCCTCTCCCTGCAGGGAGGTTCTCCAAGTTGCAGACAATAGGCAGAGATGAGTAATTCTTTTCTTTGGGAAGGGGGAGTGAAACGTCAGAAGCAATAGAACATTCTATGGCAACAGCATACCCAGAGATCTTTCAGATCGATCCAGAGCCATGAGCCCTTCTTTCTGGGACCCTGTGATATCCCTTATACAGATGTGCCATGGTTTCTGCAAAGATTTTATCATTTAAGGCATTTGAATTCCGCAGCAGGCTGACCCCAGAGCCCCACCCTAACCACTGTGTGGTCTGGCCTCCTAGAATCCCTCTTAATGAAAAGAGTTGATAAAAAGCAATGACTCCAGAATCTGTCTTCGCCACGGTCTCCGAGTCAAGGTTTCTCTGTCTCTCGGAAACTCTGCTCTAAAAGGGTTGCTTTTATGAGTCCCTGTCCCCAAGTGTCCATTCTGAACACGCTTCTAGGGTCCCCCGTCCGGGGGTGGTGATTCTGACAATCGGAGAGAAGGCTCCACAGAAGATGGCCAAGCCCTGAGACCATTGTGGCAGCTGTGTCCCTGGACGCCACAGCGTCTGCCCCTTGGAGTTGGTCTCTGTGTCTGGAGCCAGCCCCTCTGCGTGAGGAATGGGCCCAGAGGAGGGAAGACAGGGCCTCGTAGGTGACAGGAGGCAGGAGGACCAGAGTAAGCGATGTGATGTGCGAATCTCCGGGCCATCGCTGGTTTGGAGGTTGAAGGAAGGGACCAGAAGCCGGGGAATGCAGCTCCCATAGAGTCTGGAAAAGGCGGGAGATGGTCCTTTCCTGGAGCCTCTGGAGGGAACCAGCCCTGCCAACACCTGGAGTTCAGCCCTGAGAGCCCCTTCTTGACTCCTGACCCCCCGGGGATTGGAGTTAGGGATTCCTGGATTCTGAGCTGGCGGCTGGTGGAGAGGAAGGGCGGTGGAGAGGGTAAAGCGGCAGTGATGGTGTGACATGGGATAAACGGGGTGCAGGGCTGGGACTGGCGGGAGTGGTGTCAGGCCCGCGTGGCCTCTCCCCTTCCAGGCTTCTCTGTGAAGGCTTTGGCTCTGCTTCCCAGGCAAGGCAAGGGTGTGGTCCAGGGCTCCCAAAGGCTGAGAGAGAGCGAGGAGTAGCCGTGGCAGGGTGGGAGCCTCATGGCCACCTCCCCACCCTTCACATCATGCCAAAGCTCCAGAGGACACAGAGCCTTGGCCGCTGGCCTTACCTTACCCAGGCAGGGAGGCTGAGTCCCTGAGCTGGCGAGGCGAGAATGGAGACCAGAGCCCCGGGATCCTGGATCCTGCTAGGTGGGGTCCTGTGTCATGCTGGCCTTCCCTGCATCTTCACTGGGCACCAGGGGTGGAGAGCCCCGGGAACCCTAGAGTCGGGAATGGGGGGCGCCCAGGCCCTGGTGCCCAGCTCAGGGCAGGAGCTGGTTTGCCCCAGGCTCACTCTTCCCCTCCCTCCAAGACCCCCAGCCTCCAGCTTACTCTGGGGTCTGCGCTGCCATGATTCTGTCTTCTAAGGCCTGACCTGTCCCGGGCCACATCGGGCACATCTGTTGTCAGCCCCATGGCTGCATCGCCTGCGGCTTTCAGATGGACTAAAATTCTATTTCCCAATTCCAAGTTCTCAGGAGAGAGGGTTGGACGGGGCCAGCTGGGGCCCCTGCCCAACATACGTCCTGTTAGCCTTGCCAGGTGAAGGCAGGCTCTCCATGAACTGGGTGGACATCATGGCTGTGCTGATTCGGCAGCTGCGTCCAGTGTTCGGATAAGGTATGGTTTGGGGACAAGGTAAATGCCCTGAGAGTGGAGGCCTAGTTCATCACTGAGGCCATGGCCCCGGAACTGTGGCTGGCAGGGGGCAGCAGGTGTTTCTGAATGAATGAATGGGTGAGGAGAAGCCATCTCTGTGCTGGGAGGGAGGCAGGCTCCGCGAAGGTCCGGCCCTCCCTCTGGTGAAGGGCAGCAATCCCTACCGCTGTGGGGTGGCGGATCCGGAGGCGGCTAGGAGCTGCGGCCCTGCCCCTTGTCCTACCCAAACCCCCAGGACACCAGCTCAGACACCCACCTGGGTCTGACTCACGCTGGATCAGGTGGAAGGTTCTGGCCTGGCCCGAGCCCCTCCCGTTGCTGTAACAAGGAAGCCGAGATGAACACAAAGACAGAAGCGGCCCCTGCCCCTGCCCCCTGGGCACAGTGGACCCACGGAAAAGATCCCTTGTTTCCTTCTTTGTCAGAAGCCCAGGAAAGAGCAGCTCTTTCAGTTTCCAGGACTGATTGCTCCGAGCATTCTAAAGGATGTCTCTTCCTGAAGAGAAATTCTGCTCCTGAAAATTACCCATCACGGTACTTCGCGGTCCTTTCTCATTTCTCATCTCAGACCCTTAATAGCCTCGCCAGCGCCAAAGGCCTCCGTGTGACTGTCAGCGGCTATTACCCTTGTCACCTCGAGTGCTGCTGGTCCCTGGCTCTGCAAAGGCCCAGCAAAGCGCTCGCCCCCATCTCCAGCCCTCTCCAAATGCTCCTGATCTGTGACATCGAGGTCTCATTTCAGCGAGTGATGCCTGGCCTGTTGGGGGGACCCTGGGCTGGGGCAGGGAGCCCGGAGAAGGAGGAGGTACCCCAGATATCCCAGCCAGGCCTGGAAAGAGAAAATCTAAGTCCAAAGGAGGTTTCACCTCTGTCTGCAGCAGCACCTTGGGGTGGATCGTTCTGCCTCTGAGACCCCAAGTGCAGACCCTGGGGCAGGCAGCACTTAGCTGGAGGGGTGACCCAGGGGTCCTGGGGGCACTTGGGCAGATAGGGAGGTGCCTCCCCAACACTTGGGGAGGGAATTCAACTTGTCTCTGCCCAGATTGGCCCAGCTCTGGAGAGGTGGCCTGTGGTCCAGAACAGGGAGAGCCAGGCCTCAAGAAGCAGGTGCATCAGCTGGAAAGGAGGCTGGTCAGCAGGGTGCTAGAGTCAGGCTGTGTCCAGTGCCTGGGGTCCTGGGCAGGGGGCTGAGCATGGTGAGGCTGTGGACTGGATGGTTCCTGAAGCTGAGGGGCCGTTCAGGGGTCCTCAGCAATGCCTTGCTGTTCTAGCCCAGAAATGGCCTCCCTTGCTCTGCCTGAACTTGACGGGCAGAGCTGCGGCCCCTCCGCTTCCACTGAGCGGCCCCTCACGGGAATGAGGGTCTCGAGCCCATAGACAAACTGGCAGCTGGCTCTGAGTCCCCTCCCTCCATTCCTCCAGGGCTCACCCGCCTCGGCAGGCAGGCAGGTGGGAGACAGTGTGCTCCCTCCCCTGCGGAGCCCCCTGCTCCCCTGGGGCCAGCCCAGGGCTCTGACCACACCTATTGTCATCATCCTTGCAGAATTCATCACCAGCTGTACCCAGGCCATGCGCCAGGTTGAGCCCTGCTGGTTGTTCTGTGAGTCCCTGGTGCTGTCTGGGGTCCTGGCTCTGAGGAAATGGTCAGCAAATGGTGAGGAAAGAACAGGCAATGAACAAATGCATATGAATCAGCTATTCATTCGGTATGGACAGCCTGCGAGCAGCTGACAGATGAAGGGATGTGCTGCTGAGATGGACGGGAATGGCTTGTCTGAGATTCCGAACGGCCCCAGACCTTGAAGACACATCCCCAGTGCAAGAAATCTCTGCCTAGGACAGACCAAAGGGGCATTAGTTTAGTTGAGAGGGAAATATGCTGAGTCCTTCAAGTCACACTGTATCCTGTGTGGGTCCCAGCTCTGAGCTCACTGGCTGCAGGGGCCTGGGAGACCCAGGCAGATCTGGTGAGCTGTGGGGCTGCCTCGGCTCACAGGGGAGAAGGAAGCACTCCTGCCATGGCTGCTAACTCTCTGTCTCTCTCTCCTCTGTCTGTGTCTCTCTGTCTCTCTCTGTCCCCCTGTATCTCTCTATCTCTATCCATCTCTCTCTGTCTCTCCTTCTCTCTTACTTGTTCAGGCTCTTTTTTCTCTCTGTTCCTCTTTCCATCCTTCCTTCCCTCCCCATCCCTCTTCCTCCTGCCCACGGCTGCTAACTCTCTCTGTCTCTCTGTCTGCGTCTCTCTGCCTCTCTCTGTCTCCCTGTATCTCTCTATTCATCTCTCTCTGTCTCTCTTTCTCTCTCACTTGCTTAGGCTGTTTTTCTCTCTTTCCCTCTGTTCCTCTTTCCCTCCTTCCTTCCCTCCCCATCCCTCCCCATCCCTCCTCCTCCTCCTTTTCTTCCACCTCTCTGTCTGTCCTCTTCTCATTTCTGTTTGCTAATTTGTTAGGAGGAGGCAGTGATGGCCTTGATGTTGCTGGTTTTACATATTCCACCTTCCAGGTATTCTGGGGTCCACTTTTATCTGATCAAAACTTCGTATAAGTCCTGGCCTTGAAAACCCGCGAGGTCCCTGAAATGTGTGTCCTGGTTTAGATGGTGGCAGCTCTGGAAGGACATTCTGTGAAGGGATTGTATTAATGATGGTGACCCAGGCACTGATGTCAGAGCTGAAGGGAACCGAGCCACCAGAGGCCCTGCACCCGCACCCTTCATGGCGGGTCTCCTGAGAAGAGCAGGGCCTCGCAGATGGCCTTGGAGTGGGCAGCGGCGCTTTGTGGGGACTTCATTTTTCCTCTGCACCAGGACGTTCAGACTCATCCTAGAACGAAGCGCTCCTGGTGCAGCAGAGTCTCACCTTGGACCCGGCAACCATCATCTGTTTCTGCAGCTCAGCTCTCAGGCTGGAGAAGAGCAGGTTTGGCAGCAGTTAGGGAAAAGTGATGGGCTCAGAAGGAGAGGAGACAAATGTCTGTCTCCACATGCACATGCTGCAGGCGCTTAATAGACAGAGGGCCTGTCTCAGGCACTAGAGATGCCTGCTGACCACGGGGAAGCACTCGCCCCTGTGAGCCTGGGCAGCTATCATCAGAAGGGCAGGCCCATGGAGAAGTCCTCACATTCTGCAGGATCTGTGACCTTCTCAGGTTCAGGCCTGAGGCGGAGCCTCCACAGCTGACCCAGATCAGCAGTGGAATCAAGGGCTGGGCCATGGGAATCAGACTGTCCAAGGACAATGACCATAGTCCCCGGCTGGTGGTGTCTTTCAGTGTGGTGGCCTGGGGTTGCTTACAAGTCCACCAGGAGCCTGACATCCAGCCAGCTCTGCATCTCGGGGGCCCAGGCGCCTCCATAGAGCTCGCTGTGCTGACGGAGAGTCGGGACCCTGCGCTGGACACCTGGTGGTCCAGGCACTGGGCCTGGGATGCATGAGGGCAGCAACCTGGGACTTCTGGCTCCAGCAGACTGGCAGGAGAGGGGCGGGGCATCTTGATGAAGTGAAATATGAAATGGATAAGGTGCTCTGAGTGCCATTTGGAGGATTGCAGGAGGGGCATTGCCGGCAGGTGCAGGGGCTCAGGAAGGGGTCCAGGGGAGTGGTGGCTGTGGAACCAGGCTCGACGGAGAAGCCGCCTTTCATCAGCCACACGTGTGGAACCAGGCTCGATGGAGAAGCCACCTTTCATCAGCCACACTCCTTTCATCAGCCACACGTGTGGGTCAAAATGAAACTGCATCGGTGAGGGTCAAGGCAGCAGGTCGGTGTGAGTTGGCGTGGTTGGAGGAGACAGCCAGGGAGGTGGGGTGGGGTGCCTGCAGTGCTGGTGACAACCAGGACAGGAAAGATTCTAGCAGGGGCCAAGGTCTGCAGACTCGGGAGCCACAGGAAACTCCTGGTGCGCAGCTCAGGAAGGTGGGGCTACGTCTTCCTTGGTGCGGCTACAACCTCTGCCTCCCTGGGACCTCTGCCTGCTCCCCGTGGTCCTGAGGTTGACAGTGAGGGCCGTAGGCTCAGGCAGATGAGGTGAACTGGTGAAGGACGCATGGTTGGTCAGCAGGGGTGCTGGGACTCAACCCTGATCCTGGATGGTTCGTCCCCTCACATCCAAAACAGGGTGGGTGGGTCTCCATTCAAAGTGCTCAGAGTAAGTGCAGGCTCTACTGCGTGCTCATGACCTCACTAAAGCCTCACGGGAAGTGGCTAGTGGGTGCCGTTGGCTCAGACCCCTGTCTCCATTGTACCCTCACCACAAGGCGAGAGCTGCAAAGGGTGGTGTCCATGGAAGCCCCTGGGGTCTCAAATTCAAATGACGACGGCGCTCAGCTGGGTGGTCACATGGACGTGCTTTCATTTGTTCTACCGCGAGCCAGACGTTGAGCTCCACTCAACCTCCCCCATTCTGTTTTTCTTTTCTTTCTTTCTTTCTTTTTTTTTTTTTTTTTTGAGATGGAGTCTCGCTCTGTCACCCAGGCTGGAGTACAGTGGCACGATCTTGGCTCACTGCAATCTCTGCATCCCAGGTTAAAGCAATTCTCCTGCCTCAGCCTCCTAAGTAGCTGGGATTACAGGGACCCGCCACCACGCCTGGCTAAGTTTTGTAATTTTAGTAGAGACAGGGTTTCACCATGTTGACCAGGCTGGTTTCAAACTCCTGACCTGAGGTGATCGACCCATCTCGGCCTCCCAAAGTGCTGGGATTACAGGCGTGAGCCACTGTGCCCGGCCCCCATTCTGTTTGTTGCATTTTGTGCAGCAATATTTAATGCCTCCTCTTTTGGAAGGCACAGCTATGATCCTTGTGTGCTGACGAGCAGCCTCCATCTGCCCGTGGAGCAGGCTGCATCTCATGCAATTTCAGAAGCTCCTAGGGAAGTGGTGTGGTGAGACGGCAGGATAGCTGGCTGGGAAGTTTGCAACCTGCATCGGTTTCCAACCAGCTGGGTGACCTTGGACAACTTCCTTCCCCTCTCTGGGCCTTGAGTTTTCTGAGTGGAACATGATGATCTTGGGTTTGATGTTCTTCAAGACTTCCTTTGGAGTAATAATGACATCTCTCTTTCTCTTCTCTGTCTCTGTGTGTGCATGCATTCCCACACATGCATACATGTTTTGTCAGAGTTGGCATGCAAGACATGGAGGGTTTCTCTCTAGGAACCATATTTCCTTGTTGACATCATAGCACCACTCTTTGTAAAGACTCCTGTTCCAGGAGATCCTTACTTGATCTATGTAACCAGGGTCTCAGTTCAACAATTGGCATATTGGCTGAGTCCATCCAAGGGCAAACTCCTTCACCACCTACCCAGTCATTCACTAATCCCTCTTATCCATTCACCTTCCCATCCATCCATCCATCCTTCCACCCACCCACCTGTCATCCATCCATCCATCCATCAGTTCATCCTCTTTTCATACATCGGTCCTACCTTGTCACCCACTCATTCTTCCACCACAACATGGAGAAAACATGGGTCTAGGGTTCAGAACAACTAGAACAAGAATCCCAGATGTACTACTGATTGTGATCATTGTTATTTTTTGTCTGTCAGGTTATCTTTCCCCCACACTCCTTCCCTGACAAGTGTGCACTTTCCTGACCACAGGGGTGGACCTGAGGTGTAAGGCGCATCCGCCAGAGTCCCTCTTGTGAGTCTAGTGAGGGAGGCTGGTGGGGCTGTGCCATGTTGGGGCAGTGTGCAGAGGACAGGCCAGTGGGTGCCTCCACCCTGACCTGGAGCTGCCCTGTCTAGTCTTTTGTCTGGGCCACCCAGCTTTGCTCTTGGGTTCTGTGACCCAGCCAGCATCCTCCTATAAATGTCGTTCTTTGCTGGGCGTAGCACTCAGCTCTGCTGCTTATGCTTGGGTTTACTCCTTCCTCCCAGGAGGACTCTGCTCTGATAGAGTTCTCACTCTGTTTGAGGGAAACAGACAGCACAAGACAGAGAGTGAGTGCACAGCCCAACCTTGCGGGGTCAAGTGCTGAGTGAGGATCATCAGGGAGACTGGCAGGTGGGGGTGGAAAGGTGGGGTGGGAGGAGCACCTCCAATGGGTTGGTGAGGGAAGGCAGAGGGCAGAAGGTACCTGGTGCATCCAGAAAGGATACTTGGAGAAATTGTTTTAACACAGGAATGTACAGGAACAGCTCAAGGGTTAGTTGTGAAAAAGCGTGGTCATTCATGACACAAACTGATTCCTGATGTTGAGCTAACCCTCTGGGCACTGGCAGGTGAATGCTCCTGAAGGCTGCCAGGGGCAGCCCCTCATCCAGCCTGACTACCCCAGAGGCCCGAGAGGGGCTGAGTGTGCTGGGGAGGGCAGCTGACTGGGCTGACTGGCCATCTGGCATGGGATCCAGCCTTGTCCCCTGGCAAACAGGAGATGGGGTCTGTGGCCAAGAGATCAGCTCTGACCATGCCTGCAGGTGGCTGATGATATCCTCTGGGCTGTGGGCTGGTCTGATGGGCTCAGGACTGGCAGAGGCTGGACCTGGAGCTGAAGTGGGGAAGGTAGGGGGAGAGGCCCATCCTCTGTCCCATGTTCCGAATTCCCTGTGTTGGGAACAGCAGGAAGCGCGTGAGAAAGCAGCCCCAGTGCCCGCAGGCTGCAGGGCACCCTGCTGGAATCCGGAGGTCACCCAAGCAGGAACCTGCTATTTCTGGGTTCATGCCCCCATGTGGGAGCCACACCGTGCAGGGACGAGGAAGAGCCTGGAC
>NW_012114466.1:252638-271326 GCF_000951035.1 Colobus angolensis palliatus | reverse complement strand
TGGCTGCTTCTCTGCCCTCTCCAGGACTCACCTGTGGCCCCGGAACAAGGCTGCCGTTGCTTGGGAAACTGCCCAGCAGGCAGAGGTGCCCAGCACAGAGGCCTCTGCACACCCGGAGACGACCTGGGTTCTGATAGCCTGGCCAGGATCCACACAGCCCCGTGGGATGGGAACGACACTGGCCGAGCTGCACGATTCCCAAGGAGGAGGAACAGGGTATTTTTTAAAAGGGATACATAATAATTGTACATGTCTATGGGGTACAGAGTGATGTTTCCATATATTCAATGTGTAGTGATCAAATCAGGATGATTAGCACTTCCATCATTTAACATTTCCCTGTGTTCAGAGCATTTGAAATACTCCTTTCTAGCTTTCTGCGCATGTGTCATGGTTTTGTCCATTGCTGTCTTCCCCACATGGGGACAAGCACGGTGCAAGGTTTGCCTTTAAATAAGTGGATCTCTGGGAAATCTTCCAGGAGAGGATGGCATCCGAGCTGGGTCTCAGGAACCTGGGGTGACTTCAGCAGGGGACAGCGCTATAGAGATCTCCTGCAGAGGGCTGGGGAGCCAGGGCCTGAGCTGGGGGGTCCTGGGCGTGTCCAAGGCCTGGCAGGGCCTAGGGAAGGTGGCTTGTGCCCTCACAGTGGAAGGCCTTGAATGCAGTAGGGGGTTCCTTCAAGTACCTTGGGCCGATCAGCACTCTTGCTTTGGAGGGAAAATGCAGAGTGCCTGCATGATTCTGCACAGGAAGCTCCATTTTCAAGATGGGTGATTTGGCCATGGGATGAGGACCCAGTATGGGATCCCCTCCTCAGCCGCAGAACAGGAGCAAGGCCGGGAGAGAGGGGCTGGAAGCAGAGAGACCTGACGCCTGGATTCAGTTATCAGGTAGGGTATGGCCAGCTCTGTTCTGAGATTGCTCACCTGGGTGAACTCGAGGCTGGTGGGGACCTCAATAGGGACAGGAGGCCACCTTAGGGGGAGGGTGCTGTTTTGGGACTGGTCAATTCCCCAGCCCATGAGTATTGAATACCTCCTCTGGGCTTCATTCTGTGAGACGAGGAGTGGCCTTCTGGTCAACCCATCTCAGAAGCATTTTGCAAAGGTGGATGGATGATTGCAGCCCCACAACCTCTGGCCCTGGCATCTCTGTGGGTGCCAGGATGCAGAGGTGGGCTGCAGAGGCCTAGACCCCGCAGAAGTGCCCTTGCCTGTTGAGTAGAGCTGTTTCAGCCTAAGTGCCCTCCACCACTCGGAATGTGGCTTAGCTCTGGAGGACTCATCTGGAATGGATATTTCTCTCCGCCACCGGAAGGATTTATTGGCAACACTAGCCATCTATTAACATTCTCTGGGGACTCTGCGCTGGTGAGAATAGATACCATCAATCTTAGTTGTATAAAAACCAGGAGCTAGAAGGCTTTAGTGGACGGCAAATAGAAAAGTCCAATGAGTTCAGACCAGTTTATTTTACTTAGAGGGAAAGAACATTCGGAACCCAGCCAGGCAGGAAATGGGTTTTGGGGATGGCCACTTAGCCCAGCTGTTGGCCCTGAAACTGTGGGAGTAATCTCTGCCTGCAATTAGAGCAGGAGGCTCCAAGGACCGTGTTTGGGAGCCAGTGATGGAGTCCTGCGGAGAAGTGAGGCCTGGAACTTCAGGCGGGAGGCCGTGGGGCCTCACGGGAAGGAGACTCCGGGGGCAGGTTGTGCGCTCAGCTCTCGGCCACGCGGTGCCTCGGATGGAGAGGACTCTGTGTCCTGGTTGCCTGGGAGAGAGTCCCATGATGCCAGTCACCCTGGCAGAATTCACCGTCGCTCCCTCTTTCTCTCAGTGTTGTGGTGTGGATGAGGAATTGTGTTATTTACCAGTTCCATCTCTAACTGGCCGTTGCTCTGCCTGCAATGGTAGATGATTCTGCTGCCCAGCTTGTCATCCTGGTCTTGGGGGGCTCCGAGGAGTCCTGTCTGAGCACAAGCTTTGGGAGTTGGACCCTCTCCACTCTGTCCCTGAGCGGGACCATGCGAACCCCTCCCCTCCGTGGGGCATAGAAGGAGCAGGGGTTCAGGGCGTGGGTGCCCGACCCAGTCCTGCTGCCTGCTAGCTGCTCACCTCTCACCTTGGGTAAGCTCTTCACTGCTCTGAGCCTCAGCTTTCTGATCTGCAAAACGGACAGGATATGAGTTCCTATGCGTGACAGGCAGAAGTTCTAAACGTGGACCTTGTATTATCTTCTTTTGGCTGCTGTTGCAAAATACCCCAAACAACCGAAATTTATCCTCTTCTAGTTTCGGACTCCAGAAGTCGGAAATCAAGGTGTTGTCAGGGCCACGCCCCCTCCGCAGGCTCTAGGGCAGACGCTGTTCCCTGTCCCTTCGTCTCTGGGGTTGTGGGCAGTGCATGGCGCTCCTCGGCTTGTAGATACATCGCTGTAACCTTGGCCTCCGTCGTCACATGGCCTTCTGCCTGTGTCTCTGCCTGTGTCTCTGCCTGTGTCTCTGCCTGTGTGTCTGTCTGTGTGTCTCTTTCTGTAAGGACATCAGTCACACTGAATGAAGGACCCACCTACTCCAGCGTGACCTCGTTTTAATTCATTATATCGGCAATGACCTGTTTCCAGATAAGATCACATTCTGAAGTTCTGGGAAGGACGTGCATTTTGAGGGAACTGGTCAGCCCAGTGCAGCTCCCTGAGGATGTTCTGTGCTAATCCCTGGAGTTGATGAAGATGAGATGTCATTCCCGGGCATATGTTCTGCTTCTGCGCAGTTGACCTCATGGTCGGGAGATGACCTGGGTGGGCCTGGTTTAATCAGGTGATGCCTTTAAAAAGCAGAGGGTGTGCCCTCGTGGAAGGAGGAAGAGGAAGTCTGAGGGATTGGAAGCATGAGATTCAATGCACCATTGAGAGTGTGAAGCTGGAAAAGGCCATGTGGTGAGGAGTGTGACTGCCTCCAGGGGCACAGTGGCCCCAGCTGACAGCTTCCTGGGAACAGACACCTCAGTCCAACAACTCTAAGGACCTGAGTGGGCTCAGAAGCACATTTCTTTCCAGAGCATCCAGACGGGACTCTGCTGGGCTGGCACTTGGTTTTCGGTCTTGGGAGACCCCCTGGCAGGGAACCCGGCCACACCCTGCTGGACTTCTGACCTACAGAACTGGGAGCCGATAAACTGGTGGTCATTTGCTATGCATTACTCATGGGCTGGCTGGGAGGGTGATGAGTTACCGCAAGCAGAGGCGAGACCCTGGCCTGGAGCCGAGCCCGCGTTATGACTGACCTCATGAGATTATTGTTGCTACAGAATCAGAAGACCCCACGTGGGGCACCCAGCGAGTCCCTTTGGGCCCATCCTGTCCTGTGTATGGACAAGAAACGCCCCTTGCTTCTGAACTTGACCCGTTTTCCTGCCTCCCCTGGATTCCTTCCTCAACACCGAACCCCAAACACTCCTTGTGTCTCCTAAAATCCAGGCTCTCTGTTGCCCTAGGGGTCAAGCTCATCCCTGGGCTGGCATCCTTGGTCTTCCTGAGCACCCTCCTGTTCCCATGCCCATGTCTTTCTTGGCCCCAGTGCCCTCCATCCAGCCGCAAGAAACATGGGCCCTGCCCCATGGCCTCAGCCTCCCCTGCCCTCAGCTCACCATTCCCCTCTCCAGAAGTAACCTGCCTGCAGCCTCTCCGGGCCACTGCCTCCCTTTTCGTGGTTCTCCCTGTCCAGAGGCCACAGGGTGACTGGAGACTGTGCCACATCCTCTCACTGCCCAGCAAAAGCCCAGGGTGGGCAGTGCCCAGAGCTGAGCCCATCCATCAGCTCTTCTGCTCTAGAACTTTCCATCTTGAGTGGTCGGGGGCAAGTGTGGAAGAAGTGGGTGGGCTTTGTCTTTTCATTTATTTCCTGCACAATCCCCAAGGCCTGGGGTGATGCTTGGTCCAGGGTAGGGACGCAGTGAGTCTTGGCTGAAAACAGCGTGGTTAATTTCAGTGGTGGTCCTGGGTGAGGTGGTTGAATGGCTCTTGCTGCTGACCCCACCTTCTTGAGAGCCTCCTCAGCCCCAGACCCACCTCCTCGGCCTCACTTCTGTCCTGCGAACCAAATGTCCTTCAGTAAGCTCCTCCTTCGTTTGCAGCAGTCGGAGTTAGTTTCTGGTGATTGCCGGCACCCCCCAGCGGATCCCCGGAGTGAGGGCCCCGTAGACCGTGCACCTGCCCACACAGGAACTCCCGAGAAGCTCGAGCTGAAAGATCGATGGCAGGAAAGGTGGGCAAAGGCTACTGAGGGACTGCCTCCCTCAGTGAGGGGCTGTGACTTGTCCAGAGCCCCCAGCTGGGGAGAAGCAGGGTCCGAAGCGAGTTCAGGGCCAGTGTCTGTACAGCAGCTGCCCACACGGAGGGTGCCCACTGCCCGAGCACCTGGAAGAGCAGGCTCTGCATTCGCTTTTACCCAAGGCCAGAGGAGAGCCCGCGGTGGTGCTCTGTGGCTACATGCCTGCATTTTGGTCATGCTTTCAGGTCTTTTTGGCATCACATCCTCTCTCTAACGTGTGCTGAGTGGCAGGGCTTGGGTGGGGGGCCCACGGGGAGGCCCCGCGGGGCAGCAGCACCATTTCTGTCAATAGCGGCTGGAGGGGTATCCATCCCACTCACAAGCACACAGGAGCCCACTCGGGCCGAGTCACATGGGGTCTTCAATACCCCTTCCTGCTAATGAGCAGCGGCTTCACCGGCTGGAAGCCTGGAGATGGGGCTCTGCTCCGTGGATGCTCTGTGCAGATCCAGCTTCACAGGTCACGTCAGCACCCTCCTCCTTAAAGAGCAACACAGCAGGCCGGGTGCCCTTGGTGCCGATTCGGAATTACTGTCCTTCAGAAATGTCAGAAGGATCCCTCCAAAACTCCTGGGACTTGCTAGAGACCCGGAAAATAGAACAGAGTCCTGCTGCCCCTCCCAGCCCTGGGTCCTTCCCCTTGCTCTCTCTCACTAAGATGCAGACGCAAAGCAAGCCTCAGGACCTAAGACACAGCGCTGAGCCTGGGCCTGTTCCTTGGTGTGCGATCCCGATTGAGGCTCTATCCCTCTGGGCTTCAGTTTCCCCACTGCAAGGACCAAGGGTGGGACTCGAGACCTCCAAGGTCTCTTTGAGCCCCCTGGCACTGCAACTCTGTCTTCCTCCCTTTGAGAACTGGACATGCCCTTTCCTGGGTGAGAGGTGACTCAGAAAACGGCAGCAATAATTAATACTGATGCAGCTTCAAATGTTAAAAGTTAGAATTAAATTAAAAAAAAGGGAAAGGGTCACATGTAACCAATTAAACCACAACTTCTCCATGGCCTGTCTCCCGCTTTAGGAGCAGAACCATCCTCGTGTGGCTCTGCCAATTAATCTCCTCACCTTCCTCTACCGGGGAGGTAATGCTTGCTGCAAATGGAAGGGAAAGGAGCAATTGGCTGGTCGCAGACACATAGACCATCTCCCGTTGTGCAAATGCCAGGGAGGGGGAAACACCAATCAATTTGCAGGCCGAAGACTGCAGACAGCTCTGGGAGGAGATGGGGGCACACGCACCCCGGCTCGGGTGTGAGGATTAATGAAGGCGGCTGGGAAGATGAAAGAGCACGGGCATTTGAAATGAAGCCCAGCGGGTTGCAGGAGTTCAGGATGAATTTCAAAATGCAAAGATTGCAGGGTCGTGGACTAATTACCTTGCAAGGATGGGGCTCAATGGTTGCGTCTACGCAACTCCACCTGTCCAGGTGGAAAGTGGGAAAGGCCGCCTGCTGGGACCCGCCGATCTCGCAGGACAGGTGATGGCCCAGACCCCGCCTGCCACACCCAGTGCTGCAGCAGCAAGCCCTGCCCTTGACATGCATTTTTCTGGGTCCCAGATTTAGAAATGATTGTGGGGTTTGTGGGGACTCCAGGAGCCTCCAAGCCTCCTGAGGGATCTTGGACCGTCCTGTCCTGGAGAGCTGAGAAGCCAGGCACAAAGCTCTCCTCGTCTCTAAGTCATCCTGTGGGTGGACAAGACTTCCTAGAGATGCCTCGTAACCTCCTTGCATAGATCTCGGGGGTCAGTGCTACCTCCTGAGGGTGCCCCGTGCCCACCCAGCCCCGGTTTCTGGTGTTTGTCGTCCGTTCCTCCGTTGTGTGCTGCCTGGGCCTGTGCTGTCCTCCGCGTGGAGGATCTCACTCCCGTGACAGCACTTTGAGGAAGGCTCTAGTCTCATGTCCACGTTAGGGGTGGGGAGACTCAGGTTCGGAGAAGGTAGGATGCCCAGCTGGTCATTGGCAGAGGCAGGCTCCAACCTTAGGAGTTTCCTGTGCCCCTAACCACTGTGCAGTGCAGCTGCGCCCGGGGAACTCAGCAGGGGGTGCTGGCGGTGGCTGCCGGTGGGCGGGTGGCACAGAGGGGCTCTTGGCTCTGAAGATGGAGCAGGTGCCTGCTGGGAGCTGGAGGACCCGGGAGGGGCATGTTCCAGGCAGAGGGAACAGACAGTGTGGGGCTCAGAGAGAAGTGACGGTGAATTTGTGTGGGTTTGGGTGGCACAAGGGGCGGGTGACGTGGGAGATTCAGCCCCAGATAAAGTGTGTGGGCCAGATCAGGAAGGGCTCAATGTCCGTACTAAAAGGCAGGACCTTCTCTGGGACCCGAGGTGCCCTGGGGTAACTTGAGACACACATGGAGTCCTGGTCGGGACTTCAGGAGGCCCCTCCAATCTTTAAGTGTGTTTTATGAGGTTCATTTTTTTTCTTTTTCATGAAATTCAAGCACTTTAGGAGGCTTTTCCTGGAGGCCACTCCATGGAGGCGGCGGGAGGAGCCAGGGCTGGAGAGGCTGCCCCCATGATGGATTCAGGAGGAGGGATTTCAGTGACCATGTTAAAAGGACTCAGGGGCTGTCCTGGGGCCTGGGGTGGGTGTCATCATCGCCATAAAAACCCTGGTGCTTATGTCCTTTAGAAACTCCTGTGTAACAAACGCCCCCAGGTTTATTCTCAAAATCAGAATTGCTCATCGTTTCTCTGCGCCCCAGGTCTGCTTGACTGGTCTGGGCCAGGCTACTCCGGTCCTGGCTGGGCTCGTTCAGACATCTGGGGTCGAAGGGTGGTCAGCCTGCTTCTTCTCCTGCTTCCTCTGGCCCCATCCTCCTGCAGGTGAGACCTGGCTATCTTCACGGCATCCAGGAAGGACTCGGACAGGGAGTGGAGAGTGCAAGGCCCCTTGAGGCCAGGCTCAGAACAAGTGATGTCACTTTTGCTGACTTCTTTTGTCCAAAGCACATCACAAGGTTCACCCGTATTCAAGAGGGAGGAGCTGCCAAGTCACATTGTAGGGTGTGTGTGTGTGTGTGTGTGTGTGTGTGTGTGTGTGTGTGTATGTATGTAATATTTGGGCCATTTTTGCAAACCATCTCCCACGGCTTTTGCTGTCCCCTGCAGACACGTGCAGGCAGTGGGTTCTCACAGCCTAGAGAAGGGAACCCCTGGATGCTCCAGGCTGGTCAGGGGTAGCTCCTCAAGGAAAGTGGCATCAAGGCCCTCCAATCTTTACATGTATTTTACGAAGTTCATTTTTTTCTTTTTCCTGAAATTCAAGGCTTATCAAACTTTTTTTTTTTTTTTTCAACCCAGTATGGCAGAAAGCAGGCTGTCCCATGTCTCAGATGGATGTAGGAGCGGGCCAGTTGCCAATTCATAATTAAAAGAATTTGACAAGAATCAAAGAAGACTGGTTTCCACTGGAGGTTTGGGGAGTTAACTACTGGTTCATACCCTGCCATAATGGGTGTGTGTGAGACATTTGAAGTGGGGAGGGCTGGGAATTCGCTGGGAACATGCAGTGGTTGTGTAATTTGGGGGTCACCCACAAGACGTCTTAGAGATGAGGGAAGGAGCTTTGTGCCTGGCTTCTCTTGTTTTCAGAAACATCGCTTTCCAAGAGGCCCCATCGCGTTGCCCTGGAGAGCAGGGTTCAAAGAGTGGCTTCCTCCCAGCCCACCCCACCCCGCCAGGTCCCCAGCAGGACCTTGGGGCGAGCAGGGTGTTGGAAGGAGTTGGCGATGCGGAGTAAAGGGGACACTGGGGCCTGGGTATGCACGAAAAGGCCTTTCTGCTGTGTGGGTCTCTCCGGCCCAGAGACCAGGTGGAAGAAACCACTGGGCCCTCTGCTCCCAGGATCTTCCTTCAGAATGGCTCTCCTCGCTCTTAGAGGGAAGCCATGCCTGAGGGCGGGTTGCCGGAGGGTGCCAGGTGCCTGCTGACCTTTCTGGGCCACACGTACTCCTGTGCTCTCTTTTGTCTCGGGGCTTTCTTCCCGCTGGCTCTGCTGCCTGGCACACTCCGGGAGGCTCATTTGCATCCCCCTACCCTTCTCCCACCCCAAGACCAGGAGGCTTGCAGTCCTGCCCTGCTCTCCTCTGTGCTCAGAGCCGGGGGGACAGGCGTCTGCTGCATCTTCAGCCTGGGCTGCACGAGGCTTGGCTGATCGGCCGCCTGCCACAGGACCACCCGCATAGCCAGTCGGCCGAGCTGCAGGTGACCAGTTGGCCCAGAAGCATGAGAAACGCATCTAGGCAGAAGCTTCTGGGTTCTGGAGCTGTTTGTCACGCAGCTAAGGCTGATGAATACACCTGGTTATGACCTGTTCACCCTTTAGGTCTCGCCTGGCCCTTGTCCTACTGTCTTGTCAGCACTTTTCTCTGCACTTGTGTCCCCAGCTCCCCTGTAGTCCTAGTGAAAGTGAGGACAGCCTCCAGCCGCACCTTGCACTTGTGCTTGGTGGCACCTGGTGCTGCTGGTGGCTTCACGAATGCATGAAGCCAGCAGGTGCACGAGGGCCCTGGGCGGGAGGAGCCCGCCTTTGGAGCCATCTTGGGTCTGATGTCCACTCTGCCCTTCGCTGCATGACCATGGACAAGTCACTTATCCCACCTGAACCTCAGGTTTCTTGTGTGAACATGGGGGTAACCACCCCAGGTTTCGAGGGGAGATGTTGCGTGCAAAAGGCCAGGCTGAGAGCTGGGCACACAGTAGGTTCCTGACACTCCATACTCTCCCTCTCTTTGCAACCCTACTCTGTGTGAGGCCACCCCTCCTGCATGCCCTGTGAACCCGCACCGGCCCACGTCTCTCTGAGTCTCACTTTCCTCACCTGCCAAGTGTGGGAATGATAATGACAGCTGCTGTGGTGGTGAGGGCGAAGCGGGGTTCTCACTGCTGCAAGGGAGCCCTGGCCTGGAGGTCACCGGTCTCCAGCCACTTCTGCTGGGCCTTGGTCTTCTGGCTTCACTTCTGTCCTTCCCACCCACTCTGTCTCCGCTCCAGGGACCCCTCTGCCTCTGATGGGCACAACAGAAGATGTGGGCTGTCCCCTGTCTTGACTGCTCCATCTCCAGCCAGCCCTCAGCCCTGGCCTGGGCTTTCCTGGTCCACTCTTGTGAGGACAAGGGTCTGCCAACATTCTGGGGTACATGTGCTTATTCCAGCCTTCCGAAGGCGCTTGTTTAGTCACCCCTTCCTCACCAGGTGCATGTGGGGGTGAGGAAGACCACAGCATATGGAGGGGGATGCCAAGCGGCTACGACCCTGTGGACAGGGTGGCTGGGACAGCTGCCTCTCACTGGGCAGGATCTGGCATCCTCCACCACGGACCTGCCACCTGCCCCAGCCCAGCCTCGCTGGGGAAGGGGCTAGCCAACCCCAGCCCCTCTCTCGGGGGCTCTGCTTTCTCTGGCTGGGTCCAGGGTCCTGTTGCCACCTCTGGCCAGAGCTCCCCTGCATGATGTCCCCTTGTCTGGGCCACATGGAAGGAAGAACTGACCACCTGGTCCCACCCAGGCCACGTTACTCACCTGTCTGTGCTTCAGGTCGTTCATCTGTAAAAGGAGACACGCAGGCCCTTCTTCAAAGTGGTGCTGGGAGGCCGATGAGTTAATCAAGGAAGGTACTGGGCACAGAGTGGGCACAGAGCAAGTGTGGTGCATTTGCTGTGATTTTCCTGGTGACGTGAGCATCTTCCTTGTATTTCCTGCAAATGGAGGTCTGCACACTCTGCGCCTGGGGCCTGCCAGCCCTGGGTACCTGGGAATAGGTTGTGATGTGTGGCCTAGACCAGACCCTGATTTCTTAAAATAGTTGTTTTTCTGGATGCAAAGGTAATTCACACTCCTTATATGAGGCCTGGAAAACACAGGGGGCAGCCAAAAGAAACAAAAGCCTCTTGCATTTTCACTTCCTACTGACAACTGCTAACGTTATCTAAGCCTCTTTATGTTTTTTTCTCAAATGCCTTTGCTCGAGCACACACTCAGGCAATATCTACCTATGTTGAAAACTTAATTGCAGATGATATTGAGATTGCACTTTTCACTTATTATATCATATTTTAAAGTTTTCTCACGTCACATGCGTTTGTCCACAGCCTGAGTTATAATGGCTGCAGCCATCCGTCTTATGGATGTGTCGTTTAAATGACTCCTCCTGTTTTACTCTTATAGAGATAGCTGACACGACTGCCTTCTAGTACATTTTTATGCAAATCCATGACAGTCTCTCCAGGGTAAATTCTTAAAAGTGGATACACTGGGATGAAAAGTATTTACATTTATACACTTTTGATACAAACTGCTCAGCTGGTCTCCAGAAAGCAGTAGCGGGGCGGGATGCCCTCTTTCCCTGGCTCCTTCTGCAGTGGGCAGCAGTGTGAACCTGGAAGTCCAAGTACATTACACACAGCATCATTGTGGTAAGCCTGGAAAACGTGGGCTTACCGTGCCTGCAGTCACTCCTACAAGCCGGAGTTCAGGCCTCAGGCTGTAGCAGGGCCAGGGGTGATAGGGATGGGGACTCCGGCCATGGCAGGAGGGTTCTTGAGGAAACGCAGATCTGTGGGTGGAGACAAAGATGAAATCCAGGTGCTGTGGCCATTGATATTTACAGAAAGCTCAAGGGCTGGCTGTTAGAACTGGAGCCCTGTGCAGGGTGAGAGGAGGGGCCATGATGAGACAGGCAGGGTCACTAGAGGGGCTGGCTTGAGCATTTGGCAGCTGGTGTGCGTTCTAACTCAACCCACTCCCCTTGGGGGCTTTGGGCTCACTGTGGCTTGGGTGTGGAGGGTAAAATATAACAGGACTTACTGTCTAGACTTCTTGTTTGGATTTAGTAATATAACAGGGAGGAGGTCCCTCGCACTGTGTCTTTCCTCATGTGCGGCTCCTACCCAGTGCTTGTCACCAACCTATGGTTGTTTTTCCATTTTTCCTTCCATCCATCCATCCATCCATCCATCCATCCATCCATCCATCCATCCATCCATCCAATCCATCCATCCATCCATCCATGCATCCATCCATCCAATCCATTTATCCACCCATCTACCTTCTATTCATCCATCCATCCATTTTTCCATCCATCCATCCATCCATCCATCCATTTTTCCATCCATCCATCCATCCATGCATCCATCCATCCAATCCGTTTATCCACCCATCTACCTTCTATTCATCCATCCATCCATTTTTCCATCCATCCATCCATCCATCCATTTTTCCATCCATCCATCCATCCATCCATCCATCCATCCATCCATCCATCCATCCATCCATCCATCCATCCATCCAGTCATCCAGTCCATCCATCCAGTCCATCCATTTATCCACCCATCTACCTTCTATTCATCCATCCATGCACCCATCCATCCATCCATCCATCCATCTATCCATCCATCCATCCATCCATCCATCCATCCATCCATCCATCCCTCCCTCCACACAGCCAATCTCCACGTAGTGGTGCCCACTCTAAGCCAGGGACTGGAAGCCTGGAGATGCCCTCTGGATGTCTCAGAAAACCCAGGACTTGATTCCTGAGAACTGACCTATATATGCTTGTGTGGCCCGTGGAGCACTGATGCCAGGCCTGAGTAGAGGGTGGGAGGCTGGGTCTTCCTCTGGGAGAACAGGTCCATGGAGGGCAGCACCCTAAGTGTGCACGTGCCTCTCTCCTCCTGCCCTGCTTCTCTCGAGGGTGTAGAGTTCCTGCAAAACCAGCAACAGTGAGTTCCATCCTCACGGCCTTCTCCACAAGCCTCCTCTGCCCCAAGGGCACACCCACCTCCTCCCCATCCTGGGGATGGATGGATGCAGCTCAGCTGCCCCAACCCATGGGGGACAGAGGGTGGGAGCAGGTGCCTGCACTCAGGCTGCCTGTCGCCTGGAGGGCCCCTAGTTGTGAGATGCAGACCCTCCAGTTTGCCACTCTCTCTGGGGAGTGGGCATGGGTGGAAAGGGGAAGGGACCTTTTCCCAGGCCCAGGACATTTGGGGATGCCTCTGCACGCCAAACTCTAGGCTCTGCTATGTGTGGCTGCGGCCGGCCGATGATGGAGCTCTAAGGCTTCTCCTGGTGCAGCAGAGACAGTGCCACATACCCAGCAGGCTGGTGGGGCCACCAAATGAGGCACAGCTCCCAGAGAGGAGTGCAGTGCAGGGACCAAGGACAGTAAGGCTCTAAAGGAAGATCAGACAGGGCTGCCTGACTGGGTGCTCAGCTGGTCTCCAGAAAGCAGTAGCGGGGTGGGATGCCCTCTCTCCCTGGCCCCTTCTGCAGTGGGCAGCAGTGTGAACCTGGAAGTCTAAGTACATTACACACAGCATCATTGTGGTAAGCCTGGGAAACGTGGGCTTACCGTGTCTGCAGCTGCTCCTAGAAGCTAGAGCTCAGGCCTCAGGCTGTAGCAGGGCCGGGGGGATAGGGATGGGGACTCCAGCCATGGCAGGAGTCCCTGCTGTGCATCCAGCTCACCTGCTGCTGCCCCGTCAGACGTGGAGCACCACATGGCCCTTTAGGGATAGGTACGGCCATGGCTCTGCACAGCCAGGGAAATGTAAGTGGAGGCCATGCATGGTATGTGGTATGTGTGTAGGGCATGTATGTATGGGATGTTTGTGACGTGTGTGGGGTATGTGTGCCTGTGATATGGTGTGTGGTGTGTGTATGGGGTATATGTGCATGTGATGTGTGTGTATGGGGTATGTGTGCATGTGATGTGATGTGTGTATTGTGTGTGTGCACCTCTCAGGCCACAGTCTCCTTCCTGGGGGGTGTGGGAGCGTGTATCTCTCAGCCTGTGTCCCCCACCCCTCCTGGATCAGCAGGGCCCCACCCTCCCCGCAGGCCCACACGATGAGAGATGAGTTTTGTTCTCGAGCCCACGTCCACATTGGGTGGTGGTCACCGTGGCTTGTCCCCACCATGGCCTGCCAGCTCAATGTTCTCTGTGGTGCCTGCTGTGCACACCACCCTGCGAGGGGCTGGAGGGCGACGCCTTCTGCGACAGAGGTCCCAACCTGAGTGCGGCAGTGGGCCAGCAAGCCCCGGGGTGGAATGGGCCTGGCAGCGCCCCTGGAGCTCCTCATTGCATGCTCTGGGGCTCTGTGGGGCTGGCTTTGGCCAGAGCGGGGTGAGCGGTGGTGTCACGAGGTGACTGCCAGGAGAGGCAGCTGCCCCGGTGGCCCTGTCTGTACCTCTAACCGTCAGGCCCAACTAGACCTCCAGCACCCTGGTGAGAGTGAGAACAGGGGGTGACACTCGGCCCAGACCCAGGTGACCCCGGGCAGAGCCTGGCGAGAGTGGAGAACAGCAGGTTCGGGTGTGCCCTGTGTAGTGTCTGAGCCTGCTGAGGTCACTTCAGACCAGGCCCCGACCCAGCTGTGTCCCCACAGTCACTGTGGTGTGTGTGGCGGGCTTGGGCCCAGTGTCGCTGCCGGAGTGCCCGGTCACGTGGCCTCCCATTGCCTGTGGACGCTGCTTTGGCCAGCAGCCTGGGTCTGCCTTCCTTCTACAAGTGGTTTTGGATGTGGCTTGAGCAGTCATTTTGGGTGAGAATTTGCCTGTGTCATGTTCACTAAATCTTCTTAGGTTATTTGTCCTATTTTGCACATGAGGAAACTGAGGCTCGGAGTGGCTGGGTCACTTGCCCGACAGCCTCTGGGTGAAGAATGGGGTTTTACATCTAGGCTCTCTGTGGTGGCCAGGGCCCACCTTCCTGACCCTTGGCCTGAAACTCAAAAGCTTCTGAG
The DNA here is from genome assembly GCF_000951035.1 of Colobus angolensis palliatus. Classification (NCBI taxonomy): domain Eukaryota; kingdom Metazoa; phylum Chordata; class Mammalia; order Primates; family Cercopithecidae; genus Colobus; species Colobus angolensis. The sequence continues at coordinate 257,243 of NW_012114466.1, read as the reverse complement.
CCTTGCTTACATCCTGGCAGACACGGAACGTGGCCGGGGCTGTGCGCTGCACCAGGACAAACTGCAGGGGACTCGGGCCCCTAAACACGGGGCTTGGTGAAAATGTCCACAGGTTTTCATATTAGATAATGTTAAGAAAAAAATGCTAAGGAGTAGGGAAGGTACTGAAGATTGAATTTATGTAAAGCTTCCAAATAAAACCCTTTCACAAATTTAAAATCAGAGACTGAGCCTGCCCTTGAGTTTTCTTTACATCGGCTTATACGTGAAAAGCCTGGGATAATTTCTGCGTTGATCTCCCCAGATTGAGGATACGAAACTAGCAAGGGCTGAGAACAAATGGCTGGAGAGTATGGTGGCTGCTTTTCAGCCTGGTAAAACCTCTTTTCTCTCCATAAACCAGAATTCAAATAATCCAGTCGCTCTGAATTGAACTCATTCTTCTAATCTAACAACCATCTTTTTCTTTCGTTGACAAATATAATGTGAGAATTTTTTGTGATAATGCAAATGGATTTTGAATCTAATTGAACTTTTTATAGCAACTATTTCAAAATAACGATGACTTTTTCCTCACATCCACAGATGTTGCTCCCAGAACCTTAATGATCCTTCTTTAGGATTCAGATGATAACCCCTGCTAAACACCATTGGTGAGTGGTTTCCGATTTCACTTTTCTAAAGGTGACGTTTTTGCTTCGAATCTGTAAACTTTATCATTCAATGTCACCGTATTTTCATGTGGTTCTTGCAGTTTTCAAATAAGTTCATTTCAGTGCTCCAAAAGGTCCCTGAAGTAAGCTGTTTTTGAAGTCGGTGACTATGCTTCAATAAATCTGCAAAGTGAGGCTTCTCCTGCATTTCAGGGCTTATCCTCCAGCCTGGGCCCTCCCCTGGGCGGCTGCCACTCTGCAGGAGGGAGCAATACTGGGGTTCTGACCCTATTTTCTTCTCAGAAAGCTGAAAATAGCTGGGAGTGCAGCAGCTGGTATTTATCAAGTTCCCTGATTTTATCATTTCAGCTCTACAGGCACATTTTGCATAGAACTTGAACTTGAGGCTTCAGAATGCATTCTCTCCTCCTTCCTGTTCTCACAGATGTGAAGTACTCAACGTTTCCATGATGCTTTCAGCGTGAGCATGGGCCACTGTGAGTATTTAATTCCCAGGAGTTTGCTTGGGTACTTTTTTGGCAACATAGATGATGTTTTTCATGCATTTCTCTCCAGGGATTTATTTCTGCAGGTTTGAGTGATCACCCCTACACCCTTGATCCTGGTGTTAGACATCTTGGCTTCCTTATGGTCTTTTGTGTGGACCCCTCCAGTTCCCAGAGATGCTGTGGCCACTGGCATTTCAGCAGTTCTGGGTAGGCCTGGTTGACCTGGTCTCAGGACCTGCCCAGTGATGTTGAGAAACCCAGGCGGTTCCATAAGCCTTGGCGTGGTGGGGACACTGACCTAGTGATATGGTTTGGATTTGTGTCCCCACACAAATCTCATGTGGAATTGGAGGAGGGGCCTGATAGGAGGTGATTGGATCACGAGGGAATTTCCCTGTTGCTGTTCTCTTGAGAGTGGGTGAGTTCTCACGAGCTCTGGTTGTTTAAAAGTATATGGCACTTCCTCCTTCTCTCTCTCTGTCCTGCTCTGCTATGTAAGACATGCCTGCATCCCCTTTGCCTTCCGCCGTGATAAGTTTCCTGAGGCCTCCCAGCCATGCTTCCTATTAAGCCTGTGGAACTGCGAGTCAATTAAACCTCTTTTCTTCATAAATTACCCAGTCTCAGGTCGTTCTTTATAGCAGCATGAGAATGGACTAATACACCTAGTTTCTTGTTTCTCTGAAAAAGAAGGGACCAGCTAGGAAGTTGCCCTCATCTCCTTTCCCCTGTATCTGTCAGCTTCTGTCATGGACCTATGTTCTGTTGGACGAACTGCCCAGGTACCTAAGGTCCACCTAAGGTCACCCGAGGTCAGCTAAGGTCCACTTGTTCATGGACTTCCACACCTCTTGTCCCCTGCAGGGCATCTCTCTGGCCTCCTTCCCTTCTTGCTGAGTCACCATCTTTGTGTCCTGCTGGGTCACAATCATCAGCCACAGATGGGCTACGCCAGCTCCCATCTTAGAAAGGGAACCTTCCTTGACCCTAAGGCACCTCTAGCCAATGCCCATTTTCCCACTTCCAGCCAGCCGCCAGACCCTCCCCCAAGTCACTCTTCTTCATCCCAGGCCCCCCTACCCTGACCTTTATGCAATCGCTTCCTTCCTTATACAGCTTATTTTATTTTACAACATTTTATAGCTTTGCCACCTGGGTAGGTATCCTTAAATAACGGCTTAGTTTTACATGTTCTAAATATTTATGTAAATGAAATGATACAGCACTGATGTTTGTGTTTGCCTTGTTTGACTCCACATGGCATTTTAAAGATTAAGCCATTCTATTGTGTGCAACTGCAGTGCGTCCGTTTTCATCGCTGTGTACCAAGATTTATTTATCTGTTTTGCTGCTAAAGAATGTTTGGGTGCTGGAGCTCTTGTGCAAATCTCTCTGCTGAATGTGTACCTCAGAGTGAAACTGTTGATCATAGCGTATGTGCGTCTTTCAATGTCTCAGACAATCGGAGCTCTTTGCTGTGGATTCAGTGTGTACGGTATCGGATGAGGGAGTCCCTTGCTCTGCCCTCCCATCAGTCCTTGTTATTTTAGCTCATTTGGTGGGTGTGCAGTGATTTTTCTTTGCGATTGTAATGTGCATTTCCCTGATGACTCTCAGGCACCACCGTCTACACTTACCGGCCAGTTGGAGACCTTCATTTGTGCTGTGCTTATTCAAGTGCCGAATCCATTTTCCTACTGAATTTGCAGGAGTTTGTTATATGTTTAGATACGAGGCTGTTGTCAGTTATATGTGTTGCAAATATTTTCTGTCACTGCTGATCTCACCTTTGGACTCTTTTACTGGTGTTTTTGGATGACCAGAAATACTTAATTTTTATGTGGCCAAATTCATCCACCTTTTCCTTTATGGTTATTGCATTCTGAATCTTGTTCAAAAATCTTTTCTCAACTGAAGGTCATGGAGAAGTTCTCTCATATCCCTTTAAAAGCTTTATGAAGTGTTTTGACTTTCACTTTTGGATCTCAGTCTGTCTGGAATTAATTTTTGTGTGCTATGGGAGGTAAGAGGTCAAGTTTCATTTTTTTCCGGTATGGATAACCAACAGTCCCCAAACCATTTCTCCTTTCTGTTATTCTGCAGAGCCAGGCACTTCTAAATCCAGTGTCCACACAAAAATGGCCATTTCTGGCTCTTTATTCTCTCTCATTGCACCAAAAACCCACCTTTTTCTTTTCTGTTCTTTTTTGAGACAGGGTCTCTCTCGCTCTGTTGCATAGGCTGGAGTGCAGTGGCATGATCTTGGCTCACTGCAGGCTTAACCTCCTGGGCTTAAGTAATCCTCCTATCTCAGCCTCCTGAGAGTAGCTGAACCACAGACAATGTGCCACCATGCCTGTTTAGGTTTTTTATTTTATTTTTTATTTTGGAGAGACAGGGTCTCGCTATGTTGCCCAGGCTAGTCTCAAACTCTTGGGCTCAAGCGATCCTCCCACTTCAGCCTCTCAAAGTGCTGGGATTACAGGTGGGTGTCATGGCACCTGGCCAGCCTTGTCTTAGCTACAGAAGCTTTGAAAGAAGTCTTGGTGTCTGGTGGAGCAAAGTCCCTCAGGTTTTTCTGACTTCTCAACAGTGTCTTTTCTATTCTTGCCTTTTGGATTTCGGCATAAATTTTAGAACTACCATGCCCAGTTCCACAGAAGTTCTTTCTGGGATTTTGATTGGTATTTTATAGAATCTATAAGTGCAGAGAGCACTAACATCTGGGTAATATTGAGTCCTCCAATGAATTCAGATTTTCTCCCCATTTTTTAAGAGTTCTTTAAAATTCTCCAATAATGTTTTATAGTTTTCTGAATAAAGACCTTTTACAGTTTGTTGGATGTACTTCTTCTTCATCTTTTCAGATGCTATTGTAACTTTGTTTCTGAGATTTTCTTATTGAGGTACCATTTGTATACAATAAGTTACACAGAATTTGGAGTGCTGTTCAATGAGTTTTGATGTGCGTGTCCACGTCGGTAACAAGATCTCAATCAAGAAAATTCCCTGATGTCTCTTTCTGGGCAATTGTCCCATTTCTTGTGTTGACACGCTGCTGTTGGGATATTTGTCACTGTAGATTAGATTTCCCCGTTTGAGAACTCTGTATAAATGAAATTATCCAGCATTTGTCCTTTGGTACCTGGCTTCTGTCATTCCACATCATGTTCGTGAGGGATTCATCTGTGTCATTCTGTGCCTCTGTCGACATTCCTTTTGTTAATAGAATGGTATTTCATTGCGTAAATTGGTTTTCTATCTATCCACCTGTTGATGGTTATTTGGGATGCTTTTAGCTTTTGGCAAGTATGGGTGAAGCTGCTATGAACATTCTGGGCAAATTCTTTGTGTGGATATGCATTTTCATCTTCTTTTTTCTTTTATTTTTTTATTTTATTTTATTTTATTTTATTTTATTTTATTTTTTTATTTTTATTATA
>NW_012114466.1:245357-248743 GCF_000951035.1 Colobus angolensis palliatus | reverse complement strand
ATATTGTTATGTGTGAACTTAATCCTGCCATTATGATATTAACTGGTTATTTTGCTCATTAGTTGATTTACATTTTGGCTTGTTTTTGCAATGGCATTTTCATCTTCTTGAGTAACTTTGAACCAAGTGGAATGTCTGGTTCAAAGAATGGAGAAATGTTTTACTTTGTAAGGAAATGTAAAAGCGTTTTCCAAGTGGGTGACCATTGTATATCCCCCCAGAAGCCAGTGTCTGGAAGTCCTCATCGTCCACACCCCTCACATTTGCTGCTGTCAGCTATCTGAATTTTGGCCTTTCCAAGTGGGTATGAAGTGATGGTCACCACGATTTTAGTAGGCATCTAAGGTAGCTAAGGATGCTGAGGGCCTCTCACATGCTGACTGGCCACATGTATACCTTTTTGTGTGATGTATCTGGTCAAGTCTACTATTCCTTTTGAAGGCAACTTTATGAAGATATATTACACATGCAATAATGCAGTCACTTTAAGTGTACGGTTTGATGAATTCTGACAAATGAGTGTAACCAGCACCACAGTCAAGATATAGAATATTTCTATCACCCCAGATTCCACCATGACCCTTTTCAGCCAGTCCCCAACCTTCTCCCCCAGCCCTATGCAACCAATGATCTGCTTCCTGTCACTAGAGATTAGTTTGGTTTGTTCTAGACTTTTCTATAAATGGAGTCATAGGCATTCTGTGTGTCTGGATTTCTTCAGTGTGGTGATTTTAGATTCATCATGTTGTTGTATGTTGTATGTTTACTCATTTTGTAGTGAGTAGTATTCCATCGGACATTTATACCACAGTTTTATACATTCACCTGCTGGTGTCATTTGGATTGTATTCAGTATTTGGCTCTTATGAATACAGCTATAAACATTTATGTACGACTTTAAAAAAGTCATCATTTATGTTAGATGAATACTAGGAGTAAAGTGCCTGAGTCATAGGGTAGGTGTATGACTAAGATTTAAGGAATTTCAAGGTGACTGTAGCATTTTATGCTACTTGAAGTCCTATCTACTCCACATCTCTCCATTTGGTATGACATTTTTGCCATGTTAGTGAGTGTAGAGTGGTATCTGAGTGTGGTTTCAGGACTGGAATGTTATATTTTCTAATAAGACCAGACAGCGTAAGGAACTAAAATTGACTTTGAAGAGCCTGGAAAGACACCTTGGAAAATTGTTTCAAACCTTACCAATGAGAAAGGAATGTCACTTCCTGATAAGCCCAGAAATCTCAGATATTTGGGGGACTTCAAGAAAAGAGGAATTTGCCAAATCTATAGGCGTTACAGATGAAGCCTGTTGGCAAGTTCTTGGCCTGGCTTCCTCACCTTTAGAGGCTTCTATCAGTTCAATCTGAGATTTCTTCTCAAAAGATCCAGCAAAGCAAACCTTAAAAGAGCCTGCATAATCAATCACTATTCTTGCTGCACATGTGTAGATATCCAGGCAAAGTTTAATGAAAATAAACTCATTTTGCAAACAGCCCAGTCTAACTGATTATCTTTGGTATAAATGGGTGTGACTTTAGAGAGAAAAACTATGTTGCAGAAGAAAACTTTAGCTGAAGCTCCAGCTGAGTTTGATGAGGTTGGATGACCTGAAATAAACTTCAGAGAAAATGACATGACAGGTCATCAACGGACAACCTTCATGACATCCAAACTGCAAAGTAGGAAGATCTGCCATCTAGGAGCCTGCCTCACTCCAATTGAAGATGCTTCAAGTCCAGCATCTAGAAATCTTTTTGACCGGCTGGCCTCTGGACTTGGAAATGGAGTGTCCAAATATTATTCTTTGTTTTTATTTTATTTCCATAGAATCTAAACTCCCGTCATTAAAGGCCTGATGGCTCACACCCTCCAGCAGATCTCCTCTCAGCAGATGATTCAGCTGATCCTTAATTAACCAAAGACCAAGCGAGAAAATGGACTGCTAATGCTCACAGAAAAGAAAAGTGCCTCTTCTTTCCTTAAACAAGGGGTAGAAAGATTTTCTGCCTCCTCAAAGTTTAGTCAGTCTTCTGAACCTTCTCCTAGGCCCATCTGTGTGCTTTCTTGTAAAATAGTTCTAGCAGCCCGGCGCAGTGACTCACGCCTGTAATCTCAGCACTTTGGGAGGCCAAGGTGGACGGATCACGAGGTCAGGAGATCGAGACCATCTTGGCTAACGTGGTGAAACCCCGTCCCTACTAAAAATACAAAAAATTAGCTGGGCCTGGTGGCGCACACCTATAGTCCCAGCTACTTGGGAGGCTGAGGCAGGAGAATCGCTTGAACCGGGAGGCAGAGGTTGCAGTGAGCCAAGACCGCACCACTGCACTCCGGCCCAGGTGACTGAGCGACACTCCGTCTCAAAAAAATTAGCAAGAATCTAAGTCAGTTTAGCCAGAACCCTGCACCCTTGATATCTGGCCCACCTCACTGTCTGATTGGGTTCCTCATCCTCCACCACCCCCCAGGTGATGTCGGTCACCCTAGCCTGTGTTCAGCGAGGCAGAATCCCCCTGGCCCCTGATGTTTTCTCTTAGTAACTTTCCATACACTGACCCCACCCTGATCTTTGGTTATGAATCTCCACATGCCTGTGCTGTATTTGGAGCGGAGCCCAGTCTCTCCCCCTGCAAAATCCTATTGCTGTTGTCCCTAAACCCATCTCAATGGCCCTGAAAATGAAAAAAGTCTTTTATTATCATGCTTTCACAAGCATTCGTGAATAATTTTTTCTTTAACAGTCACTTTATCATTTTTTTCTTTTTTTGAGACAAAATCTCCTTCTGTCACTCAGGCTGGAGTATAGTGGCGTGATCTCAGCTCACTGCAATCTCCACCTCCCCACATTCAAGCGATTCTCATGCCTCAGCCTCCTGAGTAGCTGGGATTACAGGTGCCCACCACCACACCCAGCTTATTTTTGTATTTTTAGTAGAGATGGGGTTTCACCATGTTGGTCAGGCTGGTTTCAAATTCCTGCCCTCAGGTGATCTGCCTGTCTCGGCCCCCCAAAGTGCTGGGATTACAGGCATGAGCCACCACACCTAGCCAACAATCACTTTAGATATTATATATTACATTATTTAAAAGATGTGCCCTAATTTTAATCACCAGAATTAAATATATTTTACCTAATAATGCTTAAAGTTACTGTATTTGTTCCCTTCTGCCACACACAGCAGAATTTAACTCATTTTACACATTGAACACCTTCCTCAACTATCCTTTACTCTTCTTGTTATCATTGGCTGCTGTTTTACTTTCACCATTTTTAAGCACAAAATTATGGTAATTATACTGTCAATAGTTAAATTTATTGACTTATTTTTAACCATTGGTTTTGTTTTTATTTTTGCATGTGACCTCAGGTACATAGAATT
>NW_012114466.1:235652-244627 GCF_000951035.1 Colobus angolensis palliatus | reverse complement strand
GTTTCACCGTGTTGGCCAGGATGGTCTCAATCTCCTGACCTCGTGATCTGCCCGCCTCGGCCTCCCAAAGTGCTGGGATTACAGGTGTGAGCCACTGTGCCCGGCATAACGTTCATCTATTTCTACGTGAAATATTTTAGGACTATTTTCATTCAAGTAATGGCAGAAGTGTGCTGCGTATCCTCTGAGGCTGGGTCTTCAAAGGCATGGCAGCCCCTGTCTGTCTCACTCATGCTCTCAGTGCTCCTTGGGGGGGCAGAGTCAACATGTGAGACTCCGCCACCCTACAGCCACCATGCTGAAGAGCCACCTGGGGAGGACACCTTGACACTGAGGAATCCTTGCTCTTCTAGATGAGGTCGCATACATTGAGGACTAGAGACAAACCATCCCCACTGTGTTCTGTCTGAATTATTGGACCACAGAGTCCATGTGCATTGCAAATCATTGTTTTTGCCACTAAGTTGTGGGCTAAGTTGTTAGACAGCCACCATCCCTGTGACAGTACCTGGAATGTTCTCATTAGTGGCCCGTTCACAGCCCTCTGCTACTTCGTTATGTAATTAGTTATCTGTAAAGATGTAATACTCATCTGCATACCCACCTTTCAGAACCAAATCTAGGACCTTGATGTAACTGGCATCTGTGTGGTACACACACCCATGACCCATCGTTCTCTGTGTCCCCATCCAAGGGAGCCTTCATCCTGAGTCCTGGGTCCATCCTCACCTGTTCATCTTTTTAGATGACTGCATTGCGTCGAAAGCTATTCATAATGGGTATATGCTTTTCTTTCAGTTGTGCTTAAATATATAAAAATGGTAATATGCTATATAAAATATTTTAGGACTTTTTCATTTTCATTTTCATTAAGATTCATCTATATTTCCATGTATCGTAGTTCATTTGTTTTGGCTGCTGTACAAGATCCCATGTCTGAATAGATCATAATTTAGGAATCGACTTTCCTCTGGATAGGAATTTGAGTTGTTTCCAGTGTTTCCTATCCTGACCCTAGGAGTAGCCTTAGGCATTTCACCTATCACACTATAACAAACTTTCTCTTGCATAGTACCCAGAAGTTGAATTTCTGGGTTCTGGATTATAAACTATGTGAATATTCATACCATATGTATACTTTCTTCATATGCATAGACTTGGTAGTACTTTTTTAAATAAATTTTATATATTGGAAATAACTCCCAATTTATAAATCACCTTTTCACCTCTTTAATGGGTCTTTTGATGGACAGAGCCTTAGTCTTAATATAGTCAAATTTATCTTTCCTTTTATAAGCAAAGGTTTTTAAATTGTATAAGAAAGTATTCTTTACCCCTAGTTCTAAAAAAAATCACTTAACGTTTTTTGCTAAGAGTTTTAAGGATTTATTTTTGACATTTAAGCACTTAATCCATCTGGATTTGACTTTTGCATAATGTAGAATGCAGGGCTGTGATTTGGCCTTTTTCTGAATGGGTAACCATGTTTAAATAAGTCTATTTATTTAAAGTTCCTTCCTGTTATTGATCTTACATGCCATCTCTCTTATATTGTCAAAGTTCCATACTGGGGTGGGTCTGCTTCTAAGCTCTCTATTCTATTCAGTTGGTAAACGTGTGTATCTCGTGCACAGTATGAAAATGGCTAAATCACTATTGCTTTACATGATGCCTGATTTCTCTATGAGGGCAGGTCCTCCCAGGTCTTTTTCAAGAGTGTCCTGCTTATTCTTGGCCATTGACTCTTCCATGTAATGTTCAGAATCATCTTTAAAGTATCATTACAAATATCCATGGGGAATATGATTGGAAGAACATTTACTCTTTAAATCAAACTAGGAAGAGTTTACATCTTCACTGTAGTATGTTTCCTATTCATTCATTTTCCTTCCACTTATTTACTCCTCTTTAATATCTCTTAATGAAGTACATAACTTTCTCTGAAAAGCTCTGGAACATACCCTGTTATATCTACTAGTGAACACTTGATAGTTGGATACTCTTGTAAGTGACACCTCTTGACCTTGGGCATTTTGTATATTAATCTTATATTAGGCCATTTTGCTAAATATTTATTATTTTTGATAATTAGTGCACAGATTATTTTAGCATCTCTAACCATGCTATCTATAAATGCTGGCAGCTCTGTTTCCTCTTTCTAGTCCTTTGCATAATATATTTCTCCTGTGTTAATGCATTAGCTAAGCATTCCATACAATGTTAAAGAAAAGTGTCAGTGCCAGATATCCCTCCCTTTACTGATTCTAAATCATGTTTCCAACATTTCCCACTTTTACAATGTTGTTTATCCCAGATTTGTTATATTCTTTTGCAGGTTAAGAAAATTCTCTATTTCTAATTTACTAAGAGTCTTTACAATTTTATTGAATGAATTTTCTGTATCTATTGAGAAGATACATGTTTTATTTAACCTGTTAATTTAATGAATTTAATTTATAAATCCCTTATTAAACCATCTTTACTCATCTACCATAAACCCAACTTGGTGGTAATGTATTATATGTTTTATACACTGGTAGGTTTGCTTTTCTAATATTTTATTTGGGGTTTAAAAAATATTATTCATCAGCAGACTAACTGTTCATTTTATTTTCTTGTAGTGTCCTCGTCTGGTTTTAGTATCACGGTTATGTTGACCTCATAGAATAGGTTAAATAATGTTACCCCTTTTACTCAATTTTAATATAATTTGGGCCTATTTGTTTCATTTTTGTTTCTGTGGGAAGACTTTTTAATGCATCAATTTATTTAACAGTATAGGACTATTTATTTCTATTTATTATTTATTAAGCTTTCTATTCATTATTGAGTCAGTTCTGGTAAGTTACCATTTTTTAAGAATTGTATGTCCTCAAACGTATCAAAGCTATTGGCATATAGATACTGAGGGTATTCTTTTATCTTTTAAATCTCGATTTATCTGCATTTAATTCTCTCTTTTTATCATAATATAGTTTATTTGTGTCTTCTCTTTTCTCTTGGGAAGTCATGTTGATGGTTTATTTTATTCCTCAAGAAGTGGCTGTGTGGGTGGATTTTCTCTATTGTATCTTCATGGTTTTAAATTTTATTTTATTGACTTACACTCTTAATTTCTTTCTCCTTTTTAAAATCTATTCTGTTATTTTTCTTACTTTAATATGAATACGCAGTTCACTTTTGAAACTTTCCTCTTCTCCAGTATAAATATGGCTCTAAAGCTTGCTAAAAGAACCATGCAGTGATGGGTTATCATTCAGTTGTAGAATATGCAGTTCACTTTTGAAACTTTCCTCTTCTCCAGTATAAATATGGCTCTAAAGCTGGCTAAAAGAACCGTGCAGTGATGGGTTATCATTCAGTTGTAGAATATGCAGTTCACTTTTGAAACTTCCCTCTTCTCCAGTATAAATATGGCTCTAAAGCTGGCTAAAAGAACCATGCAGTGATGGGTTATCATTCAGTTGTAGATACATTTAATCCTACTGTGCTTTCATCCTGTACCCACGAGTTGTTTGGCAGTGTATGTGGGTGTTTTGTTAGCATCTATAAGAAAAAGTGTACAAAATAAATGGTTTACAGCTCAATAAATGATTACAAAGTGAACATATTCAAGTTACCACTAGGCAAGTGAAAATACAAAACATTGGTGGGGCACGGTGGCTCACGCCTGTAATCCCAGCACTTCGGGAGGCCGAGACGGGTGGATCACGAGGTCAGGAGATCGAGACCATCCTGGCTAACACAGTGAAACCCTGTCTCTACTAAAAATACAAAAAAACTAGCCGGGCGTGGTGGCGGGCGCCTGTAGTCCCAGCTACTCAAGAGGCTGAGGCAGGAATGGCATGAACCCGGGAGGTGGAGCTTACAGTGAACTGAGATCGTGCCACTGCACTCCAGCCTGGGTGACAGAGTGAGACTCCATCTCAAAAAAAAAAAGAAAAGAAAATACAAAACATCAAGACTAGCTATTACATCACCCTTACCTTCCCCCACAGGTACTTAATCCCTTTTCAAAAGGTAACAATTACCTGACTCTTAATCCCATAGATTCGTCGTGACCAATTTTGAGCATTATAGAATGGAATCACACAACACACATTCTCACAGGTCTGGATTTTTGCATGTGTTGTTATGTGAGATTCATCCTTGTGGCTGACTGGGACAAGAGTTTATAAATTTTTGCTCTGCATCATTGTCTATCGTAAGTGCATGCCACAATGTTTTTCCTTCCATTCTATAGTCTATAGTCGATGAATATTTGGATTGCTCACATATATTTTGGTACACACATGTATGTATTTTTATAGACTATATATTTAAAAACAGGAATTGTGGGGCGTAGATCATAAATCAAGTGCCAACAAATGTGTGGACTGTTCCTACACTCTCTATTCTGTTCCACTGATTTATTTATCTACCCTTACACTGGTATCCACTTATCCTAATCACTATTGCTTACTGAGCACACTGGTAGTGTATGCACTACCAGTTTTCTAAAATAAGTCATTCTAAGTACACTCCCAGAAGCAATGGATAACAGTTCCAGTTCCTCCAAATCCTTGCAAACATTAATATGTTTTATCTTTTACAATTTTAACCATTGTGGTTGGTCTGGGGTGTTATTGTCGTTTTCATGTGTATTTCTTTGATAAGTAATGGCATTGAATATTTTTTCTCGAGGTTTTTTTCCCATATTTCCATTGGGTTATTTTCTTATTTGTCTGAAATAGCTTGTTGTTTATTTTTTTTTGAGACACAGTCACTCTGTCACCCAGGCTGAAGTGCAGTGATGCAATCTTGGCTCACTGCAATCTCTGCCACCAGGGGTCAAGCAATTCTCATGCCTCAGCCTCCAGAGTAGCTGGGATTACAGGCGTGCACCACCACACCTGGCTAATTTTTTTTTTGTATTTTTAGTAGAGACGGCATTTCACCATGTTGCCAAGGCTGGTCTTAAACTCCTGGCCTCAAGTGATCCGTGCACCTTGGCCTCTCATAATGCTGGGTTTACTGGCGTGAGCCACCGTGCCCAGCCTCAAAATAGTTCTTTATATAATACAGGTATGGGCACTTTGTTGGGTATATGTACTGTAAATGCTGGCTCATCCTTTCACTTTCTGAATTATATCTTTTGATGGTCAGAGCTTCCTAATTTTAATGTAGTTCAGTTATCTGGTGTTTTCCTTTTGTGATTGGTACTTTCTGTGTCTAGTTTAAGAAGACTTTGCCTGTTCCAAGGTCATGATGGTATTCTTCTACATTTTCCACTATAGACATTATTGCTTACCACTCAAATTTGGATTTACAGTAGACTTGCATGTGCAATAGACTTGTATACATGGCAAGATTTTTTCCATGTGACCATTTAACAGCCTCTCTGCCACTGGTCCACAGGATCATAAATCAAGTGCCAACAAATGTGTGGGCGGTTTCTAGACTCTCTATTCTGTTCCACTGATCTATTTGTCCATCCTTATACTAATATCCAATTATCCTAATTACTACTGCTTTATAAGCAACTTCGATAATCAGTTGTTTAAGGCTGCTACCACTGTTCTTATTCAATATTGCTTTGGTTATTCTTGGTAAATTTTTAAAACTTTAAGTCTCCCACCATTGTTCTTATTCAATATCACCTTGGTTACCCTTGGTAAATTTTAAAACCTTTTATAAATGTCCTCAGAAAACTTGTGGAAACTTTTATAGAAATTGCATTGGAGCTATGGATGAAAGTGCCCAAAATGGATATCTTTATGATATTTAGTTTTTCAATTTATAAATATTGTATTCATGTATTCATGAATGAATATCATATTCCTATCATATGAATATGATATTGACATGCTGGTTAATTGTGAACAATAGTTTCTTCAAGGGAAAACATGTTTTGAAGCAGTTGCCAATTTCTGTGGTGTAAATACTATCACCAATTTTAAGTTAACAGCTTTTAAAGTAAATACTATGTGGTATAAATACTATGTGGTATAAATACTCTGTGGTGTAAATACTATCACCAATTGTAACAGTGTGGCTGTTACAGGACAGAGACTGGGGAAGAAACACACGTGCTTGGCTCTCATGGGAAATTATGAACACAGAAGTGGATCCAGTCCTTCATTTATTTAGGTCTTTAATCTCTCTCAATAATGCTTTTTAATCTCTCTCAACAATGTGTTTTAATCTCTCTCAATATGTTTTTAAATCTCTCTCAATGTTTGACATTTAATTTTTTTATGTTAATGTTTTTTAATCTCTCTCAATGTTTAATGTTTCATCTCTCTCAAAATGGTTTTTAATCTCTCCCAATTTAAACAACTTTTTTTTTTTTTTGAGATGGGGTCTCGCTCTGTCACCCAGGCTGGAGTACAGTGGTGCGATCTAGGCTCACTGCAAGCTCCGCCTTCTGGGTTGACGCCATTCTCCTGCCTCAGCCTCCCGAGTGGCTGGGACTACAGGTGCCGCCACCATGCCCGGCTAATTTTTTGTATTTTTGGTAGAGACGGGGTTTAACTGTGTTAGGCAGGATGGTCTCAATCTGCTGACCTCATGATCCACCTGCCTCGGCCTCCCAAAGTGCTGGGATTACAGGTGTGAACCACTGCACCTGGCCAACAATGTTTTTTAACCTCTCTCAATAATGTTTCATCCTTTGTCCTCAGTAATGTTTTGTCATTTCCTATGTAGAGAGCTCCATGTTTACCTGCGTTTTGGGATGCTCTTTCAAATGTGATTTTACGTGTTATGTTTAAATTTTATTTTCTAATTTGTGTGATATATACATGAGACCACCAAGTATAGAAAGATAGACAAATACTTGGTAAATTATTTATTGATATATTACAATACAGGAGAAAATAATATACGTTTCCACACATTGGGACCATCCCAAAGAAATATAGTTGATTTTTATATATTGACTCATTTCCAAAACCCTGCCAAATTCACTTGTTAATTCTAATACTGTATTTGTATTTTCTTTTGGGTTCTTTAAGTATATAATCATTTGAAGTAATGACAGTTTCATTTCTTGCTTTCCAGTTCTACATTCAGTTTCTTTTTTGCCCTTTTTTTCTGGTTAAAACGTCAAGTAAAATACTGATCGCAAGTGGTAATAGGCATTCTTTTCTCCTTCTAGATCTCAAAAGTTTTTGATAAGTATGAGGCTTTTTGTTGTTTCTTTCCAGTAAATATTCTTTTACATATTAAATAACTGGCTTACTTCTATTTCTAGTCTTCTAAAATTGTTGTATTACTTTGGTGTTGAATTTTATCAAATACTTTGCTGCATCATGTAATTTTTCCCTTTTATTCTGACTTGATGGAATGTTACAAGGAATAATTTTCTAATGTTAAATCCAACTAAACTTCCTGAAAGAACACCAACATGGCTATGATGTATTATCTCTATATACTGCTAGATTCATTTTGCTGATTTTTATTCAGTATATTTATGTTTATATTCATGAAATAAATTGTTCTTTTTTTTTTTCTTTTAAACATTTGTCAAGCTTGGCTATTAAGGTGATGCTGGCCTTGTGAAATAAATTGGGAAGTATCTCTCTGTCTAGCTTCATCAGTTTTACCACAATGGGCCTGGGATATGCTTTAGTAATTAGTTTTTCCTATGGCTTAATGTCTTTTGCCAATTCTGAAACTTGGTGGGGGTGGTTATTGCCTTCAAAGATTGCATCTGCCAGCCTCTCTTTTACCTCGGCCTTTGGGACTGCAATTATACATATGGCAGACCTTCCCACTGTGGCCCACATGTGTCTTATAGTCGACATAATATTTTTCATATGTTCTCAATTTATTGGATATTTTATTCTAACCTGTATTCCACTTTATTTTCTTTTAAGCTACGTCTAAATTGCTGACAAAATTTTTGAGTTTTTGAAAGTGTGTTGAAATCTTTATTTTCCTTTTTTTATGTGTTCTAGAATTTTTATTTTAGTTTTTTAAAGTTTCTTGTTTCCCGCTAACATGATCTTTGTATCTGAATTAATTGAACCCAGTAAACACAGTTATTTTATTGTTCTGATACATTCAATAATTACATTTCCCATGAGTCTGTTTCCATTGTTTTGTTTAACTAAATATTCAATAGCTGTTTATTTTTATTGAATGCTGGGCATTGTACTTGGAATATTGTAGAGGTCATTTGAGCCTCTTGATGATGCAGCCATTCTGCAGAGGCAATATTTTTTTAATTTTACAGGCAACTCAAGTAAAGCAGATCTCTGAGATGAAGATGAAGATGATTGGAAGTTGGCCCTGAGTCTTGGTGAGAGCTTTTCTCTTTTTTCTTTTATTTTTTATTTATTTATTTTTATCTTAAAGTTCTAGGGTACATGTGCACAATGTGCAGGTTTGTTACATATGTATACATGAGTCATGTTGGTGTGCTGCACCCATTAACTTGCCCTTTACATTAGGTATATCTCCTAATGCTATGCCTCCCCCTTCCCCCCTCCCCACAATATGACCCGGTGTGTGATGTTCCCCTTCCTGTGTCCAAGTGATCTCATTGTTCAGTTCGCACCTATGAGTGAGACTATGTGGTATTTGGTTTTCTGTTCTTGCGACAGTTTGCTGAGAATGATGGTTTCCAGCTATGTCCATGTCCCTACAAAGGACACGAACTCATCCTTTTTTTATGGCTGCATAGTATTCCATGGTGTATATACACCACATTTTCTTAATCCAATCTGTCACTGAGGGACATTTGGGTTTGATTCCAAGTCTTTGCTATTGTGAATAGTGCCACAATAAACGTACATGTGCATGTGTCTTTATAGCAGCATGACTTATAATCCTTTGGGTGTATACCCAGTAATGGGATGGCTGGGTTGAATGGTATTTCTAGTTCTAGATCCTTGAGGAATCGCCACACTGTTTTCCACAATGGTTGAACTAGTTTACAGTCCCACCAACTGTGTAAAAGTGTTCCTATTTCTCCACATCCTCTCCAGCAC
>NW_012114466.1:230155-230677 GCF_000951035.1 Colobus angolensis palliatus | reverse complement strand
TTTTGATGTGCTGCTGGATTCGGTTTGCCAGTATTTTATTGAGGATTTTTGCATTGATGTTCATCAGGGATATTGGTCTAAAATTCTCCTTTTTTGTTGTATCTCTGTCAGGCTTTGGTATCAGGATGATGTTGGCCTCGTAAAATGAGTTAGGGAGGATTCATTCTTTTTCTATTGATTGGAATAGTTTCAGAAGGAATGGTACCAACTCCTCCTTGTACCTCTGGTAGAATTTAGCTGTGAATCCGTCTGGTCCTGGATTTTTTTGGTTGGTAGGCTAGTAATTATTGCCTCAATTTCAGAGCCTGCTATTGGTCTTTTCAGGGATTCAACTTCTTCCTGGTTTAGTCCTGGGAGAGTGTAAGTGTCCAGGAAATTATCCATTTCTTCTAGGTTTTCTAGTTTATTTGCGTGGAGGTGTTTATACTATTCTCTGATGGTAGTTTGTATTTCTGTGGGGTTGGTGGTGATATCCCCTTTATCATTTTTTATTGTGTCTATTTGATTCTTCTCTCTTTTCTT
>NW_012114466.1:185731-229414 GCF_000951035.1 Colobus angolensis palliatus | reverse complement strand
TTTAAGGTTAATATTGTTATGTGTGAACTTGATCCTGTCATTATGATATTAGCTGGTTATTTTGCTCATTAGTTGATGCAGTTTATTCCTAGCATCGATGGACTTTACTAGGTTTGTGAAGGCTTTACTTGTACCCCAGAGCATAGAATATTGGAGTTTTCTGCTGAAATCCTCAATGTGTATCAAGTCTCTCATTTTGACAAGCCATGAACTCCAATTTTGTTCCCACAGCTCCATGGGTTTGTAAAATGTGTAGTCAGTCTCTCAGCCTTTTAGCCACAGCTAGCAAATCAGCAAATACCTTGAAGGGAAAAAAACATTGCCAAATGTTGGGTTCTGCTCTCTGTTTCTCTCTAGAAATTATCCCTAGAGTTTTAACCACCCAAGTCCTGACAGTCTCTATAGTTTCTGATATTTTCCAGTAGATTACTTATATATTTCTCCAAGCTGTTATCTTTATCAGTGGAAGGAATGGTCTAAAGCAAAGTAGTCCTCTATAAATGGAAATGAAAAATTTTTTTCCAATATTAAAGATACAATTTAATGTGATAAATCTGTATAGTCATGTAACCACCAACACACTATCAAAATATCAGATAGTTCCATCACCCCAAAATTCTCCTCACATACATTGCAATTAAACCCATCCACTCAACCCCAGTGTCTGATCACTACTGACCTACTTTCTGTCACAATAGTTTTGCTTTTACTAGATTTGTGTTTCATTCTGTTTTGTGGTTCATGTTTGCTGATGTTTATTGATTTTCTTGTTTTTATTACAAAGAATAAGCCCTCGAATATATTCACCAACTCTATGCCTTTTCTATCTTCTACACCACTTGTTTCTGCATGTATCTTTATTATTTAATATTTTTTCTGCTTTTGTAACATTGTTTTTTATGGTTTTCCGTGTGTTTTCATTAAAAGTCAGAAATAGATTGTTAGCAAGAATGGCTATAACAATGGCCCTGTCTGTATCCTTGCCCTTGGTTAGTCCCTTCTCACACTGACTCTGGGCTTTGCCATGTGACTTGCCTTTGTCCACAAGTTAATGAGAAACATGACACAGAGTCTTGAAAGTGCTTCTGTACTGGGACTGGCTCTTTGTTGCTGCACTTGGAACCCTGAGCCCATCATAAGAATAAACCCAAGCTGACCTCCTAGAGAAAGAACACATGAAGAAGATCTAATGTGCCCCAGCCAACAACCTGCCCACCACCGGATATGTAGATAAGGCGATTTTAGATCAGCTATCTAGATAAGGTGATTCGAGATCAGCTATCCTGCCCACCAGCTGACAACAGACATATGAAAGAACCAACAGAAACCAGCCACGCCAACCCAGATCAAAGGAATGACCCAACTGTCCCGCAGAGTTCAACACAGTGGTTGCTTTAAACCACTAAGTTTTGGGGTGGTTTGTTATACACCCAAAGCTGACAAATATAATTACTATATTTATGTCATTTTCTGTTTTAGATAATAAAGTAATTCCTGCTTATGCATTTTCCCTTGAGGATTGTTCTGGCCGAATGCCATAAGCTTGGGTACATAGCGTTCAACATAGTCCATAATTGAAATATTGGCTTCTTTCTTTTTTTCTTCTTCTCCTCTTTGCTAATAGTTAAGAGAACATTTATATTCCATCTTTCTAAAACTGTCTTATTATTTTCTGGCTTTATGACATTGTAGCTTGCAAAAGTAATTTGAACAATTTCTGCTTTTTATAAGAGATTGCTGGTTTTTATGGTTTAAGAGTTCATCAAATTTTATAAATGCTTCAACAGCTCTGGAAAAGAAGAGATGTTCTCTACATGATTCATATTTCAATATGTCTCCAATCAACCTTTCCCAGCATGCACATTACACAGGGACAGGGGATGTTTTCACCCTGCTGTGTCCCAGCACACAAACATTGCCTGGCACATAGTAGGCACTCCATTAGTATTTATTTGTGGAGTGAATGCATAAATTATCCTAATTAATGACAATTAGATCCTATATTGCCTTAATATGAGTCATTATTTATAATCTATTATGATGATTTATCTTACTAACATGCTACAAAGGGAAGTAATTGTATAAATAATTTTGCTACCATTGTGCTATTGCCAGTCTCTCCGTGTCTGATTATCTAATACTCTTTCAACTATTTCTGTTATACATAATGATCTGTTGTTCGCAAAGTTTTCTATGTCTGTGAGTTTAGCATTTATCTCTATAAAATCATAAGCTCTGCTTTGTGATGCGTCTTGTCATGAATTCTTCTTTGACATTAATATTGGAATGACTGTGAAACTTCTGCCCGATCTATTATTGCCCCTCAATGGCAGAAATGGGTAGGTGACCACAGTACCATTCTCTTTCATCCTTGGTGAAAAACAAAAACACTTTTATGTAAGGCATCAGAGTGCCCAGCTCAATATCTCCATCTACCCTGAAGCAGGGATAGTCATGTGGCTTTCTGGCCAAGGAGACAGAAGGAGAAAGTGTTGAATGGGACCTAGGGAAGGGAATCCACTGGCAGGGGGTCTCTGTGTTTCCTTCTTTCCCCCTGCTGCCCTCCAGTTCCCACAGTCATCTTGGACTCCAGGGCCCTCTGAGGGTAAAGGCTAAGGGATCAGTAAGTGACTGTGAAGCCAGGACAGAGAAGCAGGCATATCGTCTCCAGAAGCGTCATGGAGATGCCATACCATCTCCAGAGGGCTGACAATCTGAACTTATGTTACATGATACATCAAACCCTTATGTTACTCTCTCTCTCTTTATATATGTAAATTATGTATATAATGTACAAGATTTTTTCCTTCAGAATTTCAAAAACTACTCTGTATTTAGAGAATTCTAATTCTCAGAATAAATCCTGTTCTGCCACTTTATCATTATTGCGCTCTTAATGTATTTCATCTGTTGCTTGATTGGCAT
The DNA here is from genome assembly GCF_000951035.1 of Colobus angolensis palliatus. Lineage (NCBI taxonomy): Eukaryota > Metazoa > Chordata > Mammalia > Primates > Cercopithecidae > Colobus > Colobus angolensis. Next base: position 226,489 of record NW_012114466.1, on the reverse strand, counting down.
ATATCTCCAAATGATATCTAAAGAAGGTTACACAGGACAGGAATTGTGGGTGTGTGATTGTGTCTGTAGGTGGGGGGTGATTTTTTGCCTGGTCCGTTCACACTTTAAAAGATCAATCAATCCAATCTAGTCAAACCTGATTTCCAAATTACTGGATTATAAAGGTTTTATCTTCAAATTTTGGCAGAAGCAGTGGACACTGTTCTTTCTGCCCCTTCCTTCTCTGTAAGCATGCTTTTTTTTGTAAACAGGTCACAAAATAGAGTCACAGGAAGAATTGTTAGGACTCCAGGCCTAAGAGGATCTCTCTAGAAAAGCACCTGTGAGTATGACTCCCTCAAGCTGGAAGGCTGGGAGGAGGATTAGGTCATAGGGGATCCCTCCCTTGTTAGGACTTTCTTTCTTAACTCTACCTCAAGCTCACATGGAAGCCAGCATCTTGGTAACCAGTGAGGTTCCAGAGGTGCACGCAGAGCAGTTAGCATTGTGTGCAGTAGGTCTCATGAGGTATCCAAGGTTCTTGTGCAGGCATAGACTTGCAGTCTTGCATATGTCAGTATTTTGTGAGAAAAATCATTCATTCGAGGACAGGACAGGCCTCTCTGCAGCCAGCAGAGGCAGCAGACTTGGGCTCAGTGCTAGAGTGTTTTTCATGGACAGGGGATGCTGAGACTTCCGGGATCAGGGATCCCTCCTTTATTTCCCAGCCTTCCCAAGTCCACGTCCAATCCTACCTGTCTGTTGTGACCAAGGGACAGGAGTGTTTGCGAAGGTGAAGCAGAAAAAAGAAAGGAACATGTGAGATGCAGCTGATGTCATGAAAGCTAACAAGACCCTTAGAGAGAGAGGCAACCCATGGAAGGGCAAAGCCTAGGAATGGCTTCAGGGCTGCAGGTGGTGACAGCTTCGTTGGTTTCTCTTTGACCTCTGAAAACTCTATCTCCCACAGCCACATGAACTGGAGAAACCTTAGGCTCCCACCAGGTTCAAGAAAATCAGACAGCAACTTGACCCATTTCCTGGTGGAACACATTTCCCAATTGGGTTACGTTCACAGTCCTGGAATCCAGACAACTGGAAGAGACTGAATGTCTTGGCAAGTTTGAAACCAAGATCCAAGGTTTTTTTCTGTTCTTTCTTCTTTGCTCTCTGGCTACCGCCGTTGCCTGCACCATAGCAGCAGTGGAGTGCCACTTTCCTTAGTAAACGCTGTGGCTGACTGCTTCCAACCCTCAGCCCTGCAGGTGAGAGGCTTCCCAGGGGGCTGTGGGGCGTCCTGCTGCCCCTCTGGAGTGTGAGGAGGTGGAACCACTGGAGCCTGGGTTCCTGCTCTCCCCACCTGGAAGAGTTGAAAGAGAAGTGTGACCCCATTGGGACCTGAGGTTCCCATTCTCTTCCACGTGGAAGTGCTGAAGCAATCTGCCCACTCCAGAGGATGTTTTGCAGATGGGCAACCTCACCAATACACTGAAGGAGACCCTTCTGGCTGAGCTAGGGCAGGAATTTCATTTGGGGACTGCAGTGGTTTGAATGGTGGCCCCAAAGAGATACATCCATGCCCCAATTCCTGAAACCTGTGCATGCAACTGTATTTGGAAATACAGTCTTTGCAGATGTAATTAAGAATCTCAAGATGGGTGTTCATTGTTCATTAAGATAGGCCCCAAATCCTTGTAAGAGGAAACCAGATTTGAGACAGAGACACAGGAGAGAAGGCCTCATGGAGATGAAGGCAGAGGCTGGAGTGGTGCAGCCATAAATGAAAAGATGCCAGGAGCCATCAGAGACTGGAGAAAGCAAGAAGGCTTCTCCCCTGAAGCCTCTACAGGGAGCATGGCCCTGCTGATTCCTTGGTTTCTGACTTCTGGCCTCCAGAATTGTGAGAGAATAAATTGTTGCTTTAAGCCACCATGTTCATGGTTAGTTGTTACAGCACATTTAGGAAACTAATTCAGGGACTTCATGCATTGGTAAGAATGTATTAATAAAAGTGAATTCAAATTGTTCAAAGCTGGGGTAATTTGTGCTGTCATCTGGTAATGTTTGTGGAATTATCTCTGATCAGCTATAATAGGAATTAGAATACAGGGTTCATTTGGGGTTTGGCAGGCAGTATGGCCTTGGGGCTATACTAAGCCATGCTCTCCCTTTGACCCATTTTAGCAACAGTGGAGCACAGTAGCAAGATTGTGGGTGCTGGAGCAGGGTCACCTGGTATAAACCCAACTTTCTGCAAAAAAACAGGCAGTGGCAGAACCTTGGGCAAGTTAATCAATCATCTGTGTTTCAGTTCCATAAAGTTGGATGGTAGTATTTCCCTTGTAATTCAAACAAAACACATGAAAAACTTATAAGAATGTCACATCATTATAATTATGATCATTGTCATCATCATCACCATCATTATCATCATCACTATCATTAGTACCATCACCATCATCACCACCATCATCATCACTGCCATCATCACCATCACCCTCATCATCATTATTGCCATCATCACCATCACCATCATCACTATTATCACCATCATCATCATTGCCATCATCGCCATCATCATCATCATCATTATTGCCATCATCACCATCATCACTATTATCACCATCATCATCATTGCCATCATCGCCATCGCCATCATCATTGCCATAATCACCATCATCACTATTATCACCATCATCATCATTGCATCGCCATCATCATCATCATCATTATTGCCATCATCACCATCATCACTATTATCACCATCATCATCATTGCCATCATCGCCATCGCCATCATCACCACCACCATCAGGACCTAAGTTGTTGACAACGTTGGACTTTACCTGAGCCCTGAGCTCCTGGAAAACAGTGAGTATTAGGAAATCATCTTACCCTTTTGTGTTCCAGGAAACTGCTTATGACAAAGAAGATCCCCTCCCCACAGGATTCAGATAAGACTCATGGATGCTTCCTTCTTTACCCAAGACAAGTCCAGACACACCCTCCAAATTCTCATTCTGCACCTCTTAATGATGACCTGAACTGTTATCCCATTGATCAATCAGAACAAAGAGACTCGTTAACTGACTCGATTAAACTTTAGTTCAGCTTCTCTCCCTCTTCTCAGGACCCAGAACATTGACCCTCCTTCAGCCTGAGCCAGCAAACAGCCCCTCCTAAATAGCCCCTCCCCACAGCTAAATGACTGCAAGGAAAGACTTTCCCCAACTGATCAACCCTGATCTCACCACCCACTCCCCCACACACAATTATTTTTTGGCCTTGTCTGGTTCTCCCCATAAAAGAAAGTTTCTTTCCAACAGAACTTTGAGATGCCTGCAGCTGTTACTGTCAGATTGTTCCCCCTACTGCAATAGCTCCCCCCTTCCTTTTATCACAATAATCCTTTTGAATGAAGTCTCTCCTTATTTAAATACACATTTGTTTTCATTTGACACCCTATTTTAGTGCTGCCTGTATGAGAAATGAGGAAGTATTGGGTCATGGTCTTCTAAAGAACTCAGATTCACAGAGGTTTCTAGACTGGGAAATGGCTACATAGTCTTGGCTTTTAAGTCCCTGAGAGCTCAAAAGAAGAATATCTTCATCCATTCAGGCTGCTATAACAAACCACCATACGCTGGGTGGCTTGTAAACAACAGAAATTTATTTCTCACAGTTCTGGAGGCTGGAAGTTCAAGGTCAGAGTGCCAGCATGGTTGGGTTCTGTGAGGGCCTCTTCTAGGTTGAAGACTGCCACCGTCTCACTGTGTCCTCACATGGTGGGAGGGGCACAGTAGCTCTTTGGAGTCATTTTTATAAGGGCATCAATCCCATTCGTGAGGGCTCTACCCTCACAAACTCATCACCTCCCAAAGGCCCTGAATCCTAGTACCATCAGGTCTCCATTTTTTCATTGCTCTAGCTCCCTTCTCAGTAGACTCAACTGTCAAGGATTTGGGGGACAAGAAGTGGGGGCTACCCTGCTCCAGCTCTCAGAGACACCTGCCCTGGGGACCACCATTCATCCTCCAGCTATCTTTTCTTGCACACGCTGCCCTGATGAGACCCTGCGCAGAGCAAGACTGGCTATAAGGTCTTGAAATTCCTAGGCCCTTGGCTTATTACCATAAAAACCAATTAACACACTTGATAAAGTTGCTGGCAAAGGTGGTCCCATTATCCATTATCTTTGGACATTAGATGTAGCCAAAGACAAATCTGAGGCCAAAAGAATTTTTGTTCATTTTGTCATAGCTTCTCTCTTCTCCTGAGGTTTTTACCAAGTATTTTTTATCCTTAGAGTTTACGATTTTCACTGGATATATCTCATTTCAAATTTAATGTGGTAAGCCATTTCCACCTGATAGATGAGCTGTTTCCTCAAGGCAGGAAACTTATCTTCCCTCTCTTCCACGTTTGCTTCAATTCTATGTCTTTAGGTGTTTCAACCAGACACAAATAGACACATACTGGCTCTCCATCCTTTGTCTACTGCATCTCAGGTGTTCTTTTGTCTCTTGAACCAGTCCATTTTTTCCCCTTCCAACACTAATCTGCTGCCCAGGAATTGGTTTGTGAGCAGCCATGTTTTATGTCAAGATATTTATTACTGTCATCATTTGTAGATGAAGCAAGTTGGGAATGGAGAGGTTAGGAGCACTGCCTGTCTTATTCATTTTCTGCTGCTATAACAAAGTACAACAAAATAGGTAATTTATAAACAATGCAGATTTGGCTCACAGCTCTGGAGGTTATGAAGTTGAAGAGCATGGTTCTGGCATCTGATTGGGGTCATCCATAGAGAAGCATCATATGATGAGCTAGTGTGAGAGACAGAGAGAAAATGGGGGCTGCACACATCCCCTATCAGGAGCCCACTCCTGTGAAAATCAACCAGCTCCTGCAATAACCCACTCCTGCAATAATGACAATAATCCATTAATCATCTTTTCTCAACACTATTATGGCAATTAAATTTCAACATGAGTTTTAGAGGGTACATTCAACCCATAGCATTGCTCAGAATTAATTGGCTTATCCAAGCAGAGTCAAGATGCTCAAAGGAAACCACCAAATTCTCTCAAGATGGACAGAATTGGCATCGCTCCCCGTTCTCTCTGGTTTTCCATCCACTCTTGAACTAATGACAAACCCAAAACACCATGTCATCTCTTGGTCCAGTCGGAAAATGACCCCCAGAAGTCCACTGTAAATGCCCTGGCCTCTTTTGCTGAAGAACCTCCTATGGGACTGCAAAGACTGGATTAGGAGGAGCAGAGGGACATTTAGATGACTCTGTCTGTTGTGTATATTGTCCAAGCACATCCAAGGTAATTAATAGGACCCTCTTGCCTCTCGCTTCTCCCAGCACACATATTCTAAAATGTCCTTCCAAACACTAAATACACCAGACGGTGGCAAAAACAAAAACACCACACGAGTGATAGCTTGTAGACTCAACCTGTTTTTCTTTCCCAGGCAGAAGCTTGTCCACACTTCAGCACTTTTACAGCCTTTATTAAGAGAAGCGAGAACTCAGTCTATTTGATTTATAATTGAAAATCATAAACTATAGCATTCACCTGCTGTTCCCATGCGCTGGTGAAATGATACAAGGCTATTTCATCACTCAGCCTCGTAATTGGCATGAACCAACATCAGTATGCACCGTGGCGTTCCCAGAGGCCCACTAACAAGTTGATACAACTGCACAGGCTGGAGAGCAGAAATTTAGTAAAAATATTATTTCGTGCTGATTTGTTCTCTAACTCCTGCTTCATGAAGAGTCACCAGGACGCACAAGGGCACTTCATTAGTAAGGTAGGGGAAGAGCGGGCCTGGGTCCAGTGTGCACATGTTGTCAGACAACAATTTTTTGCTTGTCCAAACTTTAGTCAGGCTCTTGAATCACCCCCCACCACCCAACCCCAGCTGTGCACTTCCTTGAAAAATTCAGGTTTATCAAGACTCCCCCGACCTTTAGTATTTGAACACCCTCACTATCTGACCCAGTTCCTCCAGGTGATGTCTGGTCACCCTGGCCTGTCCTCAGCAAGAATCCTGTTAGGTCAGTTTAGCCAGAATCCCCTGACCCCTGATGTTTTCTCCTAGTATTTTTCCATCCATTCCCTCCCACCCTGCTCCTTGACTGTAAGTTCTCGCTTCCCTGTGCCGTATTTGAAGTTAAGCCCAATCCCTTTCCCACTGCAAAATCCCATTTCAGTAGTCCCTATAGCTATCTCAGTGGTTCTGAATGCTTTATCAAATGGCGTTGAATATTTTTTCTAATTTTTAACACCCCCCAGGAGCCCTTTCCTCTGCTGGAGGGAGGCAGGCAACAACTCTACCTTTGGCCATACATTGACTTCAGCCTAGAGCAGGTCTAGGTGCTGCCTCATGCACCACCATCACCGGGCCTGAAACGAACCCACTAGGGCTTATAAGGCTAGAGAAGACATGGTCTTGACCCTCAAAGAGCTCTCCTTTGGGGTCTGAGGACATGGCCAGCCTGGCAGGGCTGTCCTGCTGAGAACCTTTCTGCCTCATCCATAACCTCTTCTGGACCAGGCTCTAGGGACACTGAGGTGACTCAGACAGAGACCCTGCTGTCCCCTTAGGGCTCCTAATTGGGGTATGGAGAGCACACTGCAGGGAATGCATCACAGGGCCACAAGCAGCTTAAAAAGTAGCCCAAAGATTTGGCAGGGTGGAGTCAGACTACTTTTGGCCTTGTCTCTCCAGAATCTCCATTAGGGGTGTCATGACCATTATCAGCTGCCGAAACCTAACCACAATGAGTTTATGAGAGGGCAGCAGGCCCCCCTGAGGCTGGGATACAGGGTGGTGAGGTAAACTACAGGGAGCCCTTCTGGTATTGTCAGGTGAAAGTAGAGGCTGGGAAGCTGCTTAGAAACTGGGGTGGCCTCTTTGTGTTGCTGGTCACAAATGTTCATTCATCCCACATTAATACAATAGAATCTTTTGAATCATGTTTTTAACCAGCAAAAAGAAGCATGAAACCAAGAAGTATTGTGTATATGTATGAGCCAGGCATTTTTATAACATTATATCATGTTTTAAATTTTTTTAATTTTAAAAATTAACATGCATTTATTGCATTTGCTTTTGAGGTCTTTGTCAAAAATCCTTTGCCTGGGCCAATGTCCAGAAGAGCTTTTTCTAGGTTTTCTTCCAGACTTTTTATGGGTTTTGGTCTTAGATTTAAGTCTTTACTTCAATCTTGAGTTTTTATATATGGTGAGAGATAGCGCTTCAGTTTCATTCTTCTACATGTGACTATCCAGTTTTCCCAGCACCATTTATTGAACAGGGTGTCCTTTCTCCAATATTTGTTTTTGTCTGGTTTGTCAAAGATCAGTTGGTTGTAGATATTTGGATTTATTTCTGGGTTCTCTATTCTGTTCCCATTGGTCTGTGGTATTTTTATATCAGTACCATGCTGTTTTGGTTACTGCAGTCTTGTAATATAATTTGAAGTTGGGTAATATGATGCCTCCAGATTTGTTCTTTTTCCTCAGGATGCTTTGGCTATTCACCTTTTTTGATCGTATAGGGATTTTAGGATTGTTTTTTCTAATTCTGTGAAAAATGACATTGGCATTTTGATAGGAACTGCATTGAATATGTTGATGGTTTTCAGCAGTATCGTCATTTTCATGATATTGGTTCTTCCGACCCATGAGCATAGGATGTTTTTCCATTTGTTTGTGTCATCTATAATTTCTTTCAGCCGTGTTTTGTGGTTCTCCTTGTAGAGTGCTTTCACCTCCTTGGTTAAGTATATTCCTAGGTGTTTTATTTATTTATTTTTTTTGTAGCTATTGTAAATGGCATTGAGTTCCTGATTTAATTCTCAGCTTGATTGTTGTTCATATATAGCAGTGCTACTGATTTGTGTACATTAATTTTGTAACCTGAGAGTTTACTGAATTCATTTATCATACCTAGGAGAACTAAAATGCTTCTGCACGGCAAAAGAAATAATCAACAGAGTAAACAGACAACACATAGAATGAGAGAAAATATTTACGAACTGTACCTCCAGTGAAGTACTAATGTCCAGAATCTACAGGGAACCAAAGGAAATTAACAAGAAACAAATAATCCCAATAAAAAGTGGGCAAACGACATGAACAGACATTTCCCCAAAGAAGATATACAAATGGCCAACAAACACGAAAAAATACTCAACGTCACTCATCATCAGGGAAATGCAAATTAAAACAGCAATGAGATACCACTTTACTCCAACCAGAATGGCCATTACTGAAAAGTCAAAAGACAATTGTATGAGCCAGGGTTCTCTGGAGGGACAGAACTAATAGGATCTATTTATATATGAAAGAAAGTTTATTAGGGAGAATTGGCTCACACAATTACAAGGCGAAGCCCCACAATAGGCCATCTGCAAGCTGAGGAAGAGAGAGGCCAGCAGTTGTTCAGTCTGAGTCCAAAAGCCTCAAAACCAGGGAGCTGACAGTGTCGTCTTCAGTCTGCTGGATGAAGGCCTCAGAGCCCCCAGGGAAGCCACTGGTACAAGTCCCGGAGTCCAAAGGCCAAAGAATCTGGATCCTGATGTCCAGGGGCAGGAGGAGAAGGAGAAAGCATCCAGCATGGGAGAGAGAAGCCAGGAGACCCAGCAAGCAAGGTCATGCCGCAATCCTCCACCTGCTTTTCCCTGGCTGTGCTAGCAGCCAAGTGGATGGTGCCTTCCCACATTGAGGATGGGTCTTCCTCTCCCAGTCCACCAACTCAAATGTCAATTTCCTCTACCAACACCCTCACAGACACACTCAGAAGCAATAGTTTACCAGCCCTCTAGGCATCCCTCAATCCAATCAAACTGACAACTAATATTAACCATCACAACCATAGATGTTGGTATGGATACGAGTGAAAAGGGAACACTTATACACTGCTGGTGGGAATGTAAATTAATACAACCACTATGGAAAACAGTATGGCGATTTCTCAAAAAAACTGAAAGTAGATCTACCATTCAATTCAGCAATCCCATTACTGGGTATCCGCTCAAAGGAAAAGAAGTCAGTATATAAAAAAGACATCTACACAAGCATGTTTATCACAGCACAATTCACAATTGCAGATGCAGAATCAACCTAAGTGCCCTTCAACCAATGAGTGGATAAAGAAAATGTGAGATATATAAATAGATAGAGATGGTATATTTAATGTATATATAAATATGATATATATTTATTTATATGGTCCTTATGCAATGCTTTATATATATACTACTCAGCCAAGAAAAAAAACAAAAACACAAAATAATGTCTTTTGCAGCAACTTGGACGGAATTGGAGGCCATTGTCCTAAGTGAAGTAACTCAGCTACAGAAAATCAAATAACACATGTTCTCACTTATAAGTGGGAGCTAAGCTTTTGCTATTCCATGGCATGCACAGTGGTATTATGGACATTGGAGACTCAGAAGAGGGGAAGGTGGGAAAGGGGTAAGGGATGAAATATTACCTTTTGGATACAATGTACACTATTAGGATGACAGTTACACAAAAACCCCAGATTTCACCACTATACAATTCATCCGGGTAACCAACAATCATTTGTACCCCTAAGCTATTGAAATAAAACAAATATTTAAAAAAAGTTGTAGTAGGAGCCCATAGAACCTTTATTTAATAATTCTAATAAATAATTTGTAGTAAAAATTTTAAAACATTAACATGCAGTAAAATGACTTTATTTTTGGTTTACAGTTCCATGAGATTTAACACACATAGATTCATGTAACTGCCACTATCATCAAGGTAGAGAACAATCTTATCACCTCCAAATTATTCCCTGAAGTTTCCCCCAACCCCTATCACCTGGAAACCACTGGAGCTATTCTTTGTCTTTCTCATTTAGCCTTTCTAGGGATGATGTAAGCGGAATCACACAGTGACCCTGTCTTCTTTCCCATAGCCTAACACCCTTGAAATGTATCCATGTTGTTGCATCTATAAATATTCATTTTTTTAATTGCCACATAGACTGCATCACATGGAGGCAGTACAGTCTGTTCATTTACCTGCTAGAGGACCGTTGGGTTCTCTCCAATTTTTTCATGATTACGAATAAAGCCGTAAACATACATGTGCAGAGCTTTCATTTCTCCATAGTAAATATCTAAGAATGGGAATGGATTGCTGGGTTACACAGTAAGTACATGTTTAATTTTATAAGAAATTGCCAAACTGTTTTCCAGAATAGCTCTGTGTACTCTTTTTCATTCAACAATATGTGACACATCAGCAATATATGTGTGTTCCAGTAGTTCCACATCCTCACCAGCTCTTGATATTGTCAGATTTTTTATTTTACCCTGTACAGTAAGTGTGTCGAGACATCTCATGGTGATTTTAATTTGCATTTCCCCAATGGCTAATAAAGTTGAGTATCTTTTCATGTTCCTTTTTTGCCATCTGTATGTCTTAACTTGATGAAGCATCTGTTCAAATCTTATGCTTATTTTATCTCCATTGAGTTGTTTGTTTCTGTTGAATTTGAGAGGTTTTTAAAAAATATATTCAGAATAGAGGTCTTTTTATCAAATATGTGATTTGCAAATACTCTCTCCTAGTCTGGAATTTGTCTTTTTATCCTTTTAACAAGGTCTTTTACAGAGCAAAATTTTTTGTTTTGATAAGGTCTTATTGATCTTTTCCTTTTGTAAGCCATATTTTTGGTGTTCCTTGCCTAACAGGTTGTAAATATTTACTCCTATAATTTTTCTTCTAAAAAGTTTATAATTGCACTTTTACATTTAGATCTATAACTCTCTTTCAACTAATTTTTGTCTGAATTGTAAAATTTAAATCCAGGTTCTTTTTTACATGCAAATGCCCAATTGTTCCAGCACCATTTGTTGAAAAGATAATCCTTTCTCTAGTGAACCTTTGTTGGGAGTCAATTACACATATGGATGTGGGCCTGTTTCTGTATTTTCCATTCTGTTCCTTTGATTTATAGATCTATCCCTTTGCCATATCACATTGTCTTGATTACTGTTGTTTAAAATAAGTCTTAAAATTAGGTAGTATAGTTTTTCCAATTGATTTCGCTCTTTAAAAGTTGTTTTGGCTATTGTAGTTCCTTTGGTTTTCCTTACACATTTTAGAATTGGTTTATGTCTCCAAAAAACAAAAACCCAGCCTGGATTTTTGTTGAAACTGCATTAAATCTATAGGTCCATATGGGAAGAATTTTTATCTCAGCTATATTGAGGCTTCCTATCCAAGAATATAGTATCTCTCCATTTATGTAGGTCTTTGATTTCTTAATCCATGTTTTGTTGTTTCTAGCATACTAATTCTGTACATATTTGTTATGTTGACAGCCCAGTATTCCACTTTGTATGAAACTATTTTTAGTAGTGTTATTTCTATTAATTTGGGTTTCCAAATGCTAATTACTAATATGTAAAAATATAATTTTTTGTATATTGACATTTTATCTTGCATCTGTGCTAAATTCATTTATTGAAGCAACTTTTTAAAAGATTCCTTAAGATTTTCTATATACATAATAGCATCATATGTGAATAGTGACAATTTTATTTCTTCCTTTTCAATGTGTATGCTCTTTCTTTCTTCGCTTTCTTTTGCTTTAATGCACTGCCTAGAACCTCTAGTAGTTGATGTTAAATAGAAGTAATGAAAATGTACATCCTTTGTCTTATTCCTAATCTTAGGAAGAATGTGTTGAGATTTTCATTAATTATGATGTTAACTGTAGGTTTTTGGAAGATATCCTTTATCAGGTGAATAAAATTTCTGACATTTCCTATTCCTAGTTTGTTGACAGTTTTTGTCATGAAAGGAGTTGAATTTTGTCAAATATTTTTTGCAAAAATTTAGTTAATCATATGGTTTTTCTTTTTATTCTTTTAATATGGTGAATTATATTGATTGATTTAGTGGATGGGACTAAAGGTGTAGTTCAGTCTTCTACATTTTTCCAGGATTTCTGCCTATTTGTTCTATTGACTACTAACAAGGATGTGTTGAAATCTCCAAATAAAATTACGAATTTGTTCATTTCTCCTTTTAGTTCTATCAGTTTTTGCTTCATATATTTTGAAGCTCTATTTTTAGGTACAAACCAATTTAGGGTTATTATATTTTCTTGATTGGTAATTTAGTCCTTTTATTATTCTGAAATGTCCCGCTTTGTCTCTGATCTTTTTTTTTTTTTTAATTCTGCAGTCAACACATGGTATTAGCATAACCATTTCAGGTTTCCTTTGATTAGTGTGTACATTATATATCTCTATCCATCGTTTTACTTTTAACTTACCCATATTATTATACTCAAAGTAGAAATTTTAAACACCATATCATTGTGTCTTTTATCCATTTTGATTATCTTTTAAAATATAATTTATTAATTATACTATTTTATTTTCTAATGTGTCAATTTTTACAGTATTATGAGTTATATTTCAAATGCCATAAAATTAACTTATTTAAGGTATACAGTTGCTTGCCTTTCAGTATATTCACAGAATTGTGTAATCATCACCACAATCTAATTTTAGAACATTTTAAACACCTCAAAAAGAGGCTCCATACTCATTACCAGCCATTCAACTTTTCCCCTGAATCGGCCCCAGACACCCACTAATTTACTTTGTTCTCTATGAATTTGCCTGTTGTGGACATTTCACATAAATGAAATCACACTATATGTGGTTTTTATGACTTACTTCCAATTTCTGTCTTTTAATCTGTCTTGTATGTGTATTTAGACTATTTACCTTTTTTGTTTTTTGCATTATTTTAATATTTTAGTATATTATTTTATGTTTAGTCATATACTATACCTTTTGTGTAGATTTGTTTTAGTGATTATGATAGGAATTATAATGTACATACTTAACTTTTCATAGTTAAGTATGAATTAACATTTTACCACTTCAAGTGGAATATAGAAACCTGACCATCATATAGTTTCTTTACCACTTCTTTTATGTGGTAGCATTTATGTGTATCATGTTTACAATCATTGAAAATCTCAATCTTACAATTTTTCCTTTCAGTAGTCATACTTATTTTAAAGAACTTAAGAGGAAAATAGTGTATCATTATATTTACCTAGACAGTCACCATTTCCTTTGCTCTTCCTTCATTCCCAATGTTCCAAATATCTGTCTGGTATAATTTTTCTTACTTCTGAAAAGCTTGCTTCAGCATTTATATTAAAGCAGGTCTACTGGCCACAAGTTCTCTTAAACTTTCATCTGTCTCTTTCACTCCTGAAAGATATTATTGCGGAATCTAGAATTCTGGGTCAATAGTTATTTTTCTCAGTACTTAAAAATGTTATGTCACTTAGTTCCTTCTAGTCTTCCTGATTTCTCATGAGAGATCTGCAGTCATTTGAATGATTACTTCCTTACATTCTATTCAGTGTCTTTCTCTGGATACTTTTTTTTTTTTGCTTTTGCTTTTGCTTTTAGTTCGTTTTCAGCAGTTTGATTATTATTTTTCTGGTGGAGAATTTCTTTGAGCTTAACTTGTTCTTGAATCTGTAAGTTTATGTCTTTCCCCAAATTTGGGAAGTTTTAAATCAGTATTTTTTTTCAAGTATTTTTTTTTTTCCTGTATCTTGTTCTTACTTCTCTGGGACTCTAATATATAAATGTTAGAACTTTGTTTTTCTTTCACGAGGCCCTGGGGTTCCACACATTTTCTTAATGTTTTCTTTCTGATTCAGAATTGATACTTTTTTTTTTTTTTTTGAGACAGAGTCTCACTCTGCCCCCAGGCTGGAGTGCAGTGGCCGGATCTCAGCTCACTGCAAGCTCCACCTCCCGGGTTCCCGCCATTCTCCTGCCTCAGCCTCCCGGGTGCTGGGACTACAGACGCCCGCCACCTCGCCCAGCTAATTTTTTTGTATTTTTAGTAGAGACGGGGTTTCACCGTGTTAGCCAGGATGGTTTCGATCTCCTGACCTCGTGATCCGCCCGTCTCGGCCTCCCAAAGTGCTGGGATTACAGGCTTGAGCCACCACGCCCGGCCGATACTTTATATTAACTTATCTTCCAGTTTCCTACCTCTTTTTTTGTCGTCTCCAATCTGCTATGGAGTTCATTTTAATATTTAAAATTTCAGTTATTATATTCTTTGGTCCTAAGATTTTTATTTTATTCTTCATTATAACTTATTTTTCCTTGTGAAGATTTTCTTCCTTTCCATTTGTTTCCAAGTGTTTGCCCTTACTTCATAGAGTATGGTTTTGATAGTTACTTTAAAGTGTTTTTCTAGTAATTTCAACATAAGTGTCATCTTGATGCTGATGTCTATGATAAACTTTTACCTTGAAAGCTATCTTTGTCCTGGTTCTTTGTATACTAATTAATTTTGGATTATATCTTGAAATTTTTAAATACTATATTATAGTTGGTGATTTTGTTTAGCAGATAATCAATCTGGTTATGTTCAGAGCATAGGTCTGACCATTTTTTCTGTGTTTGAAAAGTTTTTAAAGCCTTTGCAGTGCTATTAAGAATTTCCAGTGTGTAAGCCATCAAGTGGCTAATCTCAGACTTGGGCAATGGTCTAATCCACAGTTCAGCTCTCAAAGTCCCTGGGTTGTTATTTAAGGTCAGATCCATTCATGCACAACTTGAAGGTCAACTCAAGAGTTTATACATAGTTTTATAGGACAGCTCCTTGGTCTCCTTCCTCTTCATGTTGTCTCCAACACTTTTTGGTTCCCTGGAGCTCCCTTTTGCAGTCCTTGAGCCAAAAACTGGAGGCTAGCATTTTTCTGTTCTGCTGTTATTTTCCAAAACCACATTGTGTCTAGGTCAAACAGCAGAATGAGAGAGGAAAAAGAGGAACAGGAACTCATTCTATTGCTCCTAGTACCACCTCTAGTCATAGGAAAGTATTGCCTTTCTTAAGTGTTTGGGGTTTCTTTCCAGCCTCCACTTCTTTTGCCCTCTAGAAAGATTGCCTGGGTAGCTGGAGCAAGAGAAAATGAATAAAAGGGGGGGAAAAAACAATGAATTTTTGCCTCTGTCTCTGAACCTTTGGCGTATACTTTCCCATTCCTCTGGCCAGAAATCAAAGGTTCTTCTTTAAGCTCTTTTTCTCTGTAACTGGTGCATTCTTTGATATTTTATGCTGACTTCAAGTCTGGTATGGGCAATAGCAGAGGCAAATAAAATGGGGGCCTCATCACCAGTTTGGTACTCCTTCAAATTCTTCCCTACTTCGTCAGTCTGCCTGCTGTTATTTCCTTTCCAGGGCCCTCGTGGAGCTGCTCCATGCATCCCATCCAGGATTTGCTTTCTGCTATGGTTTGAATGATGGTGGCCTCTCTAAAATTCATGTTGAAACTTAATCCCCCATGCAACAGAATTAAGAAGGGGGACATTTAGGAGGTGATTAGCTCGTGAGGATGGTGCTCTCATGAATGGGAGCTATGCCTCTAAAAAGCAACCAATTATATTTGGGGACCTCAACACTGTGCCTTTGCCGATTTGCCCCTTCTGTCTAAACTAGAAAGTTGCTGAAATCACTGTCTTGTTTCCAGTCTTAGGCCAGTAGCCACCTCCTCTCTCTCTCTCTCTCTCTCTCTGACCCCAGTTTCCTGGGTTCAGCCGTGCACTTGCCACATCGTTTTGGGAACATTTCTCATTCTGGTCTGTGCCCTTCACTGGACCAGGAAGCTCCCAGGAAAAGGTCTAGGTTGGTCATCAGTATGGATTCAGCTCCCAGCATAGGTCTGCCCTGCTGGGATTCTCAGTGCCCAGCAAAGGGGCCCAGGTGCTTTGTAACTAAAAGGCAGGAGCCTGGATTTCCATACTTCTAGGAAAACAGAGAAATGCTTTTGTTTTTCTGACAGGGAGTTCTGTCCACCTCTACACAGCACTGCTTTGCTGCTCATGAAGACTGTGTGCCTTCAGGGCCTGGGGAGCCCCCACTCCTGGGTACAGGATTTGCACCAGATTTCCAGACAATCTCTAACACGTGGAGGTGGAGGCTCAACCTGCCTCTGAGGACTCTTTGATATTTCTGATCCCTGGTCCTTCTTCTGGAGCCCTCTGCTCCTATGTCCCACCAGGCTGTCCCCAAAAGGGCTCCAAGGCATGTCTCCTAATGGGGGCTGCCTCCTCTGCCCAGGCCATTGTTTTTGTAAGACTCCATCTTTTATCCATTCAAAGCAAGAAAACAAATCCTGCCCGGTGCCAGATCCTGAGCACTACGGATCCCAGGTGCAGAGAGATGGGCCCCACGTGCTCCTGCGCCTTAAGCCCATTTGGTCTGGTTCCTACTGGCAGGGCCTCCTTCTCCACCCGAAGCATGGGCTATCCAAAGGGAGCGATTATGTGCTTGCTCGTGAATTCCAAGCAGGCAGCAAGCTTTGTGCTCCACAAATGGGGTTTTTCTGGGTCACAGCTCAGAAAGAATAAAGGAATCTGATGCAGTTACAGAGAGAAGTGGCTGGGTTCCGAGGGTCAGATGCTGGCCTGATGCAAGAGCAAAGCCTGGGGCTCCATACACATCTGTTGTGCTGCTGATAAGGAGGCTGTGCCTGGGGGGATGAAGGCTGCATCCCAGCTCGGCCCACCGCCACTAAGTGGTTGTGTGACCTTGAGCTTTCCACCTCTCTGAGCCCCAGCCCTCATCCGTAAATGAGGACAGACCCTGCCCCACTGTTGCCGTGTCGGGAGAGGACTCACCAAAAGGAGCGCCTGGGGTCAGCATCCATCTCACCAGTACTTCACAGTCCAGTAGCCAGTTATAATTCCATGGCCCCTGGGTGCTGTAGGAAGCTTGGGCAGCAACATGCAGGAAACACTGGCTGCCTTCCTCATTGGTCCACTTCACGCATAGGGAAACTGAGGTCCAGTCAGGGCACAGATCAGGGGGGTTTGGAAGGAGACTTAAACTCCGCTCAGGGCTCACCCCAAACCACATAGGTGGTTTCTCTGGTCCTCAGATGAAGGGCCTAGACTTTTCTCTTTCTGGAAGCTTTTGAGCATTTAACTCAGGGCAAGGCACACTGTGATCTTTACAGAAAGTCCAAACCCCCCTGCCTTACAAAGACTTGATCCTGCCCCTCCTCGTTCCTCTCCATTGTTCCCCATCATCTTCCCACTGTAATAGAAAAATTATTCATCAGACACTTGTTTAAAATGGCAAGACAAGTTTTATTTGAGACTACTGCCACAGAGAGGAGAGATTGGGCTCAACTCTGAATTCAGCAAGGACAGGATGGAAAATGACCCAGAGGGACTTGAGTGGGTATGAAGGGTAGAAAATTCTTGCTACACTGGCGCAGTAGGATTCTTGCTAGAGGTGATCAGATATCAAGGAGAAGGAAAGAGGAGCTGGGGTAGATACCAAGCGTGTAAGGATGCTCAGCAAACTGGCTTCGCAGGACTGTGCTGAAATGGGGCTCAGCTGGCCAAGGCCAAGTGCAGAAGAGGCTCAGAGGAGCCAGAAAAAGTTTGATCAAGCAAAGAGTCTTTGTTGACAACCATCTCTGTCACCCACAGGATCCAGTGACCTTGAACCAGAGCCAAAGATATTTAATTCCTTGTTTGCAGCAGTTATCATGCTTGCTTGTGTCTTCCCGAAACTCTCTGGCATCTTGACTTCGGATACCTCTTTCTCTCCTGGGTCCCAGTTTGCTCCTCTTTAAAATGCAGAATGAGATTGGATGCCATGATTCTGGGGGCTTCTGTGCTTTGAGCAAAATGTGCCTGGCTGGGGATGCGTGGGTTGGGGGTTACATCATGTCGCTGGAGGTATTGGTCAGGGTTCTCCAAATAAGCAGAACCAATAGGATACCCAGAAAGAGGTTTATTATAAGGAGCTGGGCTCGTGTGATTATGGAGGCTGAGAAGTCCCATCATCGGCTGTCTGCAAGCTGAAGATCCAGGGAAGCCAGTGGTGTAAGTTCACGTCTGAGTCCAAAGGCGAGAACCCGGAGAGCTGATGGCATAAGTTCCAGTCCAAGGGCAAAAGACTGATGCCCTAGCCTGAGCAGTCGGCCAGAGGAACAAATCCCTGCTAACCTTTCTGTTCTACTTAGGCCTCCAGAGTTGGATGACGTATGGGTCCATCTGCTTTACCTAGCCCGCCAGTCTCCAAAGCGACTCTCCTCCAGAAACACCCTCACAGACATACCCAGCAGACATGTTTAACCAAGTATCTGGGCACCCTGGGGCCCAGTCAAATTGCCACACAAAAGTACCATCCCAACGGCTGAGCTGGGACATTCTGAGTCAGGCCTTAAAAGGCAACTGGCAATGTGACAGCAAGCCCTCAGGAAGGGTGCTCAGCAGCAGAGGCAAGACCAAGTCACAGGGAGCCGGTGGAAAACACCCCGACAACTGAGCGGCAAGAGGAAGGGCAGGAACAGACATACCAGCTGCCAGGACAAGGGGAGGGCCGCACTTCCCTTAGCGACCTCTTTGCTGGCAGAGAGTTCTCAGCAAGAGCTGGGTCACCCTTGGAGCTGACTTGGCCCTCCCCACTCAGGCCCCGCCCTACCCTCTTGGCTCCTGGCTGCCTCACCTAGCAGATAAACAAGAGTTGACCACGGACCAGGACTGACCATGGTTGGGTCCCCACGCCCAGCCCCAGCCCTGCCCCAAGTAGGCCCTGAGGGAAGCCTGCTGAATGAAAGAACAGCTGCATTTGTGAAAATAGTTATCCTTCAGAGAACAATATGGGAACTCAATCGATCAATTAGTCATTGAGAAAGAAACATTCATGAGAATTAATTGAAAAGCATCTTTAGGGGGTAATGTCTAAGCAGTATTCTATCATCTTTGGCTTTTCACGCCTCACTGAGCGGTTGGTCTGAGAACTGGAGAAGCGGCCACAAGCCCCATAGGTTGGGGAGGCAGGGTGTCTGGCGCCCACTGATCTGACCTCCCTCCTGCTGCCTCTCTCTCCTGAGGGGAGAGGTTCTGCTGGGTAGGTGTCGCGTCCTCATTTCCAGATGGTGAGCAGGGGCTGTGAGCAGCGGCTGAGTATCTCACAAAAGCTCACCCAGCTGATGCTGGTAGCAAATTCAATTGAACAGGCTCTCCCAGACTGTGGCACCCAAGTTCACCCATGTTCATGCCTTTCTCAGAACCAGACCCCTGAGCCTGCAGTGGTGTGTCAACATGAAGACGAAGGTCATTCATGTCCTGACGTTCTCACTCCCCAAGCCCCCAGAAGCCTCACCCCATCCTCATCTGGGATCACATCAGGCCCAGGGCATGCAGCCAGGGCTGTGGGAGTATTTCCCTCCTCTCAACACTGCAGAACTTCATGCATTCTCCCACATCCTCCACCACTGCCATTCTGTTTATGCATCCATTCATGTCACAAACACGTACTTATGCCACCCGCTAATGGCTTCTTTTCAAAAGAGTGGGTACAAGTGTCAGGGCAGGATGAGAAGGCATGAGGGATCACAGCCCAGCTTCATTCATGTATTCATTTGCTCAGCATGCATTGCCTGTGCTTCTACTGTGAGGTGGGCCCAGAACAGGATTGAGGACACACTGTGTGCAAAACAGGCAAGTCCCTGTGTTCACAGAGCTGATACTTAGAAGCAGGACCAAACAGAAGTAAGTGCACAAATGATCTAAACAAGGTCATCTCATGGACTGCTAAGTGTGAGGAGGGAAAATAAAACAAGTGCATTGAAATGCACAAATGAAAGGAATAGTACTAATAGCTAACGTTAAGTGAGGACTTACGATGACGCGTTCAGCCCTATGGAAGCGCTTCACATGCTTAATATCCTCCTCTCCACTGTGCAGAGGAACAAGTGAGGCACGGGCATGTTAAGGAAATTTCATAGGCTTCACAGCTAACGTGAGTCAGCACAGCTGCAAATCCAGGCATTTCACTTTAGAGCTATGCTGTACAGACGTAATAAGCCACAAATGTGAGCCATGAATGCAACTTTAAATTTTATAGTAGCCATATGTTTAAAAGTATTTTAAAAAGTGAAATCAATTTTTAAATTAATTTGTTAATTGACAGCTAAAATTTATGTATATTTATGGTGTACAAGGAGATGTTTTGATATATGTATACACTGTGGAATGAATAAGTCAAGCTAATTAACTCATCTATCACCTCGTATGTTTGTTTTTGTTGTGAGAACTTTTAAAACCTACTCTGATAAATCTTCAAGAATACAATTCCTTATTGTTAACTATAGTCACCATGCTGTACAATGGGTCTTCAGGACTTACTCCCCCTGTTTAAAACTTTGTACCCTTTGAGTGAAATTAATTTTTAATAATATAGATCATTTAACTGAATAGATCAAAAATATTATTTCATTAAGTCACCAGGAAAAACAAAATATTGAGGCATTTCACTTTCTTATTTTCAAAATAAGTCTTTGAAATCTGGAATGTAGTTTGCACTGACAGTTCATCTCTGTGCAGACCAGCCACACTTCATGTGCTCAGTGGCCACATGGGGTTCATGGCTGTCACATTGGACAACATGGATCTAGAGCTAGGGGGAAGCAGGAATGGGGGTCATACACGCCGGTGTGGAAGTGGGAGAGGATGGTCAGGATGGGCGACATTTTACATGAGTCCTGAACATTGTGGAAAAGCAGCCTTAAGAGTCACTGTGGGAAGAAATGTATTGGCAAAATAAATGAGAAGGGCATCAGCCTTGAGCTGGGAATAATCTTGGTATATTTGAGGAGCAGGAAAAACAGCACTGGACCTGAGTGCATTGCCCAGGATGTGTCAGGAGCCGGGTGGGAAGCCCCAAGGTGAGTATGTAGAAGAGCAGATGAAGGACACGTCCTTGGGCACTCCAGTACTCAAGTGCCTGCTGAAGCAGAAGGGTCCAGAACAGGAAGGGATAATTCAGAACAGGAAGTTTGACACAGGACAGGAAGTGGGACATAGGACATGAAGGGGGATACAGAACATGAAGTGGGGCATACTCAGAACAGGAAGTGGTACACAGAACAAAAAGTGGAACATAGAAGACAAAGTGGGGCATACTCAGAACAGGAAGTGGAACACAGAACAGGAAGTGGAGCATACAACAAAGAGTGGAACATAGAACAGGAAGTGGGACATGCTCAGAAGAGGAATAGAACATAGAACAGGAAGTGAGACATGCTCAGAACAGGAAGTGGAACACAGGACAGAAAGTGGGGCATAGAACAAAAAGTGGAACATAGAATAGGAAGTGGGACACACTCAGAACAGGAAGTGCAACAACCTAGAGAGACTGAAGTTGAACAGAATTAATTGTGTCACAGGAGCCACATACAGACTTAATCTGAAAGACAAGGTAGTGGTCTACACTGCAAGTAAGATTGGGCATTTGGGGCAGGCAGGTCTGGGTTATGAGGATGCAGAAGTGGGCAAATGCATATGTAAGACCTTCAGCTTTTCCCTGGTTTCATCTTTCTCGGCATTTCTGGCTTACAGGAAGGCAGGGACCATTCTGCTGTGTGAAAAATTTCCCTCCACTCTCAACCTGCATAAACAAGATTAATCCAACCAGAAAGCTACAAGGAGAGCAGCACCTCCTATTTGGGAATCATCTGGCTAGAATTACCTTGCTTTATAACTGATGGGGAGGAAAGTGGAACAAAAGGAGGCCTTGGAGGTAAAACTATTGCTCCCATCCAAGATTGATGGGTGGCCTTGCAGTGGCCCGGCATGCCATTTCTGCTCACTGTGCCACTTAATAATCATGATGTCTGTTGTTGGTTACCTTAGAAACCACCATGTCACTTCAGCCTTTCCAAGGGAGGGGACAAAAAGTCTGCTGTAAGTTTGACTGGAGTTGTCACTTTTTCCAAGCTTATTTAAATAAGGAGGTACTACAAGGGAGTAACTGCTCCCTGATTCAAGGGAGGGATCACCACACATTCATTTGCAAGCAGAGTTCTGTAATCTGCACAACCTTTTGGCCTCAGACCACTGCCAGGTATAGCCTCCAGATCTCATTAGTAAGAACAGCCATAGGAAGGTGGGCTCAGTGACCTTCATTAGGCAGAAGTGTTCTTCTACCTGGCGACCTGGGTCTGGAACTGCTGAACAGCCCTCTGAATTCCTGATGAGAATTCAAGAGACTCATCTGTCTTCACTGCAGAACTCTGTCTGGGCAATAGTCACACAGCCCTTGCGAGAAAGAGGCACAAAGAGTGTGGTTTAGGAGAAGTTTACAGAACAAGGGTTCCGAAGGGGGCCTGTGGGTCAGCCACTCAGTCTACGGATCTTTGTGGAGCATCTGCTGTGTGTCAATGACTGTTCTAGAACCAGGGATACCATAATGATTAAGCCAGACCAAATCCCTGAGCCCACAGATTGAATGTTTTGGTGGCAGGTCCACCTGTCTTCTTTGCCACTTTCCATGTACCTTGAAGAAATAAAATTCTCCTAGTCCCTAGGAATCAGATTCTTCAACTGTGAAGAGGAAGCAGTGATAACACCGATGGCTCTTTCTGCAACTCAGTGGTGTGTCAACACAGTCAAGTACTGGGCAACTTACTCACAATTGCCAAGAGGTGGGAGCAACCCACATGCGTATCAACAGACAAATGGATAAACAAAATGTAGTATACGCATGCACTGGAATATTATTTGGCCATAAAAAGGAATAAAATTCTGACACATGCCACAGCATGGACAAGCCACTTATGTTTCTCTATCCCTCCCTTGCCCCAAATTACTCACCAATGTTTTCAAGATTCTACCAAGACCCAGGATGCCTGCTGAGTGCTAAGGATGTAGGAGAGACCAAGACAGCTAAAGCCTCTGGCCTCTCAGAGCTTCACCTGGAAGAGGGTCATGCTGCCAGCAGATGCCCAGGTAGATGTGAGGTTTCACAAAGGCTCGAGAAGGAAATATGAAAAAGTGGTGAGATAATCCCTAAACAGCAGGGGCCCCTAGGCTTGGAGGCACAGAAAAGGTGGAAGGAGGGGAAGGCTGATGAAAGGAAACCTGTTGAAAGTGAAGACAGATATGAGGCCTGGAATAGTGAGCACAGAAAAATGCATCCCCTTGAAGACAGCGTGTATTAGTCTGTTCTCACACTGCTAATAATGACATGCCCGAGACTGGGTAATTTATACAGGAAAGAGGTTTCATGGACTCACAGTTCCACATGGCTAGAGAGGCCTCACAATCACAGCAGAAGGCTAAGGAGGAGCAAAGGCATGTCTTACATGGTGGCAGGCAAGACAGCTTGTGCAGGGGAACCGCCCTTTATAAAACCGTCAGATCTCACGAGACTTATTCACTCTCACGAGAACAGCACGGGAAAAGCTGCCTCCGTGATTCAATTACCTCCCACCAGTTCCCTTCCATGACATGTAGGGATTATGGGAGCTACAATTCAAGATGAGATTTTGGTGCGGACACGGCCAAACCATATCAGTGTGGCAAGTAAGAAAGACTACACATCAATGAGTGTTCCACTTTAGAGGCTGAGAAGGAAGAGAGTAAGCGCAAGAAGGGAAAAAGAAAAATAATAAAGAAGGAAGGAAATAGTAAAGATAGCAAGCTCAAATCAATAAATGGGAAACAAAATTAATGAATGATCTAGACAAGATCATTACTCCAATTTTACAATGAGAAAAACAAGATGGGGAATGATTAGAGGAATATGTATAGCCTCAAATGCTGAAGAAAAAAAGAAAGCTGGAAAATAAATGAACTAAATATTCTGCTTTCGATGGTGAAAAAAGAACAGAATGGACCGAAGAGGGTAGAAGAAAGGAAATAAACAAGATGAAGAGCTCACATTGATAAACAGAAAGCAAGTTCAAAATGAAAAGGGTCAACAAGGGCTGGGTGCAGTGGCTCACGCCTATAATCCCAGGACTTTGGGAGGCCAAGGCAGGCAGAATACAAAAATTAGCTGAGTGTGGTGGCAATTGCCTATAATCCCAGCTACACAGGAGGCTGAGGCAGGAGAATCATTTGAACCCGGGAAGTGGAGGTTGCAGTGAGCCGAGACTGCGCCATTGCACTCCAGCCAGGGTGACAGAGTGAAACTCCATCTCAAAAAATAAAATAAAATAGAAAAAGAAAACGGTCAACAATACTAAAAGCTGGTTCTTTAGAAAGCCTAATCATGTAGGCAAACCTCCTAGAAGTTGTCTCAGACAGAGAAAAAGACAGGGAGGGAGAGAAGAGTACCGTAAGGATGTGTGTCTCATGATATTTGGACACATGAACTGGAACAACCACTTTGCAGATAAGGTCATTAATAGCAAAAGTGAAGATACAGTAGTTCCCCTTTAGCCACCGTCAAACTTCCCAGGTTTCAGTTATCCTCATTCAACCATGGTCCACAAATAATGAAAAATTCCAGAAATAAATAATTTGTAAGTTTTTGATTGCATGCTGTTTGGAGCAGCATGATGAAATCTCAAGCCACACCATTCTATCCTCTCCAGTTCTGCCTGGAATCATCCCTTTGTCTAGCATATCCACGCTGTCTACACTCTTCACCCATTTAGCCACTTAGGAGCTGCCTTGTTTATTTTATTAGATGGAAAAAAACCCATGATGTCTATAGAGCTTGGCACTATCTGCAATTTCAGACATCCTCTAGGGGTCTTAGTACATGTTCCCCGTGGATAAAGGAGGCCTATTGAATCTGCTTTTTATAACCTAGAAGTCACTCCTATAGATGCAGATACAAAAAGGTACTCTACACATGCTCCAGGACAATGGTTGATTATCACAGAAAAAAGCAGACCAAATTAAAAGTTCGCCAAAAAGAGAATGAATGAAAAAAGTGTGGCCTATGCACACAATGGAACTCACTACAGCAGTTAAAATGAATAAACTATAAAAGCATGTATCCAGCTCAGGATCAATACAAAATAAATATCTGCAACCTGCAGAAAATATGATCGGTTGTTTATGAATATGACATGTGCAGTAAAAATATAAAATGATACAAGTTCAGAATGGGATAACCTTAAAGAAGAAGAAAAATGGGAGTTGGGAGAACCAAATGGGTGTCACTCTGTTCATAATGATCATTTTCATTGAAAAACAGCAACAAACCTTCTTTACAGAAAAGATCTGAAGCAGAAATCTGTTAGACTAACAAAGCAAGGAGGGAAGGTACCTGAGAGGGCACTGTATTACCCTCCATGCTTTTCTCTATGTTTAGAATATTCATATTAAAAAATTGAAAGCATTCTATAAAAAGCAAATGTATAAAAATAGATAATTCTGTAAAAAAAAGAACATACATAAAATCTCTTTAGATGTATGCAATATATATGGGTTATCAATATAACATTTCAGTAATTGAAATAAGATGATATTGGCTCACAGATGCGTAACAGACAATTCACCAGAGGTAGGTCATGAGTTCCAAAGCATGGCCACGCATGTGCGGAAAGTTGATCTGCGGTCAGGGTGTCAATCAGGAAAGCTGGCTATCAAAAAATCATGGTGAAAACAAGCGAAGTGAAATGATATCCTTATATCACACCATATGCAAATACGAATTTCAGAGGATTAAAGTCAGCCAGAGAACAAAACTTTAGAAGAAAATAGAGGAAACCATCTTTGTATTCTCATGGTGAGAACATGTCCATCAGACAATGCACAATCAGCACAACACCTGGGGGAAAGTGCTGATCACACAAAGAGATTATACTTTACAATTCTGACAAGAAAAAGGGCACCAGAAATAAACTCGAAATGTGCCACAGACTAGCAAAAGGTGTTTTCATTGAAACCATCATATGACTGGTATCCAGAATATGTAAAGATCTCCTATAATTGAATAAGAAAAGGCAAAGTGCCCAATAGCAAAAACACAGAGCACAAAGATGCTTTATGGAAGATGAAAGTTCAATGGTCAATGAAATTACAAATGGAGTTCCACCCTTTTTTGGGGGTGGATAAGGGTGGTGGATGGAGTCTCGCTTTGTCACCCAGGCTGAAGTGCAATGGTGCAATCTCGGCTCACTGCAACCTCCGCCTCCTGGGTTCAAGCAATTCTCCAGCCTCAGCCTCCTGAGTAGCTGGGATTATAGGCGCCTGCCACCAGGGCTGGCTAATTTTATTTTATTTTTTTTTCCGTAGAGACGGTGTTTCGCCATACTGGTCAGGCTGGTCTTGAACTCCTGATCTTAGGTGATCCTCCCGCCTCAGCCTTCCCCAAAGTGCTGGGAATACAGGCGTGAGCCACCACACCCAGTCGGAGTCCCACTTTTCTAAGTGACCAAGGAAATGGAGACTAAACCACAGTGAACAGCATTGTAAACATCCCCAGTTCTAGCCACACAGAGGATTGGTAAGGATGTGCAAAACAGAACACGGGTGCAGCCAGCAGTGGATAAACTGCCACAACATCTCTGCTAAAAACTTTGCCAATATCCTCAGAGGATGCTCTGCAGGCGAGACGCTCCATTCCCAGGCAGGCACCTAAAGGAACACGCTGTCTGCCCCAGTGACACCATGCAAACGTCCACTACAGCACTGAAAGTGTCAGTCCACAAGAAATAGGGAGATAACGTTCTATGGAGTGATTTGAAAAAAATACAACGAATCAGTAACGATGAATTTTAGATCTCAAAAATACTAGTAAAAAAAATTAAAAGCCAACAAGATATAATGCTATTATATGTACATTTTAAAAACTTAAAACAGCATTATGATTGCTAGACATATATGTGTGTGTGCGTGTGTGTACATATATATATATGTAATAAAAATACACGATGTTGATTGCAAAAAAAAAAAGTCACACAAACTTCATGACAGTGACAGATTCTGGGGAGAGACAGAGAGGGTCAGCCACACAAGAAACCCTGGAGAGGTCTTCAGTTTTATCTGAAGCCCTGTATTTTATAAAAGAGAGATAACTGAAGGAAACTTCCAGAATGTTAGTAGTTGCTCATGCTACTTGGTAGGTGCATGGGCCTCAGTCATGCTATTTATTCTCTGTTCCTTCTGTATTTTGAAAAGAGAGAGAGGAAAGGACTATAAGGCGATATGAACTAAAACAGTTGGATGCTAAGGCAAGAATATAATAAATAAAGGCCATGGGCAGGCACTTCCACACATTAGGATTCAGGAGCTGGTACAGTGGCATTTCCATTTAGAGAGAGCCATAAAGGGCTGCAGAATCGTCCACCTCTGGGGCAGATCTCCAGCTTGACTCCTACCTCACCTCATTTGCCAATTAAGGAGGTAAGTGCCTTATGGGGTGAAGACAGAAACTGTGGCAGGACCGGGGGGAAATGGAGATCGATGTTTTTCTGACCTCGGGACAGGAGGCCGTTCCCACGCATAACATCCAAGGGAAGCACCAGAAAGGGGGCGATTGATGGATTTTACTATTCACCACATAAAAATAAAAATGTTATTCTTGCAAAAACGCTAGAAACAACATGTAAATGCAAACGATGAGTTTTACAAGAGGGAAAGAGAGAGCTGACCTGGGACCAGGTGGTTAGGCAGCGGGGCCTTTGAACACAAAGGTGGGGCTGTTGGGGTGGAAGAGGGGAGCTCCTAGGGTCACATATAGTCGGCCCTTGTCCAGGCCCAAGGCAGTGCCTTCCTCCTTCCATCCTGCCCCAGGGCCCCGCTGCAGACTGGTAACTGCCCTTCCTCTGAATGTTGGCCGATCAAGAACACCCGGCAGATTAACGAAAAGATGCAGGAACGGTGAAATCTCAGAGTAAGTTCCTAGGTGTCAGAGTTCCTAAGCTTTCTCTCCTTAAATGCCCTTTCTGCTGCGCTATGGGCCTTTGCACTCAGAAGTAAGTCTAAACACCAAGATGTGTTTGTGAAAATTCTGAACTTCCCCTCCCTGGAGCAGGTGGGTGCACATTACAGCTTCACTCCAGCAGCCACGACTTCCTTCGGTTATTCACGCAGCCACCTTGTCCTGCACAGGTCCGTGGCAGGCCGTGAGATGGCGACCAGAGAAGCAGTCAGCACTCACGGTCCCTGCCCTTTCAGAGTTTACGCTTGCTTGGAAGTCTCCAGAATGGGGATAAGCACAAGACATTTATGCTGGGCTTCATCCAGGAAGCACTGGTGGAGGGAAGAGAAAGCAGCCCACACAGCAAGGTTCAGGAGAAGATTCCCATGAAGGACAACGGGGGTTCAACCCCATCCAGCAGATAACATGGAGCCAGCCTCGGAGGTGTCCCCACCGTGGGACACTGGGATCTGAGCTACCCCAGGGCATAGCCCGCCAATGTTCTCAGCCTCCCCTGGGCAGAGCCAGACCAGACCAAGGGGTCTAGGTAGGCAGCCCAAAAAGGGGACACAGGTGAGGGTGGGACAGCAGCTTCCAGGGGGATAGGTGGACAGCAGGATCAAGAAAGCACACAGGAAGCACCATGGTGGCGTGGGGACCGAGGGGTGACAAGGCGGAGGATGGAGTCTCAGATGAGCCTTGAGGCACCAGAAGTCTGTGAGTGACAGGAGGGAAACTTTCAGGCCACTACTGGGTATGAAGGACTGAGCCAGGAGCAAAAAGCAAGTGGGGCGTGGGGAAGGAGGGGGAGTGCACGCCGGGGTGGAGTGGGTAGAACGGACAGATGCACTTCATCTCTCTCCTCTGTGCCCCTGGACTTGGCCTCTTGTTGTGGGTGTCCGCCCTGCAGTGCGGCAGCCATTTCCATGCTGGGGAGGACAGAGATTTTACCTTGTTCTTGGCTGTCTTGCTCCGAGTGTGGGGGGCTGCCTCCCCGGCAGGCAGCAGATCTTCAATGGAGCAGTGCCCACGGGGTTAGGGGGAATGCCAGGGGGACAGGCTGCCACGGTGACCTACACGAGGCAGTGCATCGTGGAGGGGAAGACGCACCCCTCCAGGGTGGGCTCAGCTGCCCCTGCCCAGCCCCAGCGTGGCAGCAACCAGGTGGGCCCACGTGGAGTAGACAGGCTGGGCCCGAGGACGGAGCAGGTGGCTCCTGGAGCACTTAGGCGCCGCATGAATATAAACTCTCTGCATTTCTTAATAACTGGAAGTAAAAGTTTGTGTAAACTCAATTGTCAGAGCACTAATAATCCGATTTCTCTCGCAGGGTCAGTCCTCTGGGCTCCATCTATAAAATAAATGTTTGTCATCCTCCGGTAAGCGCTTCTTAGGGAGAAATAAATAATCAGAGAGCTAATCGAGTGCGCACCTTGCCACACGTTGACGTATTCTCTTCTTTGCACATCAATAACCCCATTGGAATTGGATTTATAAATTCAAATTATTTTTCCAAATCTTTTTTTCCAACGGCAAGGCCAGCCCTGCCGCAGGAGGAGACACAGATCCTGCGTTTTGCTAATATCCGTGTCCTGTTGCACGCATCTCCCTGCCTGGAGAACAACTTCCATTTGCATTTTTCCCACCTGGGCAGAAGCCTGGGTGGGTGGGAACTCACATCTGTAGAACGCAGAGGGCACCTGCTACACTGATAGTAGGAAGGTTGGTGGGTTCCGTTTCTCCCAGGGCAGCTTCAATCCCACCACGGGGAGACCTTCCCTGACCACCTGCCCAGAGCCCCCATCCTTCCCTGTACTCCTGCCTGTGGGCAGGTGGAGTCAGTGGTTGAGAGCGCCACCAGCACTCACTCCTGGCCCTGGATGCTGGGACAGTCACTATGGTTCCCAGGCATCCACTGGGCTTCCCCTGCAGTGACAACCGAGTTTGTCTGGCACCTGCTCTGTCCTCCTCCCCTGCTGGGTGACACACTGCAGGCAGGCAGGGGCCACATTTGCCCTGCTCTCCACCCACCCCTGTGCCTGGTGCAGGGGGTGACCCAGAGCAGACCCCCTAAAACACTACTGAGTGAGCCAATGGCCACCGCCACCTCCCAGCCTCCCTCCTCCCCACCTTCCTGCTCCCATCAGCAGAGGAACAATCTGCTTCAACTTTCTGAAATGCCAATCGGACCAAGCCACTCACAACCTCCAGGACTGTGAAGGGAGGGGCTGCCGTGAAGCTCTCTGACATGCCCTGGAGACATTTTCCCCACTGCCTTGGTAATTAACATTGTGCCCCTCGTTACTCATTCAAATTTCTGCAGGAGGCTTGAATTTCCTCCCAGAAAATGGGATTTTCTTCACTCTTTGCATCGTCAGGCTGCAAATTTTGGAAACTTTTATGCTCTGCTTCCTCTTGATTGCTTTGGTGCTTAGAAATTTCTTCCACCGGATACCCTAAATCATCTCTCTCAAGTTCCAAGTTCCACAGATCTCTAGGATAGGGCCAAAATGCCACCAGTCTCTTTGTATAGTAAGAGTGACCTTTACTCCAGTTCCCAAAAACTTTCTCATCTCCATCTGAGACCACCTCAGCCTGGACTGCATTGTCCATATCACCATCAGCATTTTGGTTAAAGCCATTCAACAAGTTTCTAGGAAGTTCCAACCTTTCCCACATTTTCCTGCCTTCTTCTGAACCCTCCAAACTGTTCCAACTTCTGCCTGTTACCCAGTTCCAAAGTCACTTCCACATTTTCGGGTATCCTCACAGAAGCACCCCACTCACTGTGGTACCAATTTACTGTATTAGTCCATTCTCACGTTGCCATGAAGAGACTGGGCAATTTATAAAGTAAAGGGGTTTAATTGACTCGCAGTTCTGCAGGGCTGGGGAGGCCTCAGGAAACTTAAACTCATGGTGAATGGGGAAGCAAATGTATTCTTCACATGGCAGCAGAGGAGAGAAGTGCAGAGCCCGTTATAAAGCCAACAGATCTCATGAGAACTCACTCTCAGGAGAACAGCATGAGGTTAACGGCCTCCATGATTCAGTCACCTCCCACTGGGTCCCTCCCATGGCATGTGGGGATTAGAGAACTACCATTCAAGATGAGATTTGGGTGGCGACAGAGCCAAACCATATGAATCGGCAGCCCTGCAAGGCCTTACCTGTTTATCTCTGGACTCTGCTTCCCTTGGCAGTGATGTTACCGCCCATGGCAGCCCTGTTTGGGAGGACACAGCCTGCACAGAGCCTGGCTTGGCAGGTGCTGGCCGCGGGGAGTGGTCCCTGCTGTGGGCATCATGGAACTTTCCACAACCTCCTCTGTGGTTCACCCTCACTCGGGAGGCTGGTGACAGGTGTCACCACTCTCTTGTTCAAGCAGAGAAGGGAGCCTCAGAAGGGACAAATAACAGTCCCAAAGACTCCAGCTGGTATATGGCAGAACCAGGCCCTAAAGACAGGTGTTCTGAGGCTGAGCTGAGCTCTTCTGACCACTCCAGGCCGTGTCCATCCCAGGTACCCACCATTTCTGCAGCCACCCCCAGGCTGATACTGTCGGAGAAGCTCTGGGAGACCTCTGGATTCCCACTGGGAAGACCTGTGCAGCTCAGGCACAGATGGCCTGCACTGTGGCCCTTGCCCCTTTCCCTCCATGCCTGCCACAGGTCCTCAGCACCCCAGTTCCATGAACTTCCCAGGCTGCCTACACCCTTTGAGCCCCCTGCCCATCCCCCAACATGGGAGGTGGTGAGAGTGGCACCGCTCTCATGTACTGCCCACAAAGAACACTGCATGGCATCTGTGCCCACCCACAGCCACGGAAGGCACTGGCAGGCCATGAATGTACCATTTCACTGCACGGCCTCTTTTCCCAATGAAGTAAATAAATAAATAAAGGCCGCCGCTCCCCACTGGCCTGCTCCTGCAGCTGAAATGGATGATTTTCTTTGCCCTGTGCCCAATATCTGTGCTTATTGCAAAACATATATCTGCAGCGGTGGATTTTTAAACTAGTCAGCATGCCCAGCGCCCTCAGGAAGCATCTTTCTTCCCTTTGAATGGCCTGGCTTTCCTGGCAGGGGTCTGCTGGGCCTTTTTATAAGCTACAGGGGCATTTTTCTTCCCTGAAATGAGGGCCTGGCCGGCGCATCTCTGGGAGCTGCCAAGGCTGTTGGAAAGAGCACTTCTGGGCAGATCCGCCATCCTCAGGCACATCCTCCAGCTTGCACCTCCAGCCGAGGCTACACAGACATGGGGTGGAGTCCCCAACCTGGGCTATGGGTTCCCCTGCTGGGGTCAGCAGGGCTCTGGGAGTCAGCTGCCTGTGGAGAACAGGAGGGTAAGAGTACTCCAGTCCCTGCCGAGGGAGAGGTGAGAGACATGGGGGAAGGCGGCCCCAACCGCTACCATCGCCTCTAAAGCAGTGGGGGAATTTGGGGCTTCTGTCCCATCTCCCACGGCAGCAGCCTTATCTCTGCAGCAGGCCCCATGAATTGTGTGCCCAGAGTCGAGGTCAAAGCAAGTTCCTGGTTCATTAGGGAAACAGAGCACTCTTAGCCAGTGAGGTACCACAGCACGTCTGACAGAGGCAGGTGATTCCTGGAGGTTCTTTATTCTGCTCACCAGAACCAGGGCCCCGGTGGCAGAGGCCTCCCAGGAGGTCCACGTCGTGCAAAATACAAACTCAGGTCCTTTCATCTCATCCATCGACAGCCCAGAACAGAGTTGATTTTGCCCATTGTACAAAGGATCAAACCCAAATTCAGAGAAATTGACTGTCCCGCCCGTGCCTGCCCAGCTGGGAGGAGTCTGAGCTGGCTTCCATTCACATGTGTTTCGCTGAGAACAGCAACCCACACCCTGACTGAAGGGCTGGTCCAAGCCTGCTTGTTGGGTGTTTGCTCACTGCCCTCCCTCTCCCTGTCCACCCTTCCTTTCGCGGACAGAAGCCGGAGTTCAGAGAGGATCCCCAGGTCCCCAGGGACACACAGCCAGGCAAGGAGGGAGCTCACCCCAACTGCTGCCTTCTGTCCAGGGCCTCGCCTCCCCAACCCCACAGCCAGCCACCTTCATGCAGCCAGGACTGCAGGTAACGCTCTAAACACATGATTAGCATTTATTATGGCTTCATTTCATAGACACAGGACAATGAACAGAGCCATAAACAGGGAGAACAACAATTGAATCAGGAAAATATGGCACTTTTAAGAATAGTTTATGAGTTGAACAAAAGGAAAACTCTAGTCTTGCACTCTGGGATATTGAGCAGTGCTCCTAGGGCTCTTTGGACTGTAAAGCATTATTGAACTGTTCCTGCAATGCAAAGTGTACAAGATGGTCATAATTAAGAACAATTGATTCAGTATTTTTGCCAAACCTCAGGGTAAGAATATAAACTAGTCATAATGGAAAAATGCCAGATCCGAGGTGACCTGAGCCAAGATGATCATTGCAAGAATACAGGAACCATTGCAGTGGAGGCGACACACACAACCATCACAGCTGAGATGACACACACAGCATGAAGTGACCATACTCACACAACCATCCCAATGCAGGTGACACACACAACCATCCCAACGCAGGTGACACACACACCATGGAGTGACGGCACTCACATGACCATCACAGCAGAGGTGACGCACACAGCATGAAGTGTCAATGTTCACACAACCATCACAGCAGAGGTGACACACACCGTGGAGTGACGACACTCACACAACCATCACAGTGGAGGAGTGATGGCACATGCACAACCATCACAGTATGGGTGACACACACAGCAGGAAGTGACAATACTCACATGACCGTCACAGCAGAGGTGACACACACACCGTGGAGTGACGACACTCACACAACCATCACAGAGGAGGTGACGCACACAGCATGAAGTGTCAATGCTCACACAACCATCACAGCAGAAGAGTGACGGCACGTGCGCAACCATCACAGCAGAGGTGACACACACACCGTGGAGTGACGGCACTCACACGACCATCACAGCAGAGATGATGCACACAGCACGTTAGGAGACCTCCAGGCACTGGTCGCTGGGCTCACAAGCTGATGATCTAACGAAGAGCAAAGCAAACACAGGTCGCCGCGCAGGTTGTTTTGCCACCTCGAGAGAGGCAGACTCTAAGCACAAAAGCTGCACCTGTGATTCAAAGACACCAAGTCAGGTTGCTCCCACAAGCAGCATCAGGGGTGGCTGCTGTGGGGCAGGTGCCGGGTAGTCTGCCTCCAGAGCTAGTGTCAACTGTGTCTGGGTTCAGTTCAGTGGACGAGCAGATTCCAACCAGGCTATGGAAACCACCACACAACATGGTGCCTGGAAACAGAAGGGTGCATTCAGCCGAGGGGCATCTGCCCTGGAGCTCCCCAGGCACCCGGGAGCCGGGAGCCGACTCGCTGGGAAGTCACATTGGGGCTCAGAACTCGCTGTGGGGCTAAACCTCACACCTGCCTTTCACAGGATGACAAGGCCGCCTCCACCCACTCACCCACTGTCCCTCACAGGGCCACCACAGAGCAAGATGACTGTGCCTTCTGCTTTCTGGCCAGGGCCAGCGCAGGCGGGGGTGTGGTTGCAGGGGGTAAGCTTCTTAGGACACCAAGTGCCAAGAAAATGTCTCGCTGATGCCTGAAGGCTGTTAGGAAAGAGGATCTCTAGAGTCCCGGAGGAAGTTAGGAGAAGGAAGCCTTCCCGGAGGAAGCACAGGAAGCTGCTGTGGTGGGAGCCAGCCGTGGGCCAGGCCGCAGTGTGCTGAGACGTGGCTAACAACCAGCTCCTGTGGTGAGGGGTGGATGGTCGTGCAGTCGTCACCAATAGCCCTGGTGCAATTGCTCCCACCATGGCCAATTCCCAGCTACACATGTCACATCAACTGTTGCAGGATTCCGGGATATTTAACAACAGGCTCTCTGGAGCGGTACAGCCGGCCCCAGCATTACACCCTCTCAGGACTCTGGCTTCTGAGGAAACCTTGTCCACAGAACTCTACAGCTGTAATGGAATTCCAAAGAAGGTCCCTCCACATGGTAGGGCTCCAGTCACTGCCGTCAGCTTGCTGCGGGCCTACAGGAGTTCTGAGCCCCAACGTGTCCACTCCACCCGCAGGAATCAAGCCTTCCTCCTAATGCCTGGTTCAGCCCATTGCACAGGGAGTGCCTGATGTGTTCAAGATCTGTGCTCAACCAGAAGGCTACACACTCAAGCTGAACTCATGCTCCCAGGAGCCCCCAGAGGCCGGGACATGCCCTCCCCACAGTTGGGGGGACAGGAGAAAGTGCATGCGTGCTGGAACGCCAAGCACCACGTGGCGTGGGGAGGGGAAAAGGGGGCCAGGGGATGCAGGGCTTGGCCCTGGCATGGATCTTAGATAACAGACAGGCACCCGGCGGGGAGGACAAAGCAGAAAGGGTGTTTCTAGGTGAATGAGAAGCTGAGTGGGCAAAGATACGATGGGGATCCCAGCAAACGGGAATTCAGCTGTAGATTCGTGTGCGGTGCCTCAAACAGGCACGTAGGCACGTGGGTGGCCTCACACACTGGAGACCCCCGTGCCAGAAGAGGCAACTTCCACTTGGCCGGGCTCCGTGGAGCTGCCAGGCTGAGCCTCAAGGACTCTTGGGGGCCCTGGCGTCATGGGCGGAAGGCACGTAACCATAACCTCTCGATGCATCGTGGATGCCGAACGCACTTCAACTGATGGAGCAAATAACTGCCGCAGCCGCAAGGTACCAGAGGACGATGGGAATGTGCCCAGATTTTCTGAAATAGATGTAAATTTTCCCAGGTGACCAAGGCAGGCAGCAGTGGGGCTGCGGCAGGAAAGGCCACGCTCGCCACCAAGACCCCGCCAGCCTCACGTTCTGTTGTCGAAAGACACCTGCCTGCTTTGCGACTCCATCTCCACCGAAACGGTCCCTGCAGGCATTTGCAGGGATCGATCCTTTTCCCTCGACCACCTACTTTATTCCTCTCCCCAGAATCATAAGGCCCAGCCCCGATCAACCTTGCCACTTACGCCAACCCACTGGTATCGTCACTTTTCAATCTCTTTAACGTACATGCAGGAAGAAAGACAGCCAGCGTGGAACAGGTTAAGCAAGGCCAAAGAGGAGCAGCGGCCTCGTCCCAGGACGTGCTGGGCAGGCACCACAGCGCCGGCGTCCCCACATCCAGGACAAAGCTGAGTGCAAGTGTCACCGTGAGGTGGCCTGTGTGATCCCGGCCCACTGACTCCCTCAGGTGAAAGAGAGCGGGAGATGCCTCTCAGCCGGGACTCAGACTACCAGCACGCAGCACCCAGTACCCACGGGTAAGCAGTACACCTGAGTAGAGAGGAGACCTCGGTATGGAGGGGACAGTGATGTGATGGCCACCAAATCCACGCTCTGACCCCCAGCAGCAGGGGTGCCAGCCTCATTGTGGAGTATTGCAGCATGTGGGGAAATGATTTTATTTTCCTCATCACTGCTACCAGCTGGGTGCTAATGAGCCCCCAGTTCTGGTTCCATTGGTGACATTTCAGTTCACACATCACTGCCATTTGGGGTGTGAACGAACTTCAGGCTGCAGTTCCCACTGCACCCACCCCAGCCCCGGCCACAACAATGGGATACAGGGAGGCCCCCTGCAGGCATGTGGGCTCTGACCCAACCAGAGACCAGGCCACGGCAGTCAAGGGTAAAGACGGCCCCACAGAGGCCCTGGAGCAGCGTGGACTGGACTCATCACCTTCTTCCTTATGCCTCGCCCTGGGGCCAGAGTGGCCGGCATTGTTTGGTGTGATTTAACTTTATCAGGGGCACCTGGCAGGGAACCCCTGGGAGAGTGATAAAGACTCAGTTTCCACCCTCGGAGAGCCTGCCTGCTAACAGAATCCCAGCAGCCAGGCCACCAGCAGCCCAGTCCTCTGCGGAGCTTCAGACTTTTGTCATCCCAGGCTCTGTACCCCAAACACCCCTGGACAAAGCCCACTCGCTGTCTGGGTTGCGGTTACCTAGCAGCAGGGGAGCACGTGTACTAAACAGCAGCAGAGCCAGGATGCCAGTCCCCTGAACGGACTTTGCTCAGTGCCCCCACCACACTGGAACCCTTTAGGGAAAGAAGAGAGGGAGCTCCCTGGAGGCTGTGGTTCTGTGGGCCACTGCGATCCTAATCAACGCGACCAGTCCTGTTTGGTAGTGTCATTTAAAATCTTAGCGCCTATTTTGGAGGAATGGCAGAGAGTGACCCAGGAAGGGCCACATCCTATCTGGATCCTAAGACACCCACAGACGGGGAGGACCCGAGTGCTCGAGGGGCCGGGGGGCTGCTTACAGAGGGGTCTTAGATTCATCCCGAACCCGTCCCTCCCAGCACAGGGTCGGCCGGTGGAGGAAGCAGCTCTGAAATCACAGTAAATGAAGTTAGCCACCTGCAAAATGGACTCCCCAAACACACACGTGCATGCACACACACAACATGGAACACTTCGACATGTGATGGAGATGGGAGGGACCTCAGTAGCCCCAGGTCAACCCCAGAATCTTCTCGGCACCTACTTTCTGGTCTCGACATGCCCACCTGAGGGTGGGCTTCCAGCCTGGGCAGCCTGGGCTTCCAGCTGCACCCCTCGGCTACTCTGGGTTGCTGGTGAACCTCAGCCTCCGCATGCAACCCTGCCTGTGAGTGTTTGGCGAGCCCAGCTCCGGAGCGTGGCTGTGGTTCATCCCAGGTGCCGGGGCTCTGAGTTGCAAACCATGGAATGTGGAGTCAGGTCCGAGAGGGCGGGGGTCTCCCTGACCAGCCCCTGCCCTGCGGCCCAGGTGGCCCAGGGACTGTCATCTCTCAGGAGGAAGGTGTGCATGGCCCCTGAGCTCATCAGGGAAAGTCTTTTTCTTCCAGCATCTTTGCCTTTTTTCCCTTTGGGGTACCCAGCCACCGGCAGGGTCCATCCGCAGGGAAGCAGCTGAGGCTCCTCGCGCTGGATGTAGAACCAAGGTGACAGAAAGGCCAGACACCGAAAACCCAGCTACGTAGTCATTGAAATAGTTTTCCAATTTTTTTTTTTTTTTTTGAGTTGTTGGTGTTCTGATTCCAGGCTGCAGAAAGGCAAGGCAGATTCTCATTTTCACTTGGCTCATCCCTGATTTGTACCACTGGGGGTTTTAATTTACAAGTCAAAGTTAATAAATTGAGTATGCACTCGATGATTTCAAGCGCCTCCTGACCTCCTTCCCAGCCTGCGAGACCCTGTGGCTCATCTCCTGGCGCTGGGGGGGAGACTCAGTGGACTTCGAAGCTTAGTCTGCAAAGACCTCTCCCCATAATCCAAGGTTGTCATCCCTGCCCCCGAGAGCCCCTGCAGGGAGCCCGTGGCCTCTCCCTGTCTCCTCACAGATGGGTTTGGGTAAAATAAATAAAACATGGATGGATTAGTTAAGAATGAAAAAGGAAGAACCTGGCTCAAGATGTTATCAACAGTAACAACCACTAGGGCTCTGCGTGCCATCCATCACTAAGCACGTCCAGTGCTCCATGGCCATTAAAAGAGGCCCCTGGGAGGGAAGGCACCTCGGTTCCAGCCTAGTGAGTTTGCTGCAGCCACAGAGCTCCACGAGGCTGAAGCCCATGTCTGCCCAGAGCCAGCCTCCATTTCCCAGCCCTTCTCTCCTCGAGGCATTTTCCAATCCTCTCTCATTCCCTGCTGTGAACCCCAAATATCTGCGACAGGTCTCAGTCAATTTAGAAAGTTTATTTTGCTGAAGGACGCCTGCCCGTGACACAGCCTCAGGAAATCCTGATGACATGTGCCCAACGTGGTCGGGGCACAGCTTGGTTTTATGCATTTTAGGGAGACATGAGACATCAATTTATGTAAGATGTACATTGCTTCTGTCCAGAAAGGTGGGATGACTGAAAGCGGGGAGGGGCTTCCAGGTCATAGGTAGATAAGAGACAAATGGTTGCAATCTTTTGAGTTTCTGGTGAGCCTCTCCAAAGGAGGCAGTCAGATACGCATTCATCTCAGTGAGCAGAGGGAGGACTTTGAGTTCTGTCTGTCCTTTGTCTATAAGGAAATTTCTCATGAGGGAGGTATGTAGCTTTTTTTTTTTTTTTTCTCAGTAGCTATCTGTTTTAGGAATACAATGGGAGGCAAGTTTGCTCTAAGCAGTTCCCAGCTTGACTTTTCCCTTTGGCTTAGTGATTTTAGGGTCCCAAGATTAATTTTCCATTCACACTGCACAAATCGATTCTGTAAGAGCCCAGGTGTCCAGGAGAGGACGAAGAAACAGAATCAGGGAGGAGAGAAGCCACCAGCCCCTTGCATGGATCCCCTCCTACCTTCTTCCTTAAATTTTCCTTCATTCAATCAATTCCTCCATATCTGTGGAGCTCCTCTGTGTTCCAGGCACCCTTTCAGGCACTGAGGAATGACGCAACGTAGGAGGGCAGGGGCCCTGCTCTTGGGGAGCTGAAGCCTCAGTGAGAAGATACACAAGGCAGCACACACAGGTGTGTGGCACCTGGCAGGACGAGCTGGCCTGGGCAGCTCCCACCCCCCACAACCCCCACTACAAATGCAAAGAAAAACTGAGTAAAGTATACTTTTTTTTTTGAGAAGGAGTTTTACTCTTGTCACCCAGGCTGGAGTACAGTGGCTCGATCTTGGCTCACGGCAACCTCATCTCCCGGGTTCAAGAGATTCTTCTGCCTCACCCTCCCAGGTAGCTGGGATTACAGGCACCTACCACCAGGCCTGGCTAATTTTTGTGTTTTCAGTAGAGATAGGGTTTCACCATCTTGGCCAGGCTGGTCTTGAACTCCAGACCTCAGGTGATCCATCCACTTCCCAAAATGCTGGGATTATAGGTGCGAGCCACTGCGCCTGGCTAACGTACATTTTTTTTTTTTTTTTAAGTTATAGACACGATCAGGATCAAAAGAAAGAAAAGGAGCCACATGCCTGAAACAGTGGGAATTCAGGGCCAGAGCAGCAGGGGGCATCTGACCCAACGTCAGTCTTAATGATGAGGGTCTGGGGCTTTTGCACCCATACTGAACAGAAGGCATGGCCCTAAGTCAGGGCAGGACACTGAGACTGAGACCCCTGCATAAAGCAGGATCTAAGGCAGGCCACCCCAACCTGGAAAGGGGACAAGAAACTGCTCATCAAGTAGGAACTGACAAGAGAGGCTGTGTCTCCCCCTGGCTATGGATGAAAAAAAAAAAAAAGTATGTCAGGAAATTTAAACACATTAGTCTTGGCCGTATATAGGTATGAGGTCTGAACTTATTAGATCAACATGGAATAAAAGTTCTCCAATGAACAAAGGCGCCAGATGTATGAAAATCATGGATCCCTTGACAGAAGAAAGGAGAAAGAAAATATACACATGAGCAGAGGTCTACCTACCCCCGGAGTCCATGAGACTGGCAGTTAAAAACTAAAACAACTCACAGGGAACATAAATTTACAATAAAAACTTTAAATCACATAAGGAAATAGCACACCATGAGCGAGTGCCAGAGGATCCCACAAAAATGCAAGTTTGTGCCTGTTTTAGTCAGTTTTCACCAGGACACTGTACTGGTCCATTCTCATGCTGCTAATAAAGACATACCAGAGACTGGGTAATTTTTTAAAGGAAACAGGTTTAATTGACTCACAGTTCAGCATGGCTGGGGAGGCCTCAGGAAACTTGCAATCATGGCAGAAGGGGAAGCAAACACGTCCTTCTTCACATGGCGGCAGGAAGGAGAAGTGCAGAGCCATGAAGGGGAAAGCCCCTTATAAAATCATCAGGTCTCGTGAGAAGTCACTCGTGATCACAAGGTAGCCACCCCCATGATTCAATTACCTCCCACCAGGACCCTCGCATGACACATGGGCATTAGGGGAAATGCAATTCAAGATGAGATTTGGGTGTGGACACAGCCAAACCATATCAGACAGGTTGTGTTACACACAAGCTTGGAATATCAGACAGGTTGTGTTACACACAAGCTTGGAATATCAGACAGGTTGTGTTACACACAA